>NW_022196913.1:88585338-88611604 GCF_008632895.1 Mastomys coucha
CATGTGCGTAGAGTGAAAAGGCACCAAGTCACGGCCCATCCCGGGGTGTCACATGGGGTGATGAGCAAACAGCCAATCATGGGCGGACAAGTCGCGCTGTGGTGTATATAAGCAGTGCCGATTATTGGCTCGGTCCTTTTTTCCTCTTCATGATGCAATAAATGCTTGCTGCAGAAGGATCCTAGTGTCCGTGTATCTTCTTGCTGGCAAGATGACTGCGCGGGCAACAGCCTCCCCCTTCCGCGGGTCCTCAAGTCTCTCTCTAGGATTAAGTACATCTACTCTCACTGGGGCCAGACCAGGTAGACTCCTACTATATATGTGCCAGGGACTTCAGACCAGCTAGTGTATGCTCTTGGTTGCTGGCTCAGTCTCTGGAAGTTCTCTGGCATCTGGGTTATTTGAGACTGCTGGTCTCCCTATGGGATTGTCATCCCCTTCAGCTTCTTCAATCCTTTCCCTAACTCTTCCATGGGGATGCCCTCTTGTCAGCCACCTTACCCGTCCAGTGGAAATAAGGAGGCAAACACTGAGCCCTTCTCCATGCAGTTTAATCAGGAACCTTCATTTTTACTTCTTCTCTTGCTAGCTTCTTTTATATTCTTCTATGTCTTCTTCTTATGTCTTATTACTACTTACATCTTATTAGTTACATCTTATTAGTTACATACTTATTCCTAATTCTACATCTTACATCTGTTCTTACATCTTACTTCTATATCTACATCTTCTCTCCTATCCAATTACCAGCCCCAATTTTACATACTTACTTCTAATTCTCTCCTAACCCATCACCAGCCCTAATTCTACATACTTACTATCTCTACCTACTTACTCAATCCTCTTACATACATCTTACTTCTATATCTACATACTTACTCCTATTTGTAAATACTTACTCACTATCCCTCCAGCCCTAAGCCCTTGTGGGTTAAATACCTTCCCTGGTCCCAATCATCATCAGCTACGTAGCAAAGCATAATAGGCTATGAGAAATCATGCCAGCTTGCATCATAAACTAGAGGCACACAGCTTTTCCAACTAAGACTTGTTTATCTCAATGCTCTCTGCTCTGGCCGGAGACCAGGTGTTCAATATATATATATAGGGTGGCAGCTGTGGCTCCCCACACCCTACCTCAGTCTAATGGTTGGATATAAGCATTTGCTTCTGTCTCAGTCAGCTGCTGGTAGGGCCTCTCCGAGGACAGTCATGCTAAGCGCCCATCTATAAGCACATCATAGCATAATAGTGTCAGGTCTTGGTGCCTGTCCTCCATGAGATGGTTCCCAAGTTGTGGGGTCATTGGACCTCCTTTCTTTCAGTGTCTTCTCAATTTTTGTCGCTGCAGTTCTTTTAGATAGGAACAATTCTGGGTCAGGAATTTTGACTGTGGGTTAGTAAACCAGTCCCTCCACTTGAAGCCCTTTCTGTCCTAGAGGTATGCTTTTTCAGTTCCCTTTCCCCAATGTTGCTCATTTTGGCTAAGGTCACCCCCAATGAGTCTAGAGAGTATCTCATCTCCCAGGTCTTTCATACTCTTCAGATGACTCATTCCCCCACCTCCCATTCCCAAAGGCTCCTTATTTCTATTTATTCTCTTAGCCCTCTGGATTCCTTGTCTGCCCCATCCCCTAACATCCAGTCCTGCTCTCTTCGTCCACTCCCCTTCTCCTTTCCCACTCAGGTTCAGTGAGTACATACCATGCATATCCTTTTGGGTCTGGCTTACCTCACTCATGATGATATTTTCTAATTTCATCCAGTTTTCTGCAAAATTCATGATTCCTCTATTTTTAATAGTATTCCACTGTGTAAAAGAACCATGTTTTTGTATGTATTCTTCAGCTGAGGGACATTTGGGTTATTTCCAGCTTCTGGCTATTAAAAGTAAGGTTGTTATGCCACATGGTGGAAAACGTATCCTTTTGGGATTGTGGGGCATTTTTTGGGTATATGTCTAAGAGTGGTATAGCTAGTTCTTCAGATAGAATTATTTCCAACTTTTTGAGGAATCTCCAGATTGATTTCCAGAGTGGTTGTACCACTTTGCAATCCCACCAGCAATGGAGGAGGGTTCCTCTTTCTCCACATCATCACCAACATTTACTGTTTCTTGAGTTTTTCATCTTAACCGTTCTGATTGGTGTGATGTGGAATCTCACTGTCTTTTTGATTTGTATTCTCTGATGATGAAGGACTTTGAACATTTCTTTAGTGCTTCACAGCCATTCTAGATTCTTCTATTGTGAACTCTCTGTTTAGCTCTGTACACCCATTTTTAATAGGGTTATTTGGGTTTTTAGAGGTTGATTTCTTGAGTTCTTTCTATATTTTGGATATTAGTCGTCTGTCAGATGTAGGGGTAGTGAAGTTTGTTTGTTTGTTTGTTTTCCCCAATCTGTAGTTTGCCTGTTTGTCCTATTGACTGTGTCTTTTGCCTTACAAAAGCTTTTCAGTTTCACGAGGTCCCATTTATCAATTGGTGTTCTTAGACTTTGTGCCATTGGTGTGTTGTTCAGAAAAATGTCCTATGTGACAATGAGTATGAGGCTCTTTCTAACTTTCTCTTCTCTTAGATTAAGTGTTATCTGGTTTTATGTTGAGGTCTTGAGCTTTGTGCAAGGTGATAAAAATTGATTCATTTTCATTCTCCTATACATGACTTCCAGTTAGATTAACACCGTTTACTGAAAATACATTCTTTTTTCCACTGTATGTTTTTCGCTTCTTTGTCAAACTTATGGGTACATGAGTTTACTTCTGGGTCTTCAGTTCTATTCCATTGATCAAGCAATCTGCTCTATACCAATACCATGCAACTTTTAGCACTATTTCTCTCTAATATATCTTGAGGTTAGGGATGGTGATTCCCAGGGTGGTTTTATTATTGTTGAGATTTGTTCTGTGTATTCTTAATTTTTTAGTTTTCATATGAAATTGAGAATTGCTCTTTCCATGTCTGTGAAGAATTGTGTTAAAATTTTGATGGGGATTACATTGAATCTATAGATTGGTTTTGGTAGGATGGCCATTTTTCACTTAGTTATTCCTACCTCTCCATGAGCATGGGAGATTTTCCATCTTCTGAAGTCTTCTTCAGCTTCTTTTTTCAGAGATTTGAAGTTCTTATCTTACAGATTTTTCACTTCTTTAGTAAGAGTTACAGCATTATATTTGCTGCTATTGTGAAGGCTGTTGTTTCTTTCTCAGCCTGTTTATCATTTATATTTGTTTGAACTAATTTCATATCCTGCCACTTTGCTGAAATTGTTTATCAGCTATAGAAGTTTTCTGGTGGAATTTGGGGGTCACATATATATATATATATGTATATATATATATGCATATATATATTATCATAGCATCTACAAATAGAGATACTTTGACTTCTCCCTTTTCAATTTGTATATGCTTGATATCCTTTTGTTGTATAATTGCTTGTTGGCACCACTTTTTTGTCTAGGATTTTAGTGAGGTTGCTTCTAGTTCCTCTCCATTTAATTTGATGTTGGCTGTTAGTTTGCTGTATATTGTTTTATATTATGTTTAGGTATGTGCATTGAATTCCTGTTCTCTCCAGGGCTTTTAACATGAAGGGTTGTTGTATTTTGTCAAAGACTTTTTCAGAATCTAATGAGATGACCATGTGTTTTTTTCCCCTTGAATTTTTCCATATAGTATATTAGGTTGATGGATTTTTATATATTGAACTATCCCTGCATTCGTGGGATAAAACCTACTTGATATTGGTAAATGATGGTTTTGATTGTTCTTGGAATAAGTTTCCAAGAATTTTATTGAGTATTTTTGCATCAATATTCATAAGTGAGATTGGTCTGAAGTTCTTCTTTGTTGGGTCTATGTGTTGTGTTGGTGTCATAGTAACTGTGGCTTCTTAGAATTAGCTAGGTAGTGTTCCTTTAGTTTCTATTTTGTGTAATAGTTTGAGGAATATTGGTATTAGCTCTTTATTGAGGGTCTGGTAGACTTCCACATTAAAACCATCTGGACCTGAGCATTTTTAAGTTGGAAGGTTTTTCATGACAATTTATTTTTCCTTAGGGGTAATGGGACTCTTTAGATTGTTTAACCAAGATGGCCTTAACTTTGGTACCTGGTATCTGTCTAGAAGATCATTTATTTCATCTAGATTTTCCAGTTTTGTGGAGTGTAGGCTTTTATAGTAGGTTTTGATGAATTTTTGAATTTCCTCAGGTTATGTTATTATGTCTATTTTTTTTTGTCATTTCTGATTTTGTTAATTTGGATACTGCCTCTGTGCCCTTTAGTTAATTTGGCTAAGGATTTACCTTTTTATTGATTTTCTCAAAAAACCAGCTCTTTGTTTTGTTGGTTCTTTGTAGGTTCTCTTTGTTACTAGCAGGTTGATTTCAGCCCTGATTTTGACTATATACTTCCATCTACAGCTCTTGGGTGTGTTTGCTTCTTTATATTCTAGTGCTTTCATGTGTGCTGTTAAGTTGCTTATATGGGATTTCTCCAAATTTTTATGAAGAGTTTTTCTATGAATTTTTCTCTTAGCACTGCTTTCATTGTATCCAATGTTTGGGTTTAATGCATCTTCATTTTCATTGAATTCTATGAAGTCTTTGATTTCTTTCTTTATTTCTTCTCTGAGCAAGTTATCATTGAGCAGAGAGTTGTTCAGTTTCCATTAGTATGTGGGCTTTCTGTTGTTTTTGTTGTTAATGAAGTTTAGCCTTAGTCCATGGTGATCTGATAAAATGCATGGGATTATATCAATGTTCTTAATTCTGTCAGTTTTGGAGAAGGTTCCATGAGGTACTGAGAAGAAAGTATATTCTCTTTTTTGGGTTGAAATGTTTTGTGTATATATATATATATATATATATATATATATATATATATATTTATATATATATTAAATTCATTTGATTTATAACTTTTGTTAGTTTCACTCTGTCTATGTTTGGTTTCTGTTTCAATGTTCTGTCCATTGGGGATAGTAGGGTGTTGAAGTCTCCTACTTAAAATTATATGAGATTCAATGTGTGTTTTCAGCTTTAGTAAAGTTTCCTTTACAAATGTGAGTTCCCTATAAAATTGCAAAGCTTCTGTAAGGCAAAGTACACTGTCAATAGGAAAAAACAACTATCAACAGAATGGTTACCAATCCTATATGTGATAGAGGTCTAATATCCAATATATACAAAGAACTCGAGAAGATAGACTCCAGAGAATCAAATAACCCTATTAAAAATGGAGTTCAGAGCTAAACAAAGAATTCTCAACTGAGGAATACAATATGGCTGAGAAGCACCTAAAGAAATGTTCTGCATGCTTAGTCATCAGGGAAATGCAAATCAAAACAACCCTGAGATTCCACCTCACACCAGGCAGAATGGCTAAGATCAAAAACTCAGGTGACAGCAGGTGATGGTGAGGTTGTGGAGAAAGAGGAACACTCCTTCATTGCTAGTGGGTTTGCAAACTGGTACAACCACTCTGGAAATCAGCTTGGCAGTTCCTCAGGAAACTGGACATAGTGCTACCTGAGAATTCAGCTATACCACTCCTGGGCATATACTCAGAAGATGCTACAACATGTGATAAGGACACATGCTCCACTATGTTCATAGCATCCTTATTTATAATAGCCAGAAGCTGGAAACAAGCCAGATGTCCCTCAACAGAGGAATGGATACAGAAATGTGGTACATTTATACAGTAGGGTACTACTCAGTGAATGAATTTATGAAATTCTTAGACACGATTGTGGATGTCAGCAAGTGATGGCTGACAGGAGCCTGATACAGCTGTCTCTGAGAGTCTCTGCCAGTGCCAGACTAATACAGAAGTAGAGGCTCACAGCCACCCATTGGACTGAGCAAAGGGTCCCCAATGAAGGAGCTAGAGAAAGGACACAAGGAGCTGAAGGGTTTTGCAGCCCCTTAGGAGGAACAACAATATGAACTCACTAGTAGTCTCAGAGCTCCCAGGGACTAAACTACCAACCGAAGAGTACATATAGTGAGACTCATGGTCCCAGGTGCATATGTATCAAAGGTTGGCCTAGTCAGTCATCAATGTGAAGAGAAGCCCTTGGTCCTGTGAAGGTTCTATGCCCCCAGTGTTGGAGAATGCCAGGGTCATGAAGTGAAAGAAGGTGGGTTGGTGGGCAGGGAGAAGGAACAGGGGCTTTTTTCAGAGGGAAAAGCAAGAAAAGGGATATCATTTGAAGTATAAATAAAGAAAATATCTAATAAAAAACAAAACAAATGTGAGTTTTCCTGCATTTGGGGCATAGATGTTAATAAATGAGATTTCCTCCTGGTAGATTTTTCCTTTCATGAACATGAAGTGTCCTTCCCCATCTAGTTTGATAACTTTTGGTTGAAAGTATGTTTTATTGGATATTAGAATGGTAACTCCAGATTGTTTCTTGGGACTATTTGCTTGGGAAGCTTTTTTTCCCAGGCTTTCACTCTGAGGGAGTGTCTGTCTTTGTCACAGAGATGTGTTTCTTATATGCAGCAAAATGCTGGGTTCTGCTTATTTATCCAGTTTGTTAGGCTGTGTGTTTTTATTAGGAAATTTAGTCTATTGATTTTGAGAGATATTAAAAACAGATGATTTTAGTTCCTATTAATTTCATTACTAGAGGTTCCTGATTCTCTTCTTTTGGGTCTGTTGTAAACTGTTTAGTTTCTTGTGTTTTTTTGGGGGTGTAGTTATCCTCTTTGTGTTGTGGATTTGGTTCCCATATCCTCTGTAAAGTTGGATTAGTAGAAAGATATTGTTTAAATTTGTTTTGTCCTGGAATACATTGTTTTTTTTTCCCATCTATGATGATTGATAATTTTGGTGAGTATAATATCTTGGGCTGGTATTTGTATTCTCTTAGGGTCTAGTAACATCTGTTCAGGATTTACTAGCTTTTAAACTTTATGTTGAGAAGTATGGTATAATTTTGATAGGTCTGCCTTTATGTTACTTACTCCTTTTCCCTTTCAACCTTTTTTTTTTTAAATTAATTTCTTTTTTTATACCCCATGTTTTATTCCCCTCCCCTCGATCCACCCTCCAACTGTTCCACATCCAATACCTCCTCCCTACACGCCTGTCTCTGTGTGGATGTCTCCACCCCTACCCCACCTGACCTATAACTCCATGGGGCCTCTTGAGGGTTAGAGGCATCATCTCTGAATGAACATAGACAGGACAATCCTCTATTGTATGTGTGTTGGGGACCTCATATCAACTAGTATATGCTGCCTGTTTGGTGATCCAGTGTTTGAGAGATCTCAGGGGTCCAGATTAATTGAGACTGCTGTTCCTCCTACAGGGTTGCTCTTCTCCTCAGCTTCTTTCAGCCTTTCCTAGCTCAACAACAGGGGCTAACTGCTTCTATGTGCAAATATCTGCATCTAATACTTTCAGCTGCTTGTTGGGTCTTTCAGAGTTTGGTCATGCTAGGTCGCTTTTTGTGAGGACTCTATAGCCTCAGAAATAGTGTCAGACCTTGGGACCTCCCATTGAGCTGGATCCCACTTTGGGCCTATCGCTGGACCTTCTTTTCCTCAGGCTCCTCTCCATTTCCATTCCTGTCATTCTTTCAGACAGGAACAATTATGGGTCAGTGTTGTGACTGTGAGATGACAACCCCATCCCTCACTTGATGTCCTACCTTCCTGCTGGAAGTGGATTCTATAAGTTCCCTCTCCCATGAGCATGTATTGGCAGAATTAACATAGTAAAAATGCCCATCTTACCAAGGGCAATCTATAGATTCAATGCAATCCCCATCAAAATGCCAACACAATTTTTCAAAGACATGGAAATAGTAATTCTCAAACTCATCTGGAAAGACAAAAAACTCAGAATAGTGAAAACAATTCTTAACAATAGAAGAACAGCTTGGGGGGAAATCACCAACCCTGACCTCAAATTTTACTACAGAACAATAGTAATAAAAATTAAATGGTATTGGTACAGAGACAGACATATTGATCAATGAAATAGAATTAAAGACCCAGAAATAAAGCCACACACTTATGGTCACTTGATCTTTGACAAAGACACAAAAATATACAATGGAAAAAAGAATGCATATTCAATAAATGGTGCTGGTCTAACTGGCTGTTTGTATGTAGAAGAATAAAAATTGACTCTTATTTGTCACCTTGTACAAAGCTCAATTACAAGTAGATCAAGGACCTCAACAAAAAAACCAGTTGCACTCAATCTAGTAGAAGAAAAAGTAGGAAAGAGCCTTCAATTCACTGGCACAAGGGGAAATTTCCTAAACAGAACACTAGTGGCTCATGCTCTAAGATCAAGAATTGATAAATGGGACTCATGAAACTGGAAAGCTTCTGTAACCCAAAGGACCCAGTCAATAAGACAAATCTGCAACTTATAGATTGGGAAAAAATTCTTCACTAACCCCATATCCAATAGGGGGCTAATATCCAAAAT
This sequence comes from Mastomys coucha, assembly GCF_008632895.1. Lineage (NCBI taxonomy): Eukaryota > Metazoa > Chordata > Mammalia > Rodentia > Muridae > Mastomys > Mastomys coucha. Next base: position 88,593,802 of record NW_022196913.1, read on the forward strand.
ATATAAAAAACTCAAGAAGTTAATCACCAAAAAACCAAACAACCCAATCAAAACATGGGGTATTGAACTAAACCAAGATTTCACAATTGAGGAATCTTGAATGGCTAAGAAGTACCTAAAGAAATATTCAAAGTTCTTAGTAATCAGAGAAATGTAGCTCAAAATGAGCCTGAGATTCCACCTTATAGAATGGCTGAGATCAAAACCTCCAGTGACAACATGTTGGAGAGGATATGGAGAAAGAGGAACACTTCTCCATTGCTGATGGGATTGCAAACTGGTACAACCACTCTGGAAATCAATCTGGAGGTTCCTCAGAAAATTGGAAATAGATCTACCTGAAGACCCAGCTATACCACTCTTGGGAGTATACCCAAAAGATGCTCCACCATGCCCTTTCAACATTTAATATCTATTTGTTCTGTGCATTTATTGTTTTGACTATTATATGACTAGAGGATTTCCTTTTCTCGCTCAATCTATTTGGAGTTCTGTAGGCTTCTCGTATGTTCATGGGCATCTCTTTCTTTAGGTTAGGAAAATTTTCTTCTATGATTTTGTTGAATATATTTTCTGACCCTTTAAGTTGGGAATCTTCTCCTTCTTCTATTCCTACTATTCTTAGGTTTGATCTTTTTATTGTGTCCTGAATTTTCTTTATATTTTGGGTTAGGAACTTTTTACACTTTGTACCTTTTGACTGACTTGACTTTCAATACATTTTAGGGTTTCTTCTAAGCCTGAGATTTTTCTCTTCTATCTCATTTATTTGCTGGTGACGATTGCATCTGTAGCCCCTGATATTTTTCTTAAGTTGTCCATCTCTAGGGTTGCTTCCTTTTGTGTTTTCGTTATTGTTTCTGCTTCAAAATTAAATGAAAAAGTGAAACCATAACTTCTTATTGAAGTGCGTATTATAAAGTTGCATCTATTAAAACCGAGTCATCAATTCCCTGAATAATTAGGAATACGAAAACATAGCTACCAAAACTTAAACAAACTGTAGAGACAGCTGAAATTTGGCATTTTGCTAAAAAACAGATGCACAAGTGCTCAACAGGTGAATGAAATATTCTGAATGAACCAAAAATGACAGTCAAAAGTATGAGGATACATGACCTCACACTTAGAAATGCTAAATAAACCAGATAAATGACAAGTGTTGGTGAAGTTGTGGGGAAAGCTGGGACATTTTTTAAAGTTCTAAAATACTAGAACTTTAGGTAGGAATACTAAGCCTTAACTAAAGTGGGCAGGTATTCCAAAATGTACATATATTCCTCAAAGAGTTAATAGTTAAACTAATAAATGATTTCCTAATCCAACTTCTATTCATCCAGCAAAAGACTGACAAGAGGATTCAAAGAGGTATTAGCATTTCTACATTCAGTAGGGAGCCATTCATAATAACCTTGACTGGGAAACAATCATAAGCCCCATCAAGTGTATTAAAAAAGATAAATAGGTGAGCAATATACTCATGTAATGTCATATGATTTAGCCACAGTGATGAGGAAATCACACATATGTGAATAAATCGACAATTTTGAGACCTTCCTAGATATGTGCAATAACCCACCAAGACAACCGTTGTGTGATATCTCAGATACTAACTTAGCGAACAAGAGGATACAATTTTGTTTGCCAGAGTCCAAAAATGCCAGCAAATGAAGATATGATTAGCATGTATTAAATATCAGTTTTGGAAAATGAAGATGCTCTAGCAATCTGCAATACAACATTATACACGTGTACTACACATATACAATCATTTATTTACTGATTGAGACAAGGTAGGCTATGTTAGCCTCAAATCCTTACAAAGTTGAGGTTGATGTTGGACTCCTGAGTCTATTACCTCCACCATTTGAGAGCTGGAATCACCAACACCTGTCTACATGGTGCTGAGGAAGCACTAATACAGTCTTTTAAGACATTGGCTTTCATGCAGCTGTAAACATTGGAATTCAAATTAAACATCATTATTGTCTTCTCTATTTTCTCCTATTACTCCTTCTACTGTGTCCATCTCCTCCCACCTTTGATCTCTTTCTTTTCTCATGCTTCTTTTGTTCAGTGCTCTATCCTTATTATCATTTCAGGATACAGCAACATGAGTCTATGAATCATCTCCTATAAGTCAGAGTTATTTCTATAATATTTGCATCCACTAAAGGGCAGAAGCTAAGATCAGACCGAATTACATCACCACTGAGTCTCCATTTACCCATACCTGACATTTTCAAACATGGATCCACCATGATTATTGTCCCTCGGGCTTTATTTTCTTACCAAAAAACTGCAGACTTGCTTAGCTAACCCCATTATTTGTAAGTTGATCCTTTGAAATGAAAAATAAATGTATGTTTTTGTGTGTCTATATATGTGTATGTGTTGTTTTTCCCAGTTGAACTAAACTGACAAACTTTAGTAATTTGATAAATCAACCACTGTTGTTTCTTCTAGAATCCTTGTTTGAGGTAACTTTGGGATTTTTAAAATTTTAGATAAAGCAACTAATGAGTAGAGGGAATCATTCTTTTTCTGCTGACCCAAAGTTTTTAATGGCAATACTATTAAGGAATTACCTTAACTCGGTATTTTATGAACATTACCATTATTTAAACCTAAGTTTACTTATTCCATATTTAGTGTGTGGAATTCAGTTAAATTTAGAGGCAGTAACATTTAAAACACTGCATGCGTGGTTCTTTGTGGCTAGAATGGAACCTGACAGCCACTCACATAAGTTCCATATCAACCGCTGAATGTGAATGCTTTAACAAGCTGTAATGGATACAACAAAAATTTGAAAGAGGTAAAGGCAAGGTAGGCTACTCAGATCAAATGCTATATCCTATCAGACAACTGGAATCAACAGGATGGGAAGGCACTTACTGAAGGACTCTGAGAAAGGCCAACTATGCATATTAAATATTTCTGTCAATGGGTCAAAAACATGACTCATGATGGCTTTTGGCAGCTCCAGGACAGAGAGGGATGGTTAGTTTTTCCAAATGAGACCTTGGAGAATTGCAACTAGTGAGCAAGCCTCCTTTTAAAATAGCCCTGGAGATTTAAAGAGAATAAATTAAGAGAAGCATGATAATTAAAAACTGAAAGAAAAGTAAGGACGTTGGGAAAACGACACAGACAAAGGAGGAACAAATGGCATGGAATTGATTTTCTCCAAATAACAGAGCTGCACCGCAAACAGGATAGAGCTAGTCTGTGGGGTTTTCTGGTGGTGAGTCAAGAGTGGTATGATTAGTTGCAACTTAGACAGGGATATGGTTTGCAAGCCAAGTAGGCCCTTTGCTAGACTGGGAGGGAGCACTGTGGAGAAGTGACAGCCCAGTGGCCTTGTGACTGAAAGAGGAAGGGTGTAACCTGTTTACGCTTTCACATTTCATCAGTTCACTTGAGATGTTTCCATTCACTTTAAATAACTGATGACGTGATCCCCATGGGTGTGTCTCCCTTAGTACAATAACGTTGTCTGTTTGTTCATTCCTTCATGGAAGGCAGGGGTGGGGGAGTTTGCTGGAAGGGCCAGATTTCACCAACCACTTTTTCCACATTACACCAAGAGGGTATTCAATATCTGAGTGGGTGGTTCTCTCCAAAGGACCAATTCTGGAAACCCTCAGTTAGAAAAACATTTCGGACTTTTACAGCTCTCTTGGTCTAAAGATTTCAAGGGATTACCAAGCAAAACATGAGAATCCTAATAGCATTTCAACATGGTAGCAGACAAGACTTGCTGACATCTATTAGCACATGAAAAATCAGTGGTCAAAATGAAGCTTCCATGAAATAAGAACAGTAGAAGCGGGAATTTTAAGCATCACACTCCCGTGCTACTTTAGGAGCTTTACCTACTTCTATTATGGCAGATTAATAAGATGATACACACACAAACACACACACACACACACACACACACACACACAAATACACCCTTCTTTAAATAAAATTCCACCAGTCCTTATGTGTAGGTATATATTATAACTTCCTGAATAAAGCCCACATTTTCATGATCATAGGCAAATTCCACAATATATGATACAGAATTCTGAATACTTAAATTCTTCACTAATAATCATATGATACTATAGCTGACATTAATTTATTTGAGTGATTTACAGTTAATTTGGGGGACTAATTATGCAGATGAGAACTATTAGGTTTTATCTCACTGTAAATTTTATTTTCAATAGAAAAGGTCATTTGGCTTGATTTTACTGGTGCTTTATTTCAGTCTGTCACATGGGAGGAAAAATAAATTAAAATGAATAGTTTTTTATATTCTTGAAAGAGCTGTTCTCTATTTTTTTAAAATAAATTTTGTCTTTCTTTCCAAACAAATATTTATTTTTATTTCAGCAACTGTTGCTAAGTTCAAGTTGACTAAAGGCTGAGAGTTGTCCCAGAAATAGGTTAAACCAATTAAAGTCGACTTTTTCCAGCCACTAGATATACAAAACAAATTTCTAGAACACTAAATACACTTCCTCTAGGTTCTGGGATTCAGACTCAATATATGTCTCTTATGACCTAAAAGATGTATCCTAAAATAAGTTGTAGTAAAATCCCCTTTTACGTAATATTAATAAAATCTTTTCCAAATCATCTCTATCTCAAATTTAAAAAAGAAAAACAAAAAAACTTTACATATGTATTTCAATGTATTTAAAACATTGAATTTAAAAGTGGAAAATAGTCATTGGTTCATGCTTACTCTCTTGAATTTTGAAATGTAGCCAGTGCCAAAGAGCCTCTGGGTGTATGTACAAAATTTGTAAAAATACATAAAAACCTACTGAACCAAAACCACAGTGGAACTCACAGTAATTTTCCAGACAGCGCAATTTACCACTTAGTCACTGGGGAATGCCAATCTCAGAAGAAGTATTTTACACCAGACCAACAAGATCAACAGAAGTAAATGCTTCCTGGATGAGGAGCAAAAGCAACGGCCAGTGTCATGGGTCTTAGAACAATCCTAAAGTGGTGATGATAATAAAAATAAATTAACTGTCTCTGTTGGTGTATCGGTATCAGAAAGACTTCTGCAAAAACATTGTGCCTTAATGAAACAGTGGGACTACTATGACTGACAGACGATGTCCTGTTTACTGTTTGCTCTTATCGAACATCAAAACACATTTCCCCTCTGTTGGACTCAACTCACAGAGAATCCCTGTTAAAGGAACCTCATCAGGTAAGCGCATCCTCGTGAGCTGACTCTAAATATGTATATAGGATAAGAAACAGAGGCAGTCACACCCCTTTGCTTTATCAACACACATCTGGTCTCTGTCCCACCTTCCTTCTTTGCACCCTGAATCAGACTGAAGTGTGTCTTCAGAATCTATGCTTCTTTTCCCTCCTGCTAGTTCTCTGCTCCTTTGCTTCCCTTCAATAACTTTGCTTCAGTCATTAACTCGATTCTCCTTTTTCTTAGCAGTTTGATTCTCTTTTAAGAGAAGACAATCTTATCAGAGAAAAAAGAAAACTGAACTGTGGTGATGAGAGTGTTCAGAGGAATATGAGAGGAGAGGATGAGCTGGTTGGGGAACAGATATTGAAATTGGGGGCATAAATTCTACCATAAGTAAGGCTGACAACAACTTAGATCCCATATGAACTAGAAGGTCATGGAAGCCTTCAAATACACAAGAAATTATTTGTTTGAGAAGAAGGAATGTTTATTCTGAGTTAATTATGATGCATATTCTCATATGGCATTTAGCATACAGCGCTATATTAATATTCACAATTACACGTTGAATTTATTTTAAAATATATGTCTGTAATTAAAATAAGAAAAGCCCTTCCTTTAAACAAGACAAATCATATCTACTTTTCTCTACCTTAAAATTTCCAGCTGTTTCTTACTCATTATATTGAGCAAATGCTCAAATTCTGCAACACACGCACCATATGCAGATATTTCTTTATTGTACATAGATACCTTGTCCACAGTGATGGGGGCATGATAAAGGAACATTAAAACCATCTTATATGCCATTATGTGTGGTTCTGGTTAATTCTGCACTAACGTGTAAAATCTAAAGAATTCAATCAGGAATATAGTTGGAGGTATCTTAGTAGGTAAGAGAAGGAAGTCTGTGTTAGCTAGCCATGACATTTATACATCTTCCACAATGATTAGCTCTATTTCCTCTACTGTACAATTTACTCATTTTCTTTGTAACAGTGGCAGAATATTCATGGAACAATTGTGAATCTATTCTTAAAAGGCTTAAGACATCTAAAATGAAATAGGAGAATTAAGGAGAGTTTCTGGAGTCCTCACAAACATACTATTTTGTAGCTCTATGGATAAAATGGGCTCTTGAATGGGTAATGAATAACAATTTAGTTATATGTTCCCCCCCTCCCAAATTCTGTCACTTTTTTCTTCAATAAAGTGATAAGAATATGAGCCTATGACTTTAAGAGGAACATACCAATAAATCAAAGAATAAACCAGTTTCCCCAAAAGTTATATGGATTTTGTAAATCACAAACAACCAAGTTATATAATAAGCCAAAGTATATTTCTTATGCATGGCTTCATACAATCATTATGATAATGACTTTTTGGTTGTGATTGTGATTTGTAATGCTTATGATCCAAAACAGTGGCTAGCATGTGAAGCCATCTCTAAGTGTGAAATCATGGCATTCATATTTTGGTGTTGTCCAATATTTCTTAATTCGATTTGAAGCCTGCTCAGCTTGAGAGAAATTATGCCTAGTACTGAAACCTACCAAAATTCCTGCTGTTAGTGAGGCCATGTGTGTTAAACCATTTGTGCCTCTCTTAAGTCAAATGAAAAGGGGGAAGTTGATGAACAGGAATAATAGAAGAAAGGTAAAGGTAAAGATAAGGAAGAGGAAGAGGAGTGGAAATAAAATCTAACTTTCTGAAAGAAGAAAGATAAGAACCAAAACTAAAATGACTGAGTCATGAATGATGATGGTAACCAAAGGGCAGGTTTCCTTCTCTATAACAAAATGAAAACACACATGTGCATGTCCACACACACACAAGCACATGCATAAGCATACATGCACACAAGCACACATGCACATGAACATGCACAGTACATTCAAACTCATACATACTTGGGCAAGTATAATAAGTTTTAATGTTTTAAATCAATAACAGAAAGTTAGAGTACTTAAATACTTTCCTGGAAGAAAACAAATATCCCATGCATTCAAGTCTTGATGTGGGAAATAGAAGCATAAAAACTATATATAAATATTAGGATGGATTATCAAAATCCCAAAGTTTCATAATTTATACAAAACAGACTTTATATTTTCAGAGACACATCCTAGGAATATGTCAATTTTCTTTAATGGAGAAATGCTAGGATGTACAAACATGCTGGGCAGAGGCCACAAAAGTCTAAGAGCTGTTTTCATACCTGAGATAATACAGGCTTTGTCCAACTCAGCAGGATTTTTGGTGGTGGAGAAAATAATGCTTCCCAAGTAGAGGAGGCTACTCACTATGAGAGGCCTTATGATGAGTGGACTGTGTCTTTACACTGAGTAGAATTTGGCAAGAACTTCCAAGTAGATTACCAAGGCTCATGAATACAGAAGGTACTTCAGCATCAGCATAGGAATAGAAAAATTCAAAGCTAAAGCATGAAGGCAGCTACCCTCAGCCTGAGACAGCTTAACTTCAGGCTGCTATCCATTACTGATTCATGAGCCTCTTTTATTCATAGTTACAAAATAATATGTTTGTGAGGATGTGGGAAACTCTGTAGTTACTGAATTCATAAGACACATGAAAAAGTGTTGTCCAAGATATTATTTCAGCCCAAGATCACAAATCAGGAAAAAACAAGGCTAGAAACTAGTTCCTCTGATTTCCTTTAATGTGTCATTGAGTATTCCCACTCTGTCCTTTATTCTGTTATTTTATTTTTACTGTTTTCAATCATCTGAGAATAGATTTCATAATTCTTTCATGAATATTCTCTCTATTATGTAGGAAAGACAATGAATAGATGATACGGGAAATGAAATGGAGCCACCCAGCATTGAAGATGTGTGTGTACCATGTCTAACACAGGCTTTCTTGTCTTGTTTTTCCTCCTCCTAAGATGCCTCAAATTACATTCCTGATGGAACTCTTTATATTGAAAGGCAAGTACGGATGTAAACAGAACCATTGCACAATGGCAAGTCATGTGGCCTCAGTGTTCCTTCTCTATGCTTTTATTACTGTGGGTTGGGTATCTATGGACAGTGAAGAAAGAAACAGAAGCATTACAAGTACTGCATTCTTAGCAGAGATAAGAATAAAATCTCAGGTAATCGAGAAGCAGGTAGAAATATGAAATAGTGGGAAGAATTATAATATGATAATATAATCTCTCCCTTCCCATTCTTCCTACAAACTCTCAAATATACCCCCTCACTCTCCCTCAAATACATTGTCTCTTTTTCACTATTTGTAATTGCATGTACATATGTTTATACATATATATCTGAAACATAACCTATGTAGTCTGAGTAATATTAGTTGTATGTTTGCTTTCAGATATTACCACTTGGCACTGAACAATGACAGAAAACCATCTTTCCAGCTCTGAGCTTCTCTCATCTACTTGTATGTATGTATATATATATACATGTATATGTGGGAGTGTTGTTGTGTGTAGATTCAATAAATATATATATATACAAATATATATATTCAAATATATATTCATATATACATATAAGTTCAAATATACATATATATTTGAAGCCTCACATGCTTTTCTCCCTCCATTTTGGCATATATTTTGGTATTTTGGCATCACTCATGCTCAGCTCACATTTAGGCAGTCACATTGGTGAGACTTTATAGTTGTAAGTTCTGACACAATCTGATAGCACACTCTCTTATCCTCTGTCTCTTACGATCTTCCTATCCCTTCTTCCACAATGTTACCTAAACCTTAGGTGTGGGACTTTTTTGTAGATATACCTATTAGGACTGGACTCTATAACTGTGCATGTTGATTGGCTGTGGTTTTATGTAGCTGTCTCCATTTGTTTCAAAGAAAAGTTTTATTGATGAGACTTGGAGAATATACTTATCTATGGGTATAATTGAAAAATAGTTATAAGCTAAAAGTGAATACTTAATATGTATATTAGTTGAGTATGGTTTTCTAAGGAGCCTATGATAGAGTTTATCATAATCAACCAAGGTAGTAAATACACCCTCTCTTCAAATAATTACTTTCATGTGTTCTCTTCAATGACATCCTATAGTTTTTATGCTGTACCTATTTTGTTTATATTTTAATTTGAATTGAAGACTATATGGCATTTTAAAGTCCTTTAGAAAGGAAAATTATAACTTTGAGAAAAATATGACAAATTATTCCATGGATCCTAAACAAATTTTAAGTGTTTCAATTATTTTTGAGTTTTGCATTACTTAACTTCTTTTGAAGGAAACAAGAGTTGACCAAAGTCTAAAAGAATAATAGTGACTACAACTTTATATTAAGAGATTGATATGACCAACTGGTAAACACTTGCTTGTCAGCCCAAAGACATGAGCTTAGTTCCTATAACCCTCATGGTGAAAGGAGAAAACCAACTACTGTAAGTTTCTCTTTTACCTCAAAGTATGTGCTCTGGCTGTACTTGGCTGTGTACATACACACACAATAAACAATAATGATAATGGTAGTAATAATAATAATAATAATAAATAGAATATAATGCTGTTAAGACAATGTTAGATCATCAATTACTTACAAACTTACCTTGTCAAGTATTTATTAATAATAAGTGTGTTTGTTGTATGTCATTGGATTTCTCAGTCACCTAGAGGGAATCCTATTTATTTCAAATCTCCTCAGCTCATGGTGATTCACTTTCGCTGCCAGAAACTATCACTCAACTTTCCAGCCAGCCATCTGAAAACCAAGTGAGAACAAAAAAGAAAATTATATCTCTTGATCTTTTTCCAAATGTAGGATTGCCAGAATAACATTTTTAAAAAAAGTTTCTACAACTGATACAAATGTTTGAGAAATCATATCAAAAAGAGTATACTTCGATAAGAAATGTAAAATACATTAAATGTCCAGAAAACAGTGCCAATAGCTAAAAAAATTTCAGCCCTCTACAAATATGTTTTAAATATTCTGTCGGTGTGTTTTTATTGCCAAGTCTTGTACAAACATGTCTTTCTTATTTTGAGGAACTCTTGCAAGGGCTGCTTAGTAAAACCTCATTTATCTGATTCAAAACAGAATGTTCATTCAAAATAGACTGCAATCTGAAGAACTATTTCTCTTCAGTTATGTGTGTAGAATTTTACTCTTAGTGTGTTCATTTGTTTTTAAATTAAACTTTAACATTACAAAAATATATTTATAGAGACCTAGACACATGGATAAAATAGTCACATATCTGTCCTAGAATATTGAGACAGACATCCTCCATAAGCAAAATCGATGAAGAAGCAGAATAATAGGATTACTGTATCATCATTTTTCCTACAAATTTACATGTCCCCATAGGAAATTTCAACCTCCTGCCTAAAATGATCACTACTTTCACTCTGTTGCTTCCAAGCTCAGGATTACCTGGATATTTCAGGAGCGCAGCAGCTACCAAAGAAGAGATTGTTCTTTATGTTGTTTGCCCAAAGCAAATATATATTGTTCAACAGATATATAAATTATACTCCATGGTCTAAAAATAACTAGTTTAAATACTTAAATGTTTTCACATAAAAATATTTCTTGGTGTTTTAGGAATTTAAGCATTTGATATCATGAAATTAGTATTTCTTTTCTCAAGAAAAAATGGGAAATAGATTCATGAGAACATATTCTTTCAGTTCACAGCAATGAGAAACAGACTATTTTCCATAATTGGAGTTAGCTGTATTAAAGTTGATACCTCTTTATGAAAATCAGTATGCTGTTTATTATGAGAAGTCTAAACCTGAAATTGATTTGTGTCCTGCCTTCATAGAACTCACAATTTAGTTAAGAGAACAAAGAACATATACATATATATTACCTATAATATGTATCATATTTAAGAAATATGACAGGTCATAATAATTCCTCATGCAATGATAACTCATTACCTGGAAGAGCAACTGTAGAAAGAAGTAAACAAAGGGAAATAGAGCCAGAAGCAAAATTCAGTGGCTGAGAAAATTTTAGTGACAGCAAATAGTCCTGGTAGCAGAAGTCAAATGTATTGTTGTCCTCAAGACATCAAAAAAAGGGCAATTCCTGAGAAAGCCCTCATACACACTGAGGAAGAAGCAGCATTTTATCCATAGGGATTAGGTATTCAAAGTACAAATATCACTGCATCAATGCTTATGCCAAAATATCCATGAAAATATAGACTACATTACCAACTATACATTGTATCATAGGTTATTCTTTGCTTTTAAATTATATTCCCACATATTTATTAAGCACAATGATCTGATTCATATGTGATCAAGGAACTTCATAGTTAATGAAGTCCAGGAATAAGTATGAGCCCATATGGAGGGAATACTCTACTCTCTCATACTTTCTACTTGTTAAAGTATGAATGTTGAAAATTTCCTTTGGAAAGACAGTTGCAGAGCCTGGTAGTCTGAAGCATGATTCTTTAGACTGTGAATGTGAATGCATCTCATAGGCATTTTTGCTTTATCTAGGATTGGTAAGCTACGGAATCAAAGGGGTAGAAAGGTGTACATTACTACCCAGGGTCTTACATAACACTCTGTTTCAGTGAAGAGATGCCATGACCAAACAAGGAAGAAAAAATGTCTAATAAAAGTATTTTACTGGGAGCTTGTTTACAGTTTTAGAGGGTTAGTCCATTGCCATCCTGGTGGAAAGCAGTCAGGCATGGTACTAGAGCACTGACTGACAGCTTTACTTCCTGATCCACAGTCAGCACACAGAAAGAAACTGGGCCAGGCTCAGGCTTTTGAAACATCAATGTCTACTCCAGTGACACTCTTCCTCAAACATGGCCATAACTTCTAATCCTTCCGAAACAATTCTCCAAACTAGGACTCTGTATTTAAATATATGAGCCTATGGAGGCCATTTTCATTTAAACCATCACATCCAGTGAACCAATAAAAAAGAGCTTTCACACATAACTACTGTTATAAATACAGTATAAGTATATATGGGAATTGCACTAAAAGTTTTAGTTCCAAATGAGGGATGCTTCTGGTAGTGGACCAAACACTCCACTGGACTGGAGTTTAAGATAGTCACCCAGTTGACTGGGCTCTTCAGGCTTCTGGATCAACAAACAATCAAGAAAAATGCTAGGTTTTCTAAGGCAGTCAAGAGGAAATCCACAGACTGCTGCATAACAAACAGTATATCTGAAATCAGGAGACCTTTTTTGGAGTCTCCTAGTATAGCCATGCCCTGTGAAGACAGATAGCTAACAAGTTGACGTGAAAATTCACAAGAGAATCATTCTCTCAGCATTCATATACTTGCATATGTACAAACGTATTTTCTCATTATGTACCTGCATATACAATTATATACATGTATACATATTTTCCAATTGTTTGTTATTTCCCTAGAGTAGTGTTCTTCATCTTTCCTAGCATTGCTACCCTTTAATATAATTTCTCATGTTGTGGTGACCTTCAACCCTAAAACTATTTTTAACTGTAATTTCACTACTGTTTTTTATCCTCATGTAAATATTTGATGTGCAGAATATCTGATATGAGACCGCAGTGAAAGAGTTATTTGGCCATCAAGGGGGTCGCTACCCCCAAGTGGAGAAATACTTCTCTAGAAACTCATACATAAAGCAGCTCTTTCTAATAGATATTTCCATCTATGTGAGTTATTTCATACCAACTTCATATATGTTATGCTAGGGTCATCTGGGAAGAGGAAACATCAATTGAGTAAATATTTGCAAATGATTGGTCTATCACCAAGGCTACAAGTTTTTTGTTTAGTAGGAATAGTAATGATTGATGTGGAATAGCCCAACCCATTGTAGGCAATACTTTCCTGAGACAGGGAAAGAAGGAGGGAGGGAAGATGGGAGGGAGGGGGAGAGTGCATGAAAGAGAGAAAAGAAGAGGGAGAGAGAGGGAAAGAGAGAGAGGCAGAGAGAGAGGGAAAGAGAGACACAGAGAGACTTAAGAATGCTATAGAGAATGAGTTAGTCAGCAACATCCCTCTACGGTCCCTGCTTCAGTGACTGCCTTTTGGTTCCTGGCCAGCTTGAGTCTAGTCCTTCGCTGCCCTCAATAAGGACTGTGATCAGGACTGGTAAAACAAGTAAACTCTTCCTCCCCCAAGAAAGTTGGTTTTGGTCTTGGTTTATTTCACAGCATAGAAATATAAAATTTTAAGTCTCTCCTTCTATCCTGTGCACCTCCTTGCCAATTGAATATAGTATCTTACTTCTTACAGCTTGCTAGGACTTCAGTCTAATAATGGTTCTAGAAATTAAGAAGAGCCTTAATAGTGATCATGAGGAGGGTCACCAGTGCTTTCTTTAAGCAATAACATCTGAAGGATGCTTCAAAGAAATGAAGGATTGTTTCTTAGTACATGAACTTTTTACCTCAGTTTTCAATATTTGTCTTTTTTTTTTTTTGAGACAGGGTTTCTCTGTATAGCCCTGGCTGTCTTGGAACTCACTCTGTAGACCAGGCTGGCCTTGGACTCATAAATCTGCCTGCCTCTGCCTCCCAAGTGCTGGGATCCAAGGCATGTGCCACCACTGCCCGGGAATATTTGTCATCCTTTTTACAGCTATACATATACACCCTTTATCCTATAATCAAATCCTCCACATATTTCTTGCTAACACATGCCTTACTCTGAAATAAAGTAGATACTTTGAAACTTTACATAGATACTTGTTAAGCAATTTCTGTATGTTTTTCCCCAAGCATATTTTTATGTATTACTAAAAATGAACATAGGAGAAAGAAAACTAGAAGGATCAGATGGAGATTAAGAAACTTCCTTTACACAAGCATCCAAATCCAGCAATGCGATGCATAATATCTCAAGTTGTTCACTTTTCCTTCTTAAATTTGTATTTCCTTTTACTGTGTTTTTATCAGTGGTTTATTTTCCCTCTCTCTAAAACCATTGTCATGATCACAGTACATCGGTCCTTTAACATATGAGGAGCTGTCAAATGATTTCGGCATACACTTTTTTCTTGTTTTGTTACCACAACAACTTCATATTTACTATCTTGTTAATTAGTTGTGTGTATTTATATTTTAATATGAGTTCATATACATATTATGATAATACTATAATCTATATAAGATTTAATGACATGGTACTGTCTTTAACATGGAAAAGGTTAAGTTAGCATCCTTCTATGAACCTACATTGCATCCACAGGACAAAAGGAATCTTACTTCAGCCCTTCATGGCTTGAATAGATAAATGCATAAGCTTATGTAGTTAAATGAGGAAATTTCAGCATTATAATAGAGATATGAATGCAGAGTTGGGTCTGGATATGGTAGACAGAGCTCTAAGACGAGGCTCACATGTTCCATGTTTTGCTGCACATGCACAGTGCAAGTCTTCCTTTTAAATCTTAAGACAGATCGAGAATATGATGCAATGTCACTTCAGTGATAATGTTTCATTACAAGGATGATAGAGCTTAGCAGATATAATTAAATTTCCACACCAATTGAGTCCGTTTTGAGCCCCCCCCCCAAAAGAAAAATGAGGGAATCGGATTCTCAGTTCATCAGAGTACCAGCTGCCTTTGGAAGCTGAGAGCTTTGGTTCCACAACCAAAAGGAACTGAGCTCTGCCAAGAGTGGTTCTCAATGAACTCAGAGGACCCAGGCAACAAAGGGAATTCAGGGCTGCCCACACTTTCAGTTTGACATTGACACAGAACGTATGATTTAACTACAGTATTTCTGACCTTTCAATTCATGTGCATTATCTAATAGTTACATTAGATATCTAACTTTGTAATAATTTGCAATGTTGCAATCAATATTAAAGCACACATTGGAAAGGGAAAGGTAGTAACTCATGGCATATTCAGCAATGCTTTCCTCTAAGGTAACTTTCAAGCAATCCAGAGGCGCCTCCTACGTGATTTCTCTTTACGCTCTCAGACTATAAGACTATAAGCTGCCTATTGTAAAACTCTTTCTGTCTTTCCAAAAACAACAACAAAACAAAACAAAAAAAAACAAAAACAACAACAACAAAACGCTGTTGGATAAATAGGAGAGCAGCTAATTCACAGAGAAAAAAATTGAAAGCACAACTACATTTAATTCTAGTAGGGAAGGAGAGATGCAAGCCAGATTTGAGTATTACCACAGGCTTTCTTCTCTGACACTTGAGCCCAAATCCTAATCAGGCTTCAGTTCTTTCATTGTCAAGAGACAAATTTCAGATTTCAGTAAGGCAATGGTCTTAAAACACGTTGGGCAGGTCAGTGTGATTACTGGAAAACTTTTCTCATTTCCAGGAGTTCCTTTGTTTGAATGAGAATTTTGCTTCCCAAGTAGTCTTTCGACTCCAAATATGAGTGAATAATCTCCTTGTGTGTAAAACTCAGAGCTAGGCTATATACCTCTGGTAATTTCTCTCTTATGCTAAAGTATACTGGGAATGTACTCTTCCACACGCATTTGGCCAGTGCCTTTGGTTCACTGACTCACCTAAATGTAACTGCAAGTAAATAATGATATTAAAGATCTTTATTTTAAATACATTCCAGGTTCCTGTTCCATAGTTCTTACCGTTCAGTTCATTTGGTTACACTTACATTAGCCTAATCATTCACCTCCACTGCTGCTAATCTTTCAGTGTCTTTCATCATCCAATCAGCACTTGCCAACACAGCAATGACTCGGCAGATATTTAAATCTAATTGTAAGTTAAGCAAAACAAATATTAACGGCCCCAGTCCTACTAGCTGCATTTTAGTTGCTCTATCACCTTATGTGGCTACAGATTATAGAGCAGTGCATCATTGATGAATTAGCACAGATTCTTACTTTTTTTTTTTTTTTGGTTTTTTGAGAGAGGGTTTCTCTGTGTATCCCTGGTTGTCCTGGAACTCACTCTGTAGACCAGGCTGGCCTCGAAATCAGAAATCTGCCTGCCTCTGCCTCCCAAGTGCTGTGATTAAAGGCATGCACGCCACCACCGCCCAACCTGACCACTTTTTTTTAAATTAATAATTCTTTGCTCTTTCTGCCACATCTGACTGACTTGTATCACAGAAATTCTAAATTACTTGCTTCTTTAAACCAGATATTCTGAAACACATACACATACATATGCATATATATGTATATGTACATGTATATGTATGTATATGCATATGACGCGTATGAAATATATGTTTGGGCGATGTATACTGAAAGGGTAAACTTGTACGTTCTATATATAGTTCTGCAGTTTCTGACTCGCGAAGGTAGTGTTCAGAAGTCAGGACATTTAGGAAACTGTGAGATTTCCTCGGTAATTTGGCAGGCAGTGCAGTGGGCAGGAGGAAGAGACAGCTTTTCAGCATTTTTCATCCCATCACTATAAAGATCACTGACATGAACTTACAATTTATTAGCTTGAACATTTTATTACACTCTTTTTTGCCCAATTTTTTATTGTGTCATTCCAATACCAGAAAATGGTTAATTGAGAAAGGGATGAAAACCCCTAAACTGTTTAATTTGTAAAGGCTGTTCTTATATTTATGAGTAAAAATAATGTTTCACGATCAAGGTATGAATCATAGTTTTTGTTTGTTTTAGTTGTCTTTAAGAAATGCTGTAGCAGATTTCTCTGGCAAACACAGAGTAGCTGTACAGATTTTCATCTAGCTGCCAGTCATCAGTCACAGAAGTGGATAGGCCTTCCAGCACAGAGTGATGCGGGACGTCCTTTTCAAGGGTCTTGGGATGCGCAGTCACTTGGCTGCCGTCAAATGTTTCTACAGGAAAGGAATCCTCCAGTTCAATAGACCAGAGGGTCTTCTGGTTCTGCCAAGAAGAGTGACAGAGGCTATAAAACTGTCTGTTTTCTCCCTCTGCTCACTGTCTTGCCAGGAATCACAGGCTGGGATCTACGAAAATACAACTGCTTTATTTCAAGATGCAGCAGTTAAGGGATGCTGCTGCCTTCTCTCTGGCGCCATCTACTGGGGATGACTCAAAACACTGATTCACTTAAGGCAGCTTGGAAAATTACATTTTAGAAAGCACCACACCCCCACAGCCTTTCAGTAAAGCCCCTTGTCTGAGAGTTAGCAAGTTAAAATTTTTCAAAACATTTTGTCAAAAACAAATACAAGTAGAGGTACAAAATAAGTCAGATTTCATTATGAAAACTGTATATACATTTTTAAATTTTCACCCCCCAAAGTTTATGTCTTAACTATTTTATTCCCTAAAGTATTCCTCTTTTCCTGCTTTGACCTTCTAAATGTTGATTATTCTCAGTCCATTGAATTGTATGTGAAGATACTAGATTCAAGTCAGATAAAAAGAAAGTGCAATTGTAAATTAGATTCATTAGTATCAGAGATTTGGTAGCATTATCAAAATGCCTTGCAGAAGCCAATATGGTGACACCTGACTAATCTCACCACTAGGGAGTCGGAGGCAGGAGGAGTATCACCAGTTCCTGGACAGACACAACAACACAAGGACCATGTCTCAGAAAACCAAAGGCAAGCGAAAGAACAAATTACTGGAGCTGATACTCTTAAGTTAAGGGGTTGTCAGAAAAAAATGTTAGTG
>NW_022196913.1:88611777-88619277 GCF_008632895.1 Mastomys coucha
AAGAAAGAAAGAAAGAAAGAAAGAAAGAAAGAAAGAAAGAAAGAAAGAAGAAAGAAGGAAGGAAGGAAAGAAAGAAAGGAGGAAAGAAAGGACACCCATGATACAAAAGACAAAAGTTGCTTTCATCAAAAATTTCTCAAAATTTTGAAGTATGCCAACGGTGCTTAATTCTTCCATATTTAAAAAAAAGATATTATTGTTCTTCTTATGGTGTTGCAAGCCCCTTTGGTTTCTTCAGTCCTTTCTCTAACTCCTCCATTAGTTTAGTCTCCTCCCAGAGACTAAATCACCAACCAGACAACATACACATGGAGGGACTCATGGCTCCAACTGCATAAGTAGCAGAGGATGACCTTGTGGGGCATCAATGGGACGAGAGACCCTTGTGAAGGACTGATGCCCCAGTGTAGGGGAAGGAAAGAGCAGGAAGATGGGAGTGGGTGGTTGAATGAAGGAACACTGTCATAGAAGCAGGGGAAAGGGAAAATGGGATAGGGGAGTTCCGGGGGTGGAGGGCTGGGAACCCGGAAACGGGATAACATTTGAAATGTAAGTAAAGTAGCCAATAAAAATGGATATAACTTTTAAAACTTTTACTTCAAATACCACACATCTTGAATACTGTTGCTGACCTGACACTTCCATACGTTAGTTACGAAAAAGCATAGTTCCAAGCATAATCTAGGTTCCCAAGTTTTAAAACAGAAATTTATGCTTGTATTATTGAATGTGTACAACTTTCTCTTGACATTATTCCATAAACAGGGCTTCCTAGGTCACAATCCCAATTTCCAGACAATATTTATATTACCCCAGGTTTAAAATTGTATAAAACTGATACACAAATGAAAAGAATAAGTAAATTTATTTTAATATAATTATTTGATATTCATACATGTTTACCATTTAGTATGGACCAGAGAAAATATGCATATGTTCAAATGGATATGCTTGTTTGTGGTTTTTTTTGCATAAATAATGAAATCTTGGCTGAATATTTGATTCCAGTCAGAGTTCACCAGCATTGCTGGTGTGACAGCATGGCTGAGACCAATAAAGCTAACTGTGTGTTCAGGAGCAAGACTGAAACAGACTTTTGTAATGCAACAGAGCTAGGTGCTTTCAGATCACAGACCATCTTTCATGTTTGCCCCCTATAAATGCATATTACCAAATGTCAGAAGTATATTTAGGGACATTTCAGAAACTTTTGGGAATACTGCCCTATTCCAAGTCAAAGTTCATTTAAAGATTCTTATGAAACTTCAGTTTACATGCCAAACTCACATTTTAAAATCAAGTATTCCAACAGAATGAAGTCTAAAGTACTGAATTATGTGGAGATAGTATTTTGCTTCATTTCAAACATTCAAATTTTCTTTCAACCTGGCTATTCTACTCAGTTGCATCAAATGTAAGTTCCTGGAGGTCTCTGTCACTGTTAATATTGGTATTAGGAATGTTGGATTTTATTCCTTTTAATAAATATACATATATTTATTCTTGGTTTTCTTTCTGGTTTCTCAGAGCTTCGGTGTGCTCTCTTTGTTAACTAAAGACCTGTTGTAGTAAAAACGTTTCAATGAACATATCCATATTTGATTTTTTTGTACTGATTACAAGCTGGGTATCTAGAAATATTTCATGATAAATTTGTTGAGCCCACTGTCCTCTTCTCACTGTCCTTTGGGTTAATCTCTATTAGCTACATCATACACATACCTCACAGTTACATTGTGATCAGGCAGCCAGGGGTCAGCCACATAGCTGCTCATATGTCTATTTACTTAAGTAATCTCTCTAGAAATCTTAAAATTTTGGTGAGGATGTAACTCAAAACACAAAAATATTTAACATATAATATAATAATATAGTATTTGTTGATGTATCTTATATATATTAAATGTAAATATATATTTATATGCTATGTATATATGTAACTACCTTATATAATATGAAGCATTATACAAATATTTCTGACATCCTCAAATTCATTATAAATCATTACAAATATATTATGCATTGTATATAGATAATATATATATACATATATAATATTAATGTGTTAGTTGAATAAATAGGCCAATGCAACATACTATTTAGAATTTGCGTTAGTTAAATAAATAGACCAATGCAACATATTATTTAGAATTTGCCTCTCAAATAAATGGCACCAAACAGTGAACATACATGTCTAAATGTATTTTCGTAAAGATAATTCTTTGTTCAAACAAATTAAGTGCAGGGCTTATCCTTTCAGCTGTTGTTATGCTATTTTTCAAATATGTGATTATAATTGAAAGATTTGTTGAAAAGTGTTCAGTTTGAGTTACAGAGTAACAATAAAGATAATAATGTTAAATGTTTAATCACATAAAACTAAGTTTCCTACTTTCCATAGACAGCTACATAGTATGATTCAAAGCTGTTTCATTATTTGTTCTAGCTGGTTTGAAAGAATGTTCACTTTGTCTTTGATAGTCTAAAAGCTCTTTTCAAAGTACTTAAAGTTGGAGTAGTTTTTATTCTCCTGCTCTTTGAGTTCCTCTGGGATTCTCAAATCTGTTTCTTTCATCAGTGCAGACTTTATGTGAAAAGCAATGAATAATGTACTCAAAGATCTTAGTTACTACATATTTTTCTGGAACATGAATTAAATATACTAAGAATATATAACTTTATTTTCTTTGTCTCTTAACCTTCCCCATATATTTTATGTTTGAGTTTATGTGTACCAACTTCTAGAAAATGCTTCTGGCCACACCCTCTTCACTCTTCATCCATGTAGAGTTTTCTTTGAAAATTTTTCATTGAAACTAAAATACTATTATTTCCCCATTCTTCCCTCTATTGTTTTATTATTTTTTGCTGAATTTTGCATTCTTCTCCACAGGGAAGCTTTAAGGCTATATATTGCTTTAATTTCATTAAATATGTTTTTCTTTTGTCTATCTCTGAAGTGTTTAATATCAGGCCCCCTCTTGGCCATGTTTGTTATCTAGTCTTTTCACTGATTTTCAGCTTACTGTGCCTTAAGTCTTCAGATGCTTAATTACATTTTTTTTTTAAATTTTGTCCTGCTTTACAACTTTAAAAATAATCTTTATGAATATTTTGAAGTTTAGCATAAAAGTACTTCTCTTTTAGGATTTGCATAGATTCCTTGAAGGCTTTATATAATTGCTTTGAAATTTATTTACAGCTCAGAGTTTCTGTTTAGTTGATTGGACGCTTGAGTTTTGTTTGTTTGGGAACTTTTCTTTTATCTTCTCTTTTTACAGCTAATAAATAATAATAATTTAGGTATAGATTTGCTATCAAACCAAGCTCTGATTAAAGTATGTTTGTGTTTCTTCTCTGGCTTAATGGAACCCAAGGCAACTTACCCGATATTCATGTGAAAGGACGGAGATGTTGAGTACCTCAGTAATATTGCTCTGAGATGGCCTGGCTTGCTGTAGAAGGCATCTTTTATCACATTGTACACAATGCTTGTTTCTTACAACTATTTCTATTTCTTAGCTGATCATTTCATCAAGTAACACTTGGCTTTCATTTGAGGTGAAACACTAACTCTCTGAATCCCTTAGGCTCCATGGTTTGCTTAACTTGTAACATGCTACCTTGGATATCATCACTTGGACCTACTTAAGGTTTTTCTTAAAATTATGAGTGTTGTTTTAATGGGAGAGTTGTGAATAATTTGGAGGGTTAAAACTTGTAAAGGAGAATGAGGCACACATCATTTTTTAAGAAAGCTGATTAACTGCATTTTTTTTCTGAGACAGGATTTTTCTGGATCACCCTGGCTGTCCTGGAACTCACTCTGTAGCCCAGGCTGGCCTCGAACTCAGAAATTCGGCTGCCTCTGCCTCCCAAGTGCTGGGATTAAAGGCCTGTGCCACCACTGTCAGGCGATTAACTGCATTTTAATCTAAATCTAATTAAACTTGAAATGTTTGAGAAAATAAATGGGGCCAGAAAGAAAATGTAGGAACCCAGCCCTAGATCTCAGAAGAGTGATGTCATTATAGCAAGGATATATTGGCAAAATCATTGCAGTGTACCTTGTAGAGACACCAAGTGCAGGTGAATTTACAAAACCACAAGGAGGCTTTTTAGCAGTAGCAGGTGGAGAGCAAATTTTATCAGGTAATATAAAGACTCTTATTTGAAGCCATAGAAGCCTAGATTTGAAATGCTGTTAGAATATGGTGAAGCAAGAATAACATGAAACACTGCTAATAACAGAGATGGTGCAGAAGGGGAAACCAGCCCTGTCAAAGAACATTACTCTCACACTACAAGACCTAATCTCTCCATTAAAGACCTGACAGTGAGCAATGTAGCGTCTCTCTGTGCCAGTCATAACTTAGTGTGGTTATGATTCTTCCTGTGTTTTGAAGTAGATATGTGCTCAATCACCCTTACTTTTGTTGGAATTCATTTTGTTGTTTTGTTTTTAATTTTTAGATTATTTAATAGCTTCCAAAGTGAATCAATGAATCTAAGTGCAATCTTGACACACCTGGTCAGTCAAAAATGTTCCTTCTTTCTGTGTGCAACTGAGCTAAACTTATTTCTGCGTTATTTACCAAAAGTAAAATTCCCTATGTAAAGGAAAAAATATGTTTATTTGTATATTTGTTTCTCTTTTGTCCTTTTGTTTAAATCATGAGTGTGAGAAATCGACTCTTCAGCATAAAAACTTGTACTTTTGGAAGCTCTTTGATTTTGTAATACACACATTGTTTTCTGCTCATTGTGTAATGAAAAAAATCTTTATTTAAATGTCGACCTCCAAAATCCTCTGTATTAAAATGCTTCATCATAACATTCCAAGGTAAAGTGGCTTTTCATGGGAACTTTCATTACTTGAATGCCTTTGTCATCTTATTCTCCTTATCAAAGTAGGCAGTGACCTGTACAGCAGCCAAACTTATCCTGAGAGTAGACTTCTGATAGATGAAGGGCAGAGTATGATGCCTCCTGGGAAAGGTTAGGTGGACAATTTTATGTGACAACCACATTATGAATGAAGCAATATGTGCACAAAGTAGCTCAGACCATCCATTTGCTTCTATCCAATTCTGATGATTAAAAATGAGAAAGAAAGAAAGAAAGAAAGAAAGAAAGAAAGAAAGAAAGAAAGAAAGAAAGAAAGAAAGAAAGAAAGGAAGAAAGAAAGAAAACAAGCAAGCCAAGGTATGGCTCCAACTTTAGGTGAATTGCCAATAGCTCTTTTATAAGTCAGACTGCATGTTAATCCACCAGAGGTTTAGGAAAGGAAGCAATGTCATCATTGGCAAGGAAACTTCCAGCCCCGTCTGCAGTTGGGTTGGCTGAGCTTCCCAATGTAGCATGAAGGATGGAACCAATGCATGTAATAGTACGGCACACCATCTATTAAAATCTGAATATCACTTATAGCAATGCAAGCCATAGTCAGCTTTATCAGAACGCCCAGGAACAGGCATCATTTCAAGATCTCAGGCACTGAAAGGATCTTTTGTAATGCTGAGGCACTGTCTAACAAACACTGTTGTCATCAGCAGGAGTGGATCTTCTGGGAGTCTGCACTCTGTCCAGGCTCTTGGCAGACATTCAGAGAGAGAAACATTTACTTTAAAATGATTAATGATTCCCAACTTGATTTTTGCCAAGGACCATGCTTTGTGTCCTCACATTTTGAGTCATTGATCCTGAGACATGTCTGCAACTTACTCGGCTTTCAAATTAACATGTGAGCTCTGAAAAATACACACATGTAATTAAATCTTTCTTCTCCCGGGAAACTGACCACAGCAGACTATTGGAAAGCTCGGTGTTAACATCAGTTTCATTGTCATTATTATTTGAATGGCATAAGTTAATTAGCCAGTTTCCAAACCATATTTATGGGCCAGCTGGTTAAGCCAGTATTCTGAGACATGACCTTGATTTAATAGTCTTAATAATGCAGTTACAATAACAGTATATAGCTCTACATATCACACCATATTTTATGATAAACAATCAAATAATCTAAGATTCAACTTTTTCTTATACTTATGACCTGAGAGTAATAAGGTAAAATCAACGCTCTTAGAAATTGTATAACAGTTCGCTTATGTAACTAATAAATTTATTACAATTATTTAAAATTTTAGGGCAAGTGAATTCTCCAAAGGCAAGTGAAGTAATAAAAAATCTCATATTTTTGTATTGTTTAGCATGTGTGTGTGTATGTGTGTGTTTGTGTGTGTGTGTGTATATGCATGTAAAATGTCAAGTTAATGAAATATTGCAGTCTAGTCATATAACTTGTTTTCATTTAAATATACATTTAGGTCTCAGGATTTAAAATATTTTACTTTGCTTTGTGGATGAGCAGAAAACAACATTAAACAGTAGGAAAGCATTTAGGTGGGTTTTCATCTATGGAGGGAAATATTATGCAGTTCTCTACAGGAAGAAAACAAATAAAATATTCTTATTTTAATAACTTATGGGAGCTGGTTAATCTACACTCTGAAAAAGTGGCTATCCTATTTTTGAATCCAAAGCTGGTAGACTGATGAGAGCCAGTAAAAGCTGACCTCCAAGTTTCTGTGAATTGTCAGAGAGGAAAATTCTAAAGAAAGGTCTACCAAATATTCTAATGAGACATTCAACTGATTAAATAAGGCTCACCCATCTTATGGAGACAATCTACCTGATGCTGTCATTCAAGAACAAAATGTTTATTTCATTAAAAATATCATCATGGAAACATCCATACGACTATGTATAAATATATAACACAGCCTGTTAAGTTCATTTAGTGTTTCGCATCTGATTTGCCATTAGGTAATCAATTAGGGAAGATTAATTCTCCTATTCTCAGCAGACATTAGTTGCTCACAGCTCTAGTTCTGGTGGTAGGTCCTCATCAGAGTTTCCTCATTCACATTGACGAGACACTTGATGCTGTCATTGTTCAGGTCTCCTTGACACCTCATGATCTGTAATTCTTTGCATTTTGTACCTTGAGGTATTCTATAACAGTCTCTGTCTTCTAAAAAAAAAAAGAAATCTTTGATGAGGACCAAAAGCTCACTTACATTTGAAGAATTTGAGCTAGGAATCACGGATTGTAGAGAACATAGTGCTTAACATAGTGCTTTTCTTTTGAAGTTTGTTTTAGATCAGTACAATACTTTCCATGTACATCCTCTTTCCTATGCTTTTCACGATTTAACATTTTGAATTTGAATTATATTTCATTGTATGTGTGTGAGCTCATGTTGGCACGTTCGTGTGTGTGTGCGTGTGTGTGTATGTGGTTGTGTGTGTGTTTTCACTATCTGTTTATCAGTTGAAGGACATTGAAATCATTCCCTTCCCCTAGCTACTACATAGAGAAGGAATGAACACAGATAAGCAATTATCTGTGAATTAGAATGAAGAATTTTTTGGTCATAAGCCAAGAAATGATATGGCTAGCTCATAAGGTAGATTTATTTTTAGCTTGTTGAGAAT
>NW_022196913.1:88621689-88676582 GCF_008632895.1 Mastomys coucha
TTACATGTTGGAGCATCTTTTGGGTATATGCCCAGGAGTGGTATAGCTGGGTCCTCCGGTAGAACTGTTGTGGTTTGAGTGACTTGGTTTTCTCATGGACATCAGAGTACAACATGCTGGAGTCTTTCTTTCCTTCTACCATGAAGATCCCTGGGATTGACTTGTGGTCCAAACGCATGGTATGAGTACTTTCATCAGCTGAGCCACCTCACTAGCACATAAATTATTTTCTAACTGTAATAACTCAAGTAAATACTTCATCACATAAATGCTTTTTATTGTTACACATTCCATTCATTGATGACCATTAAGTAACCACCATATTTACTTATTAAACCCATAATTCTGTTTACAAAGTAAATTTTTATTGCTCTGAAAATACTCCACTTTGTATAGGATATTCCATATAACTATAATAAGTATATCAAACGATACTTTGTACACTTTTAACTATGCCTGTCTTAGGTATGGTAGCACTTTAGAATTAAGATGATTAATGTTCAGTGTGCATTGACTGAGTTTGGAATGACCATGGAAATACCCTATGAGTCAGTCTAAGGGAATCTAGAAAAGCATATCTTAAGTTTTTGAAACACCAGTATTCATTCCTCTCTCTTCACTTCTTGATTACAGATACAATGTAAACAGCTTCTGCCAGATCTTCTGTCACTGCTCCTCAGCCATGGTGAATGAAACTTTAAAATTGTGATCCAAAATATATGTTCATTTTCTGCATTTCCTTCTGTCCATGTTTTATCATAGCATTAAGAAAAGTAACTAATGAAAATTCTCTTCGTGTCAGTTTTGGCATTTGTATTTCATATCAAACAGCATTTCTTTTATACATATGGAATTTTTCCAAACTTACAAACAATACACATTTACAAGTGTCTTTTTAAAGGATCATGTCTAATTGCTTTGGCTAGGATATCGGGTACTTTATTGAACAGGTAGAGAGAGAATAGATGGCCTTGTCTAGTCCCTGATTTTAGTGGGACTGCTTCAAGTTTCTCTCCATTTAGTTTAATGTTGGCTACTGGTTTGCCGTATATTGCTTTTACTTTTACTATGTTTAAGAATGAGCCTTGAATTCCTGATCTTTCCAAGATTTTTATCATGAAGGAGTGTTAGATTTTCTCAAACACATTCTCAGCATCTAATGAAATGATCATGTGTATTCTTTACCTTCGAGTTTGTTTATATAGTGGATTACATTGATGGAATTTCAAATATTGAACCATCCCTGCATCCCTGGGATGAAGGCTACTTGATTATGATGGATGAACATTTTGATGTGTTCTTGGGTTCAGTTTGAGGGAATTTTATTGAGTATTTTGGACTCCATATTCGTAAGAGAAATTAGACTGAAGTTCTCTTTCTTTGTTGGGTTTTTGTGTGGTATAGGTATCAAAGTAATTGTGGCTACAAAGAACTAATTGGTTAGTGTTCCTTCTGTTTCTATTTTGTGGAGGTCAAAGGGATACAAATTGGAAAGAAAGAAGTCAAAATATCACTATTTTCAGATGATATGAACATATACTTAAGTGACCCCAAAAATCCCACCAGAGAACTCCTAAAGCTGATAAACAACTTCAGCAAAGTGGCTGTATATAAAATTAACTCAAACAAATCAGTGGCTTTCCTCTACTCAAAGGGTAAACAAGCTGAGGAAGAAATTAGGGAAGCAATACCTTTCACAATAGTCACAAACAATATAAAATATCTTAGATATAAAATATCTAACTAAGCAAGTGAAAGATCTGTATGACAGGAATTTCAAGTCTCTGAAGAAAGAAATAAAAGAAAATCTCAGAAGATGGAAAGATTTCCCATGCTGCATTCTCATTTTAATTTAGTGAAAATGGCCATCTTGCTGAAAACAATCTACCGATTCAAAGCAATCCCCATCAAAATTCCAACTTAATTCTTTATCAAGTTAGAAAGAGCCTTTTACAAATTCATCTGGAATAACAAAAAACCCAAGATAATGAAAACTGTTCTCAACAATAAAAGAACTTCTGGGGGAATCAACATCCCTGACCTCAAGCTGTACTACTGAGCAATCATGATTTAAAATAAATAAATAAATAAATAAACTGTGTCATATTGGTACAGCGACAGCAGGTAGATCAATGGAATAGAATTGAAGACCCAGAAGTGAACTCACATACTTGTGGTCATTTGATCTTTGACAAAGGAGCTAAAACCATCCAGTCAAAAAAAAAGACAGCATTTTCAACAAATGGCACTGGTTCAACTGGTTTAACTAGCAGGTAGCATGTAGAAGAATGAAAATCGATACATTCTTATCTATTTGTACAAAGCTCAAGTCCAAGTAGATCAAGGACCGCCACATAAAACTAAACAAACAAACAAATAAATAAATAGATAAATAAATGAATAATAAATAAAACTGAAACTAATAGAAAAGAAAGTGGGGAAGAGCCTCAAGGACATGGGCACAGGGGAAATTTTCCTAAACAAAACATCAATAGTTTATGCTTTAAGATAAAGAATTGACAGATGGGACCTCGTAAAACTGCAAACCTTCTGTAAGCCAAAGGACACTGTCAATAGGACAAAATGGCAACGAACAGATTGGGAAAAGATTTTTACCAACCCTACACCTAATAGAGGGATAATATCCAATATAAACAAAGAACACAAGAAGTTAGGCTCCAGAGAAGCAAATAACCCTATTAAAAAATGGGGAATAGAGCTAAACAAAGAATTGTCAACTGAGGAATACCAAATGGCTGAGAAGCACCTAAAGAAATGTTCAACATCCACAGACATCAGGGAAAAACGCAAATCAAAACAACCCTAAAATTCCACTTCACACCAGTCAAAATGGCTAAGATCAAAAACTCAGGAAATAATAAATGCTGGTGAGGATGTGGAGAAATAGGACCACTCCTCCATTGCTAGTGGGATTGCAAGATGGTACAAGCACTCTGGAAATACATTTGGCCGGTCCTTAGAAAATTGAACATAGTACTACCTAAGGACCCAGCTATACAACTCCTGGGCATATATCCAGAAGATGCTCCATCTTGTAGTAAGGATACATGCCCCACTATGTTCATAGCAGCCTTATTTATAATACCCAGAAACAACCTAGATGTCCCTCAACAGTGGAGTGGATACAGAAAATATGGTACATTTACACAATGGAATACTATTAGGCTATTAAAAACAATGAGTTCATGAAATTCTTAGGCAAATGGATCTAACTAGAATATATCATCCTGAGTGAGGTAACCCAATCACAAAAGAAGACATGTGTGTGCACTCACTGATAAGTAGATATTAGTCCAGAATTTCAGAATACCCAAGATAGAATTCACAGACCACATGAAGCTCAAGAAGAAGGAAGACCAAAGTGTGGATACTTTGAAGGGGGCTCTAAATATCCTTAGTAAGAGATACAGAGACAAAGTATAGACAAGAAACTGGAGGAAAGGCCATCCGGTGACTGCCCCACCTGGGATCCATCTCATACACATTTACCAAACCCAGACACTATTGTGGATGCCAACAAGTGCTTGCTGACAAGAGCCTGTTTCATGAGAGGCTCTGCCAGTGCTTGAGAAATATAGAAGTAGATGCTCACAGTCATCCATTGGATTGAGCCCAGGGTCCTCAATGAAGGAGCTAGAGAAAGGACCCAAGGAACTGAAAGGATTTGAAGCCCCATAGGAGGAACAACAATATGAACCAAACAGTACTCCCAGAGCTCCCAGAGACTAAACCACCAACCGAAGAGTACACATGGAGGAACTCATGGCTCCAGCTGCATATATAGCAGAGGATGGCCTTGTGGGACATCAATGAGAGAAGAGACCCTTGGTCCTGTGAAGAATCAATGCTCCAGTGTAGGGGAATACCAGGACAGGGAATCGAGAGTATATTGATTAGTGAGCAAGGGGATGGGTGATGGGATATGGGGGTTTGGGAGGGGAAATGAGGAAAGGGGATAACATTTGAAATGTAAATAATAAAATATCCAATAAAAATTTAATAAAAAATTAATAAAATAAAAAAAAGGATCATATCTTATCATCTGACCAATGAGGAATTGTGTTTTACTAATCTATATTCAATTTTACCAAAAGGTTTTTAAGTTTATCTCTTTAATATTTATTCATATGGGTGATTTGGCTGCATGTATGCATGTCCATCACATCAATGCCTGATACTAGATTTTTTTGATCTGGATTTCCAGAACATTGTGAAGCACCATATGGGTGATAATAACCAAACCTGGAGTCTCAGCAGGAATAGCCATGTTTTCTAATCATTGAGAAATAAATCACTCCACAATTTTATCAGAAATGTTAATGCTGGTATCATGGATGACTACTAAATGACTCAATAAGCGAGTTTCTTCAAAATATAACATTTTTGAGTTGATTTTAGCCTCTTGCATTTTAAATTTAATTTTATAAGACTTTAAAACAAAAAAGCATTACTCTTTCTATTCTGATGAGGAATTTATATTGCATAGAAACTTTTGTTACTTATTTCCTCAGCTTCTGTTTTGAGATTTATTTATATTTATGTCATGTGTATGACTGTTTGCCTGAATAAATGTCTGCGCTTACATGTTCATAGTGCTATTATCAAAAAGTTTTAGATGCCCTGGAAAGGGATTTGAAAGCTTGTTATATGGCATATGTGAGTTGCTAACTAAACAGGTATCCTCTGAGTCATCTCTCCAACTCCTTAGTTTTAGTTTTAAATGGAATATTCTGACAATTGCTTCTGGCTCACAGAAAAAAATTGATGGAAACACACAGGCTGTCTACTCCACAAATAGCTTCATAAGGTACAACTGCATTTTAAACAGGTCCCAATCTAGTACATGTTCTAGAATTATTGAACCTAAATTGACATATTACAATTGTTCAAAGTATACCATTAATGTAACAAATCACATTAATGCTGTAAATTCTATAGCCTTGGACAAATGCAGAATTATCTATGACAACCAATAGAGTATTTCAGAACACTATAATCACTCCAAAAGACATCTATTCTGGTTGCTCTCTTTCATCTATCTCTATTCTCTAAAAACCACCAAGTATTTTAGGGTCTCTAAAGTTTTGCATTTTGAAAATAATGACTGCATTCTAGTTGGAATTATGTGCTATGTAGCCTTATCCTGGAGTCTTTCGTTAGTATATGTATACTTCCTGGTAATGTGCAGTTATGTTAGTTTCATGAATTCTATGGCTTAGTAGTTCATTTCTCTATAGTGCTGAATGTTCCATTTCCCAAAAGCACCAATTTATTTCCTCAGCCACCCACTGAAAGTCATCTCAGCTCCTCTCAGTCTTTAAAAATTATGAATAAGTCAATATGCAGCAGACTCTATGGATTTAAGTTTCAGCTTATTTGGCTAAACACCGAGGAGCATGATTGCAAAGTAGTACCCTAAGCATAGTTTACATCTTTCATAGAGTAGATAATTGTATTCCATACTTGTTTGGTCAATTTTGTATTTTCATCAGCAATAAAATAGATTATCCATGACTCTAGAAATATTTCGTGTTGTCAGTGCTCTAAATTTTAGCGATTCTAAAAGGTGTATCATGATAGTTTGTCGCATTAATTTGTATTTCTCTGATGGTTTGTGACATAGACAGTAGATCTTTCCTCATGTTGAGTGACCATTTATGACTTCTGTGATGAGATACTTGTTATTGTATTTGTCCTGTATTTAAATCTTACTGTTGAGTTTAAAGAACTGTATGTATAACGTGGATTGTATTCCTTTAACAAAGACATCTTTATGCAGTTGATACATCCTGTTATGTGGCAATACATCTTATTTTCTTAACACTATCTTACGTAGAGCAAGGGGTTTGAGATTTTAATGAGGACTGACTGTTTACTTCATAGCTTATTTACGCTGTATTCAATCAGAAGAGTCACCAACATCCTCAGGATCATTAATTTCTTGTTGTCATCTAGCATTTTTTACAGTTTTACACTTAATGTTTATGCCTGTGGTTCATTTTTAAGGATTTTCTTTAAGTGAACACATGAAGTCTATGCTCTTTTTTACTCATAGATATAGATTTGTTCTAACAACTATTTGTGAAGTGTTCTTTTTTTCAGTGTATTTTCAAAGCTTAGTTAACTATATTTACAAGGATTATTATGGCTTCCCTAATCTGTTACACTGACTTATTAATTAAATTTCTGTAAAATTAACTTTTATTGTCCATGTAATAGTTGTCTCAGAGGCTTATTGCTAAATAAGCTCACACTTTCTAGTTCTTTCTCAACTCTGGATGGCTGGTTCAAATCAGCTATTCTGGCTCAAACTCCTCTCCAAGCTGATTGACTCAAACTGGCTTTTATTTTGGCTTCTCCGTAAAATGTTTTGCTAAGCCTCAAATTATCACTGGCAATCTGTTTTAATATTCTGGCTCCTTCTCATTCTCTGGCTCGTTCTGTCTTCACCTGCAACCTACCTGTAAAACTGTCCACTGTCCACTCTATCTCTGTCTATCTCCTAGTCTCCCCTGCCCCTCTGTTTTTCTATCTGTCTCTCTATGCTGTCTGTCTGTCTGTCTGTCTGTCTGTCTGTCTGTCTGTCTGTCTGTCTGCCTGCCTGCCTGCCTGCCTACCTACCTACCTACCTACCTACCTACCTACCTACCTACCTACCTACCTACCTACCTACCTACCTATCTATCTATCTATCTATCTATCTATCTATCTATCTATCTATCTATCTATCTAATCTATCTATCCATCTACATCTCTATCTGTCTTGAGCTGCTCTCTACTCTCTTAAGTAGCCTGCCTTTCCTGTAAGTTCTTGTAAGAGTTGGGAAAATCCTGTCTCTGGCTCATTCTGTCAAATTTTTAATGATTAGTCAGTTTGTCTGCCCCTCAATTTGATGCCTTTTCAAACATGGCTGCTTTCTTCTACAAACTAACTTTACATACATAGTTAGGGATTAAAGGTGTGTATACTACAAGTGTGTCTGTATTCTACCCAGAGGGATTAATGGTATGTAATTTCAGCAATATCACACAGAGTTACGTGTGATCCGTTGCCAGAGAATGTTGCTGGATTAAAATTTCTCTACAATTTTCAATATCATCATACTTTACACCAGCTTGCTTAATTAGGTATTATGATATATTAAAGGCACACATTGTTAGGATTCTAACCTTGTTTCTTTCTTTGAATATCCTGCTCATGAAAATGGATCTTTTACTTTTCTGTCTATATTTTATCCTATAAGTTTGTCAATATTTTCAAATAAACTTGCAGTGATATAAATTTAGTTACATTAAGCCTGTGGGCTGAATTTAAAAAAATTGACATCTTGAGATCTTGGATTCTCGTACAGATTAATATGGGCTAACTCTTTTTTTAGGTATGTTTCCTGGTTTTTAGTTTTCCTGAGAGAACTTTCACATATGTTTTAAATATATATATATGTTTCATTTTTAGAGTTTCCATTATTAATAGTAGTATGATTTTTATTCAAGCCCTACTTGTTCATTACTGCTACATAATGGGATTACCTTGTAACCTACAAAGTTGTAAAAAATGTTCATCAGCTATAGAAGGATTGCATGTGAACTATATGATTTCCTACAATGAACATCTTGCCTTTTAGAACAAAAATACCTTACTTATATTTATTATAATCTGTATATCCTTTATTTATTTTTTTTTTAGTTGCTGATTTTACTTTCGGCTAAAACTGAAAGTATACTGTTTAAAATCAGTTGCTTGTTCCCAGATACTACAAGGAAATATTCAACTTTCTTGACATTTTTTCAGCAATATATTTCTTAGTAACTATTCTTAATCAATTGAAAGCATTCCTTATGGCTAGTTCACTATGAATCCTACCACGCATTGCTTTTTTAGTTTTGTCAAGTGCTTTTTCTTTATTTAGTAATGTAATGTTTTGTATATTAATGTAAGGTCTTAGCATTATATTCAGCTTGATTTCTATATTTTAAACAGGGCTTTTGTGTAAGGCTTAGATACCACTTAGGTTCAGTATACTAGTTTTATGTATTGTCCTACTTTTATTTTGATAAGGATTTCTTTTTTCATTTGTGCTCATGAGAAACACTGCTCTGAAGTTTTCTTTTTATTCTATACTTGAGTTTGGAATTTGACTTAGGAAGCATTCTCTATGCCTGTGTGTACTGAAAGACACTGTAGAGAATTGGTATGATGTAGTGTCATCCTTAAACATTTAGGGAATTTAACAGTGAAAATACTAGGGCCTGTTGCATGCAATTTTGGAAGGCCATTAATTATCCGCTCAATTTATAAAAAGAAAAGAAGTCCACTCAAATTGCCTTTTTTTTAATTTGAATTTTACAAAGTCTGTCTATTAGAGAAATGGCCAATTCATGATATGATGTATAATCACTGAACAGTTTTACGTAACCATTTACTAATCTTTTAAGGTATATAAGATGTTTAATGTTCTACACTCTTTGTTTCTGATATTATCAACTTGTAAGTCTGTAGTTAAATGTTCTCAAGCTTATATATAATATATAATATACATATATATATATAATTATATATATATATATATATATATATATAATATATATATATATATATATAATATATATATATATTTTAAAGCCTACAGCACCCGGTATTCCCTTGCGGTCTCCCATCCAAGTACTAACCAGGCCCGACCTTGCTTAGCTTCTGAGATCAGACGAGATAGGGCGCGTTCAGGGTGGTATGGCAGTAGACTATAGATTCTTTTTGCAGTCATAGCCACATTACTCCTAAGCACAACAAATGTTCTCCTCATTTCTGTGATTTTACTTGCCATTGAGCATTAGATTTTAATTTGACCTTCTTATATTGCTCATTCCTTCTTGCATGCTGTCTGCCTTATTCATTAGACCCTATTGTACATCAATCAAAGGA
Source organism: Mastomys coucha (assembly GCF_008632895.1). Lineage (NCBI taxonomy): Eukaryota > Metazoa > Chordata > Mammalia > Rodentia > Muridae > Mastomys > Mastomys coucha. The sequence continues at coordinate 88,630,631 of NW_022196913.1, forward strand.
ATTTTAAATTCCAGGATGTCAATTCAAACATTCCTGCAATGTATGAGTCTAATTTTGATGCTTGCTTTATATCTTCAAACATTTTCCCCTTTTAGAATACTGTGTTTGTTTGTTTGCTTATTTGTCTTGTTTTGTTTCTCTTGACATTCATAATATGCCATGTCATGAGAACTGCTTTAGGTCCCTGGAAGTATGTGTAATGATGATGGGAACGAAATATACTGTATTCAGCTGACTAGGTCTTCCTCTGTACTTTAGTGAGGCTGTATTGCTAGATAGTAATTTTTGTCATACACAGTTCTATTCTGCCTGTCCTGTAGGTGGCATGAATAGCTATAAAGAATATAGATATGCATTTCCCTTTTTCTAGACCAAAATCCAAGCAATCTAGGTTTTGGATAGTTTATCCTGAGGACACACCTTGTTAAGAACAGTGATGTGAATATTTCTAACTTCTTGTTTTTCTTCTCCTTTTCCTAAAAGCATGTTTTCATATTATTTCAGGAGTATACAATGCATTTTGTGTAACACACACACACACACACACACACAGAGAGAAAGAGAGAGAGAGAGAGAGAGAGAGAGAGAGAGAGAGAGAGAGAGAGAGCTATCACAGTTATCTACATCAAACCTCCAGCAACTCGACAGTGACATTTTAGACTTCCCACCAAAGCTCTGATGGTTATTATTGGTTTCCTACTTTGTGGTTTAATATTTTTGCTTTCTAGTATGTCTTTTTTGGTCAGTATGGAAGTTTGTCAGCTTGTTAGCATAGAGTATAAATGCTGAAGGTGAGAGAGCAACATCCCTAGTTAACATTTCAAATATTCCATTACACAGAAATCCAGAGAGCTAAGAGAATGGGCATACAAAAATGTGGATGTGTCAGCTTTGGGAATATTCATATTATTATAATACTATCCATGGCTAGCTAGCTAACACAAAATATACCGTGCTTCCCGGTATATTTTGTATGCATGAGGTCCTTTGTTCAATCAGAAGCATTGAAAATAAGTATTGATTTTGGGTATATGCCCAAGACTGGTATAGCTGGATCTTCAGTTTGCAAGTATTTTGTTGAGTAATTTTGCATCTCTGTTCATAAGGAAATTGGTCTGTAATTTTCTTTCTTTGTTGAATCTGTATGTGGTTCGGGTATCAGAATAACTGTGGCCTCATGAAATGACGCACTCTGCTTCTATTTTATGGAATAATTTGAGGATTTATTAGTGTTAACTCTTCTTTGAAAGCCTGGAAAAATTCTGTGCTAAAAACTTCTGACACTTTTTTTTTTTTTTTTTTTTTTTTTTTTTTTTAGGTTGGGATGGTATTGATGACAACTTCTATTTCATGGGGCATAATAAGTCTATTTATATTGTCTGTTATTGATTGAACTTTTATAGGTGCTACTTATTGAAATTTTTTATAATTTCTAATTAGGTCACATATAATTTTTATAAAATATGTCCTCCTTATTCTCTGGATTTTCTTAGTGGCTCTTTTATACCCCCATTTTCATTTTTTATTTTGTTAATTTGGATATTTTCTCTCTGTCTTTTAGTTACTTTTGAGTTGAGTAAGTATGTTATTAACTTTCTCAAAGTTCAAGTCTTTATTTCATTGATTATTTTTACTGTTTGCTTTTTTTTCTATTTTATTTATTTCAGCTTTCAGTTCATTTTTTTCTTACCACTTACTCCTCTTGGGTATGATTGTATCTTTTTGTTCTAGAATGCTCAGTTTGGTGTTAATCTGTTAGTTTGAGACCTCTTAACTTTATTTATTTACTTATTTATTTATATCTACACTATTAGTCTTACAGACTTTCCTCTTAGCACTGCTCTCATTCTGTCCCAAAAACTTGGGTATGTGGATATGTGTTTTCATTTTACTCTAGAAAGTCTTTAATTTCTTTCTTTTGTATTTTTAAATTTTTTTTATTATTCTCTCATACAATACATTCTGATCACAGTTACCACTACCCTCATACTCCTCTTAGTCCTTCCCCAAATCTGCTCTCCCTCGGCATTCTCCAGTTCTCCATTTCCTCTTCAGAAAGGAGCAGGCCTACAAGACATGACAGCTAAACTAAAACAAACAAGCAAACCAGATACAATCAGGCAAGGTAAAAAGCCATCTGGACAAAGCAAACCAACAAAAGGAGACAAGTCTCAAAATCAGGCAAACTACTGTTAAGAGCTTCCCCCCACACATACACCAGCCACACACATACATGACCCAAATACCAAGCTACCAGTCATAATTCTCTATTTCTTTCTTGACCTGTTTTTCATTAAGTGAATAGTTATTTATTTCCATGAGTTTCTAAGCTTTCTGTTCTTTCTACTGTTGTTATGTAGTTTTAATCCATGGTGGTCTGATAGGATTCAGAGGGTTATTCAATTTTCATGTATCTGTTGAGACTTTGTGTACATGTATGTGATCAATTTTGGAGAAAGTTCTATGAAGTACAGACTAGAAGGCATATTTCTTTGTATTTAGGTGAAATGTTCTATAAATATCTATTAGGTCCATTTCATTTATAATGTTTGTTAGTTCCCATATTTCTTCATTTAGATTTTGTCTAGATGACCTGTCAAGATTTTTGTTGCTGTTTGTTTAAAACTTGAGTGCCTATTTGTTTGTGACATAGATATTAAGACTGAGATATCATCTTGGTGGATCATTTCTTTGATGTATATCTGGTGTCCTTCCTTACCTCTTTTGATTGAAGTACATTGTTGGATGTTAAAATTGTTGCAATGCCTTGCATCTTAGGTCTATTTGTTTGGAATATCTTTTTCTATACCTTCACTCTGAGATAATGACTTACCTTGATGTTGAGGTATGTTTCTTGGATGCAACAGAGGGGTGAGTTCTGTTTTTGCATTTCATCTATGTCATTGTATTACAGAATTGAGACCATTGATATTGAAAGATATTAATGACCAACGACAGTTGATTCCTGTTATTTTGTTGGTTGTGGTCATGGAGTTAGTGCTAGTGTATGTATGTGTGCATTTGTATGTGTATGCCTATGTATGTTTACTTTCTTTTGATTTTACCTGTTTAAGATTATTTATTTCTTCTGTTGTTCCCTCCTTAAGTTACAGTTTTCCTAGTAGTACCTTCTGTAAGGCTATATTTGTTGATAGATATTGGTTAAATTTGACTTCATTATGGACTATTTTTCTCTTTCTATGATGATATGTTTTGCTTGATATGGTAATCTCATCTGGTATCTCTGGTTTCTTAGAGTCTGCAGCACATATTTCTGGCCTTTATGATTTTTAGTCTCCATTGAGAAGTTGGGTGGAATTCTATTTGGTCTGCATTTATACACTCGTTGGCCTTCTTCTCTTCCAAGTTTTAATATTTGTCCTTTGTTCTGTATGAGGAGACTTTTTATGGCACAATCTATTTTATATTTACCTCTGTATTCCTCTTGTACCATTATACACAGCTCCATTTTTAGGTTAGGAAATTTTTCTTCTCTGATTTTGTTGCAAACCTCTTCTGTACCTTTTATTTGAGTTTCCTCTTCTTCCTCTATACCTATTATTCTTAGTTTTGGTCTTTTCATAGTGTCCTAGACTTGCTGATCTTTTGTATTATGGGAATTTTAGATTTAGTAGTTTATTTGACTTATTTGATTGATATGTTTATTTCTTCTATTATATTTTCAACACTTGAGATTCTCTCTTCAATCTCTTTCATTCTGTTGCTGAAGCTTGTTTCTGTAGTTCGTGTTCAATTTTCTAAATTGTTTATTTCCAGAATTTCCTAAGTTTGGGTTTTCTTTATTTGTTCTATTTTCAATTTTGTGTCTTGGATAGTTTTATTTATTTTCTTACACTGTTTGGTTGTTTAAAGAAATTTCTAGATTTCCTTAAAGTAATTACTATTCACAGAACTTTATCATTTTCATTTTTTTGAGCTTCATCTGTGTTAGACTATTTAGGCATCCGCTGTTGTGATAGGATAGCTGGCTCTATTGGAGATATATTGCTATGGTTGTTATTGATTGTGTTTTTATAATGTGTCTAAATATCTGGGTTTGGGATAATTAAAACTTAGGTGCTGATTTCTGAGTTTCTCTTTGTTGGATGTGTATTTTGTTCTTTTGGCTTCTGGATTTCCTGAAAGTATTTTGGCTGTGTGGTTTCTGCTTTTCTGGCCTGTTTTGCTAGTGTGTTCATTAGGAATGCCTGCTAAGGTTGAAGTTAGGCAATTAGGGTGAAATGGGGGAAAAGAAGGTAGGAAGGAAGGTCTTTGTGATCTGTTGAGGATAGGGTAAGAGAAAAAAAAGCGAACACAACAAAGTTCCAGTTATTGAGTTAAGGATACATATAAAGGCACACATGTTTGTACACTCAGGATTCCAATTAAAATGCAAAACATGAAGCTATAATAGATAAGCAAAGGAAATGTAAAGTAAAATAGAACATACCAAATTCCCTAGCAAAACCTTAAGAAATGAAGAACCTAACTTCGTTTATTTTATGGCAACCATTTATTGCTACTGGAGGGGTCTGACCTTAAGAGTGGTTTTTAAATCAAGTGAGAATTCTTTGAAAAGAATTAAATTCTTCATTTGCAATTAGTTAACACTTTTGAGATAGCTTCTGGTTTAGGAATCAGGGTTTATACGTAATTCTTCTTTCAGTGCTGGGACCCTGTCTGGCACACACCTGTGCTTGCGACTACAGTCTTTGTGAGTTCCTTTAGCAACACAGTAGTATTTTGTTTTCTCCTATGTCTCTGGCTTATCTGGGTTCAGGCTTGTGGCCACAGTCTGAGCTATGTTAAGGATGGGTTCAATCTCATAGAGCCTTAAATCCAATCAGATATTGGCTGGTTACTCTCACAAGTTTTATGCCATTTTGACAACATTGCATTGTACAGGCAAGTCACCATCTATAGCTATTTTTGTGTTTACCTTAGAAGTCTGAGGAGTACCTTCCAGTACTGTAAACACTGGATCATAGGGGTAAAGGCACTAGATGTCACCAGCTCAACTTCTGCATGTACAATTACTTGCATAGGTGTCATTTTAAGCAATAGAATCTTGCTGTTATTTTGTGGAGTGAAACTAATAGACTTGGCAAAAGCTTGTGTTGTTTAGAGTTTACCATGAGCCCTTTTGACCCTCAACATAACATATATAACCTGTTCCCAGCACTGAAAGCTTCATATACTGATGAGAGGTGTCCAGTTAGAGCTCTATCTCCCCCATTAACTGTCAATTTCATTTAGATCAAACTCATATATGTATATATTTGAGGAATCTTCAAATGTATTACATTTCCCAAGGACCCCTTAAATGCACCTTAATTTTAACTATCTCATCCCATATTCCCATGTTTGTCTCAATCTTTACTCCAACTTCCTGTTTAATCATCCTGTTCCTGTTCCCTTTGTATATCCATAACAATAAATTCTATTTCTCCTTCTTAAGGAGATCCATTTCTCTCCCTGTTCCCTTACTTTATATCTAACTACTGTGGTTACATGAACTATAGCTTGCTTGTTGAAGACTTTGTAGTTAACATCTATATACTAAAGAATATGTACCATATTTTTTTCTGTATCTGGATTACCTCATGAAGAATGTTTTTTTCTAGTTCCATCCATTTTCCTGAGAAATTCATGATTTCATATTTTTAATGACTAGGCAATATTTCATTGTGTAAATGTAAAATATTTTCTTTATCTGTTCATGTATAGATGGACACCATTTTTGTTTTCAATTTCTGGCTATTATGAGTAGAACAACAATAAATTTGGAAGAACAAGTGTCTACATAGTAGGATGTGGAGTCCCATGGGTGTATGCCCAAGTGTGGTACAGTGGGATTCTAAGGGAGATCTATTTCCAGATTCCTAAGGAATGGCCATACTGATTTCCATAGTGGCAGTGCAAGTTAGCAATAGATAACTGTTCCCCTTATTCTGTATCATTGCCACCATGAGCTGTCACTTATTTTAAAAATTATGACCTTTTTGACTGGCATAAAATGAAATATCTAATTAGATTTGATTTCTATTTCCCCAATGAGTAAGGATGATGAACATTTCTTTAAGTGCTTCTCAGATACTTGTCTTTCTTCTTTTAAGGATTCTCTGTTTAGATCACTAGTACCACATTTATCATTGGGTTGTTTGTTTCCTTGATGTCCAGTTTTTGGGTGCTTTATACATTTTTAGATATTGGCACTATGAATATATTTGGTAAAAATCTTTTCTCATTTATACTTTCTTTCTTGATGAAAAACCTTAAATATAGCAGCATATATGAGCAAAAACAATGGAACAGAAAAATAATATAAGTAAAACTGGCTTTGGGAAGAGGCTCGATGAGAAAAGTCCAAAGGCTACTTAAGCATAACTGGTTTTAAAAGTAGAAGACTAAGAACATGTAATGTTGTTTTGGTGTGACTACCAGAGAATCAAAGAACGGGAGGAGAAAGAGAGTGCAAAGGTGGAGGGAAAGAAGGTGAAACAGAAGGAAAAGAATAACAATAATATTATTATTGTAGTTAACATTTATTGACCACTTACAAGGTGCCAAAAACACTTCTAACACTTTATTTGCATTTCTTCAAATATCTTGGCATGTGATCACTCACAGGAGGACTAGACTGCTTCACATGAACATATTTATGGCTCAGCATATGCTCTTTGCATTTCACTTGTACATATATGGAATCCTCACATAACTTTGTGGCTATATTTCTTTCATATACATGGTGACATTTAAATGCTTTAGGAACCTGGGTGGATTGCTCTGGCCACATGAAATATAACTTACCCAGAGCAGTTCATATTATATGAATTAAAGTGAAAGATTCTGTAAATCACTGCAATGACCAGAAGCAATCTGTCTTCAATTACTGGCTTCAAAGGGCTAAATATTAGGTTAGATCTGCATGAAGTGAATGGTCTCATCCATATTTGATTTTGGGCTAGTCTTTGTAGACCACTGTACATTCATAGCTAGCACTCAAGATTTTATATATTGATCCAGATAAAGATAATTCACTGTAAAGATATTCTAGGGTCTTTTCTTTTTTTCTATTTCTTTATGTTTTTAAAATCATTTCACAGCATCCTTTCTTTTTCACACTAAGTAGAGAGCAACATGGCTCAGCTCCTACAAGCGAAGTGCATAAGGTGATTAACTTCCCCAAAATGAATACAAGGTTCTCTCAGACAGGATACTGTGGTGACCAAAAGCAGCAGACCTTTTCCTGTCTCCATTTCTTCAAGTAGAAGCTATAAAAAAGGAAGTGCTCTCACTCTCACCATCAGTAGTTCACTACACAAATCTCTTGATCTTACTAAAAACTAGTGATTGGATTTTATTTCCTCTGTTTTTTTCATTGATGACTAGATTTTGGGACCCATGCTGAGGATCAAATTAGCAAAACACTCCACCACTTATTTACATTCTCAGAATTTGGAGGTCTGAAGCTAGGTTTTCCATGTAACTCTAGCTAGCTATAGCTTCTCTCTGTAGTCCAAGCTTAACTTTGTAATTGTTCTGTCTCAGTTTAAGTGCTGAGATAGAGACATATATACATACCACACACCCTGTTTCATTATTCTCATGAGAAAATGCTAATACAATACACTTGAACACCAAACACTTAAACTTATAAGTCTTAAACACTTAAACTAATAAGCATATTATGATAGAAAATATCCAAAAAGTAAATACATATTTGTCTTCAAAAAAATGCCATTTCTAGAGTATACGTATAGAAGTATAATGGTAATAGTATCTTATAAAAAGTTCACAGTAAAAATAGCTTTAAAAATTGCAACAAACTTTTCACATAATGGAAGCCATTTTTAATCAACAATGAGTGATTTACATAGGTATAAAGTTACATGTGTTATTAATATTTTAACGTGTGTAAAATATATACTGGTCAGATCAGGGTAACTGGTATATTGTCACATCAAATATTTATCATTTGTTTGAAACATTTAAATTTCTTCAGGAAGTTATTTTGAAATATCCATTTACTTATCAATTATACCAAGTGCTATGCTGTATAGAACTCTGGTTTTTAGATTTAACCAAGTGTGGGGTGACATCACTGACTATTAGTTCCCAAAATCTACCATTAGTAAATGTTTCTAAACACATTACAATCAAAACTTAATTTGAAATCAAGTGTGTAATGTATGTGAGGTGCCTCTCAACACTTCTGTCCACTGAATAACAGCAGACAGTTCTTCTCAGCAGCCTCAGTTAGGAGCATACGCACTTTGCACTTTTCACTTTGTCTGCTGTCAAGCCACCTTAAGTCAACGATCATTCTCAACTCAGATTCATGAGTATTGTACAGTAAGGAATGCAGGTTTTTTTTTTTTAATACACGTATAAAAGTTTCTGTCCTTATAGAGCCATAAGGGTATAAAACTGTAGAAAACAAGGACTTTTAATGGCTTCCTGTTGTTATTCTGCACCATATAAGTGTTAATTTAGTATATCTTCAGTATATTGTGCTGAATATTTAATTTTTAAAATTAATATTTAGCATGGTAACTTGAGTTCTACTAACTGAATTTTATTTGGTTTAAGATTGGGAAAAAATTTCTAATAATTTCTGAAGTGGGCCTAAATATTCTTTTGCCATTTTACCACATACATGCATTAAGAATCATTTATGTTTCTCTCTCTGTTTGTCTGTGTCTGTGTTTCTGTCTCTGTCTCTGTTTCACTCTCTTGGCATTTAGGTCTGGTTTTGGTTCTATCTTAGGTTCCTGGCCATTCAGACAGTGTCCAGCATGGGCTCAAGTTAGATCATTCATTGGTTGGCCGTGTCCACAATCTCTTAACAGCCATTGTCCTAGCACATCTTGCAGTCAGGGCTGGTTTTACAGTTGGATTAATGTTTGAATTCCACCACTGCGAGACTTGCCAAGTTATAAAAGATTCCAGTTCAGGCTCCATATTCGCCTTTACTAGGATTCTTTACTAGAGTCACCCTCATAAGCTCCAGGAAGTTTCTACTGCACAAGGTTTCCACATCGTCCCTTGAATATCCACTCTCCTAATTCACATTTCTTTTGCTGTGAGAAACACCATGACCATGGTAACTCTTAAAAAGGAAAACATTTCACTGGTGCTGATATACAATTCAGAAGTTTAGTCCATTATTGTCGTAGCTGAAAACATGGTGGCATGCAGGCACACATGATGCTGAAGAAGGAGCTGAGAGTTCTACATTCTGATCTGCAGGGAACAAAGAGAGACTGTGTTACAGTGGGCATAGCTTGAGCATATAAGACCTCAAAGCCCACCCCCACAGTAATACACTTACTCCAAAAAGGCCACACCTACTCCAACAAGGCTACATCTCCAAATAATACCACTTTATGTGGATGAAGCATTTAAGTACAGCAATCAGTGGAGGCCACTACTATTCAAATTACCACACTCACCTGTTCCAGTTGTCTCTGCCCATACTAGGTTATTTTTGTTATATTTTGTATTAATCTCTTAGAAGCCTACTTTGTTGTTTGTTTGTTTGTTTGTTTAATGAGAGACAAAAAGAGAGTAGATCTGGACGGAAGGGAAGATGGAAAAAATAGGAATGAGTGGAGGGAGGGGAAACTGTAGCCAAACTCTGTTGTATGAGATAAGAATATATTTATAGTAAGAGAGGGAAGTGAGAAAAATAAAGCATGTTTTTTGTGTTTTTACTAAACCTACTCTTTTCAAAAGATTAACTTAGATTATTCCAAATCATACCTATTATAAATAGTGCTGAAATGAACATGCAGTACACATGTTACTTTAAATACGGGTTTTAGTTATCTTAAACTGTACTCAATGATGCAATCACTAGTGTATGTAGTAGTTCTATTTCTAGTTTTTTAAAGAAAATCCATGATTTTCTGTAATGACTTTATTTTCATTATCATAGATCAATAACCTGCTAAACAATAAATGTAAATGTTTTCAAGAATAAAAAGTATTACAAAATCAAATCCAACCAATTTTCAAATGAGATTTTCTACCATGATCTACTGGGATTTATTATAGAAATGCAGACATGATATAATATACATAATGTTAATGTAGCATAATGTATAAGGCATGATAAAAAATCCTCTTAAACAATAGAAGAAAAAACACATTCAATAAATTTTAATATCCCAAACTCTGTGTACTAGTGCAGGCATGGATTTCCTACAATGTGTAAGTCAGAGACACGGTAATCATGAATTCAAAGCCAGCCTCTGAAACATGCTAAAACCTTGTTTCAAATAAAAATCGTGAATATCTCATGATAAAGCTCTTCTAAATATCCTTGCTCTCCAAGTAGAATAGATAAATAATGCTTAAAGAAAACTGAAAAAGTTCAATTTGAAATTAATACTGGAAGTCAATGATGCTAGTAAGTTGAGTATAGGAAAACTCTTTCAGAAGTCTTACTCACTGTCAGGGAAATATTAGTCATTTACTATACCAATTCATAACTACCTTATCTTCAATCCAACAGCTTCTTGACTAATTAGCATGTATAAACTCTGAGTTTTGGATTTCCCTTGTAATTTCTATTTTTCAAAGTTAAATAATTCTGCTTTGATCATCCCAAGTTGTTTTCATGTTCCTTGCTTGAACTGGTTAAGATGACCAGTAAAAATGGCAGGTGTAGCATGTAATATCTTAGTACCTTACTGCCCCTTAAGGATCTTAAGAAAACCTGTAGACCAACATTCAATAACTCTAGCAGTAGAGAGTCATTTATGAGAGGTTCTATACTATGACCAATGGCAAAGTTGGCTCTGTAAATTTGCTGCTTTGTTGGATTTTTTTCTGTAATTAATTTTCTTAAACTTATCTATCATTTATGTCTTTCAGCTGTATGTATTTGCTTCTGGACATAGTGCTAACCTATTATTTTAAAACTTTTGATGATCAACATGATATATCAACTCTTACCTGCATATTTCTCCTTTCTTCTACCTGTAGCCATATGGGTCTGCATCCTGCTTCATAGAACACCAAGTTTTGATATGTACACTATGATAATTGTCCACTCTTGATCTCTTACTACATAGTTCCATGCCAATAACACATTTGCCTACTTACTATCCACCAAAGCTTATGTTAAATGTTACTTTGTTAGAAAATTTCTTGTGTATAGGCATGTTGTTCATATCTCAAGTTTTCCATCCCTTTATTAGACTGTAATGCCTTCCTGAAAGAGTAGTTGTTCCCCTGTCACAGAATTTGTTTAACACTTAAAATATTTTAGCCAATATGTTTGTTTGGATGAGCCTTGATTTACTGTGTGGCTTTTGTGTTAAATGCAAAATGAATAATCGATAATGATACTTGCTGAATTTTATCTTTTTATGATATGCATATGCCTAACAATTTTTTTCATATTAAATTTTTTATTAGATGTTTTCTTTATTTACAATATCTCCTTCCCCAAGTTCCCATCCAAAAAAGAAAAAAAGAAAAGAAAAAAAACCAAAAACGAAAACAATCCCCTGTTCCTTCCACCCTCCCCTTGCTCACCATCCCACCCCCTCCTGCTTATTGGCCCTGGCATTCCCCTACACTGGAGCATAGAAACTTCACAGGACCAAGGTCCTCTCCTCCCACTGATGACCAAGTAGGCCATCCTCTATGCTGCTGGAGACATGAGTTCCCCCATGTGTACTCTTTGGTTGGAGTTTTAATCCCTGGGAGCTCTAAGGGTACTAGTTAGTTCATATTGTTGTTTGTCCTAAGGGGCTGCAAACCCTTCAGCTCCTTGGGTCCTTTCTCTAGCTCCTTCATTGGGGACCCTGTGCTCAGTCCAATGGATGGCTGTGAGCCTCTACTTCTGTATTAGTCGGGTACTGTCAGAGCCTCTCAGGAGATACCTATATCAGGCTCCTGTCATCCAGCACTTGCTGGCATCCACAATAGTGTCTAGATTTGATGATTGAATATGGGAAGGATTCCCAGGTGGAGCAGTCTCTGAATTGCCCTTCCTTTAGTCTCTGCTCCAGACTTAGTCTCTACAACTCTTCCCATGGGTACTTTGTTTCCCTTTTTAAGAAAGAACGAAGTATCCACACTTTGGTCTTCCTTCTCCTTGAGTTTCTTATGGTTTGTGGTTTGTACTTTGTGTATTCCGATCTTCTAGACTAATATCCACTTATCAGAGAATGCATACCATATGTGTTCTTTTGTGATTGGGTTACCTCACTCAGGATGATATTGTCCGGGTCCATCCATTTCCCCAAGAATTTCATAAATTCATTGTTTTTAATAGCTGAGTAGTGACATAATTATTTTTTAATTGAAAACAATGGATGGGGCTGGTAGTGTGCTTTTCTAGCATGAGCCACATCATTGGTAAAATTTCCTACATGACAAAAATATACAACAGCAACAGTAATTAAATAATAATAAGGTATAGCCTAGCGAAGTCCATGTAATGGTAAAGTTTGAACAAGCTTTTGTTTTTGGATTATTTTCTCCTTTTACTTCTGGATCCACCTAATAATTCTTTGTTTCCTTAAACGCACAGTGCTAACACTGATAACTAACATTTTTGCTTGCCCCTCTAATAGCTGCAGAACATATTACTATGTTGCTCTAAATTAAGTCCTCTGTGTCTTTCATTTCTCCCTGGGTTTATCTAAAGGGGAAAATGTTATTTTCTGCTCTGATGATGTGCTCTCCCCAACTAAATAAGGAAAGAGTTTTAAAGGATCTCTGGTTGGTAAAATCTGTTCCTAATGGAGACATAACTAGACACAGATCTTCCATTTGGGTAACAACCATGGCTCTTGCTGTGTAGCATCATCAAAACTGCCCAAAGCAACAGTAGCTGAGAGCATTACTGTTTAATCACTTTATATGCAGTGAAGTCTGGGTTACATAATATTATTTTTATGCCATGGCAACCTAATGAGTCATTCTCCATTATAGGCCAGTGCATTTGTGTTCATGATCAGGGCATACCATCATTAAAGCCAGAATGGAGGCAGACTGATGGAATCTTACTAGCGCTCATTTTTCTACTGCTTATGATAAGTACTAACATTTGCCCAAGTTACTTAAGCCACAAACTTAATCCCAGAAACACTTTCAATATATGTTGCAATTGTCACATTTTGAAATTACATCAAATGAGCTATATTTAAGAGCACTGAATTTCTGATGGCATCTATAAAAGACCTTATCTCATTGATAAAATCCATGTCTGAGATGTGGATGATAGAGGCCAGGATTCTGACAGTTGAAAGTAAAGCATGCCTTTCCTGACATGACCTTTCTCTTTCCTGATTGCTATCAGTACTGTTCCTTGTGAAACTTGGTCTCTCCCACAAATTTATGACTGTATTCCTCATTTGTAAACAGACAGGAATGTAGCAGACCTACTACATTATTCATGATGCCCATTAACAATTGATTTATAATTTTAATGTACAAATCTCAATACTTTTCCATTTATTATTTTTAATCTTTTAGAATTTATTAACCATATGCTTTTAGTAATCATTTATTAGAAATAACAAAAAATTTATTCAATTTTATATGTTTATATTGAGAATACAGCATGTGATAGAAACAAACAAAATATATAATTTGACACCAGATTTAGTCTAACAGCTGATACCAAAAAAACGCAAATAAAATACTGATAAGATTTGTAAATTTAAAAATTAGAGACAATTTAAGGGATTAAGGGCTTATATATAGAAAGGTATACAGAATTGGGGGTTTACACAAAGCTCAATAAATTATGTATCAACAAAACAAAATCTATGACTTCTTCGTGGGAACAAATCGGAGTACATGACATAGTGCAATTAGATGGGAATTGTAACAGATCTTGATACTATCAGGATTTAATTACAAATACAGTATAGTCTTCAGTTGAATTTTACTAAGAAGCAGAATATTACATGCAAAATAAGTTAACATTTTCTCTGAGTCAGTATAGTAAAGTTCTGTCAGTAAAGTCACATGAGAATATTTTTTAAAATGTTTCAATATTAAACATTAACTGTTCTTTTTATTTAAAATTTTCCATGCTAAAATTGAATTCTGGGCCTTGTACATACCAGACAAGTACTCTACCATAGAGTTAAGGCTTTCCAGCCCCTGTGGCTTCTGGCATTCTTATGTTAATTTGTATCCCCAAAGCTGTTTGCACAAGAACATCTATAAGCACCTACCTTCTGGGAACTTGTCCCCAGTTGGTTCTAATTTTGTACATTAAGATACTGGCAGCCGATGGTTGGGTAAGGCAGACATAGGACGGATTTCTAGGATTCCTGGGCTAGAGGCAGGGAGGAAGAAGAAGGGAAGAGATCCACTATGCAGAGAGAGGTAGAGGAGAGGATGGGCCATGCCAGAGAAGGTACAGGACAGAAAGCATAGCTGCCATGTAGGAGCAGGGGAAGAGCAGTCCCAGAGGGCTGCCTCACAGGGTCCAAGGAAGCCAGGGTGGAATATAGGAGTTAATAAGGAATAACTCAGGATTATTGGAGGGATGTGGATTAGCCACGTGGAGGTTAAGAATTGGCCCAGCCATTGAGCTTATTAAGGCATATCAAAATATAAAGGCTGTGTGTATGTATATCTTTTGTTCAAGAACCCAGAACATTGTGATAGGTAGTAAAGAATGCTCTACCACTGAGATTTATATATAATAAATACTACTACAAGTCCCCAAACATAGGTTTTGATCATATACAACTGCCTCATGGCTGTGAAAATAGGCTATTATTTATCTTTTCAATAAAACAAAAAACAAAAAACCAAAAAAACAAACAAAAAATAGTGTTTCTTTCTTTTTTTCTTGGATATTTTCTTTATTTATACTTCAAAGGTTTTCCCCTTCCCAGGTCTCCCCTTTGGAAGCCTCCTAACCCATCCCTCCTCATCCTGCCTTTATGGATGTGCTCCCCCACCCATCCATTCCCATCCTCCCACCCTGACATTCCCCTACACTGGGACATTGAACAACCTCAGGCCAGTGGGCCTCTCCTCCCACTAATGTCCAACAAGGCCATCTTCTGCCACATATGTGGCCAGCACCATGAGTTATTCCATGCGTACTCTTTGGTTGGTGGTCCAGTCCCCTTTTAAACCTTGATTATCTTATTATCAAAGTAATGATAGTAAATTCATGAATTAATCTGGTTATTATTTTTAAAATCTATAAAAATACTTATGTATTCATCTTCTACCAGCTCTTAGCACATACCACTTGTGGATTTTTGAACAGTGTTAATCATATGCTAAGAACCGACAAGGTCTTAGTCATGAAAGAAAGAATTATTTCTAAAATTTACAGGTCTTACAATCTTTATTCACTCAAGGTGTTATTTCCTAAACCAGAAGAAGAGTAAATATGATTCAAACAATTGCTTAAATTATAAAATGTAAATAGAAGTAATATGAATTAACAACACCATCTATAAATACAAACCACATATTTAACAGATTACAAATAAATATCAAAATTAGATATGCTCAAAGAGTTTAGGAGGTGATTACTTACTAAATTCTTTGTGATTTCCAAGGAGGTGACTGAGAATTAGCCCAGTAATTGACACATATCCATATAGACAAAGAGTATAAATAAATTTAGCTCAGTATTAAACATAAAATCCTAAATGCTCTTAAAAGCCCGTGATTCATACATATATTTGAGAGAACAGTCGCATCCATTCACACAAAATAGTAAATTAAACTATGTTTAGCAATATGCTATCATTTTGATTCAAAACATGTAAGCAAATATAGAATCGTCTGCTGGGAACGTGTTCCTTGGCTTCACTGTGCATTTCCTTGGAATGACAAAATGGTAGCCTATAAATACATGACAAATTGATGAAGAAATCTGGTAACTAAATCAGCTTTCTGAATTTTAAGTATCAGTGTAAAGAGGGCCAGATGGTGAATTGAAAATATGCATGAGTACTGACTTTTAATGAAAACGCTTACAGGCTCTTCATGGCCACAATTAGTATAGCTTCACCACTGTCCTCCCTTGATGCTAGAACCTCGTCAGAATGACCTCTTATGTCAATAATACCAGCTTGAGGTTCACATGCAAACATATTCATAGCAAGCAATTTCCCTTGTTACTTAGGAAGGTTAATCAAGGTAAAGCCCTTGGTAGATGCAATATATTCATTTCTAAATTGAAAAGTCCTCTTGATATTAAAGTTTGGAGGAAAAAATATTTGCTAACCCTATAAAATTGAATTAGCGTCAAGCAAGGGAAGTGGTCATGCATATTTCTTACTTGAAAGGAAAATATTTGGTATCCATTCAATTCTCTTCTTTTGCTTAAAAGTTTTGCCTGAGAAACTGCACATATATGACTGCAGAAAAAGCATTAAATTAATGCTATTATCCTAATAATTTGCCACTCCTTTTTTTCCACTGGAACCCAGTTTTTACTGTTCTAGATAAATGAGAATATGTGAGGAATAGAACAGCAGTGCTCAGAATTTCTGTTTTGTGGAAACTTCAATTAAAGCTCTGCAACTCAGAGCTTCTAGAAGAAGATGGGCATCTCTTACACAGATATCTTATTCTTTATCAGTATTACTTTTCTTAAAATTGTGAGCATCATAAATCAGAATAGCTATCTGTCCGTATTTTTACTCCAGATATGAATGTTGCAACTTTCAGATTTTATTTCCTCAATATTTACTTTCAGAAAATCAAAATGGGAAAGATCTGATAAGTCAGACATAGTTCTCAGATACCGGAGAGAAGATAAAGGGAGCTTGCATTTAATGCAGACAATGATATTTCACAGGCAATGGCTTTGAAAAATATTGTCTTTTAAAAAAACCAAGTCCAGCACATGAATACATGTTTATAATCAGTTATATCTCCAGTAACATTTTCTGTCTTATTGTTTGTGTTTGTTATATCTACCCTATGCTTGAAATACTGACTGAGGTATTTAACAAATAGAAAAGTCTCTGAATTTTGATCAAGTAGACAAAAATGAGCATCACTAGGATTTTCCTCTATTCTCCTTCAGCTCTCTTGTCCTTGCGATCTTCAAAAGATTTAGATAAGGCACACAGAGCATAGTGAATAAGATCTGTGGTTTATGACAGATGCTTGAGAACAAACCAAGGTGCTCTCGAAAAAGAGAATGGTGAGAGATCAGAGACCATTGCTGGGGAAAATATTCTCACGAGGCAAATGCACACAAAGGTCAGAAAGACTATTTGAACAGCTTATATATTCAGGTAGTATTTACGTTATTTCTTAAAAATTTCTTTAAAAAGACATAGTGTCTTGAGAGGTGGCTTTTTATGCATATGACTGAAAATTCCATTTGGATTAATTCTCCAGGGAGGGACAATGGTATATCTTTGTTCTTTATGAGAAAGCCTCTATGTAGATACTAATCATAACATACATTTTGAGGTCACCACAAAATGAGGAATTTATTAAAGGGTCACTGTATTAGGAAAGTTGAGAACTCTTCTAGTACCTAACTGGTCACCTTATGAGGATATATTGGTTATAAATGGAGGAGATAAAAAGAATAGGTCTTGTATGGCATATGGGAAGATAGCATGGTTGATCAAGGTATCTGAAGAAGAGTGAAGAGCTGAGTCAGTGGGTGTTTGAATATGCCTGCATGTGGCTTAGGGTAAATTATTCAATCTCCTTCTACAGTAAAAATTAACAGGTGGAATGCTGTCGATTGTTTGGGGATAGTGAGTGCTAATACAGGACTAATTCACAGAATAAACTGTTTTAGTGAAGAGAATCTTGTAACCATGGGGAATCAATCATGAGCAATCATGTTATGGACTTAAAGTGGCCAAGCATTGGAGAGACATTAGAGAGACATAGTACCCAGCATGATAGGAACACTAGAGGTGAGAGAGCCTTCAAAGAAATGTCCAAGGAAAGTCAGTTAATAAAATGAATTTCTTGATTTCATAAATTTGAAGGAGGTGGTAGGAGACTCCTGGCATTACTCATTTTAGCTTATCCTATATAACTCCTTCCTTGCATGAAAGCAGGTACTAGATGAGACCATGAATTTGTGATGACAAGGGAGGGGGAGCTAGGGTTCCTTTATATAGCTGAGATCTTTGTTTTCTCCCCTTAAGAACAAAACTTGTGAAATGAAGGGGTTGCGTGTCTAATTTACAAGTGAAGCACTTAGACAGTCTGTGAGTCTGTGATCTTACATCTTTCTGTTCTAAAAGAAGACTCAGTTGATCCCCTGGAGTTACCTATAGAGTGTGAAGACAAAGAAATGTATAGATTGCAGTTATCAGCAAAACAAAGGTACCAGTGACTCAAATATTGGTCTTTAATTAGTTCAAATATCTAGCCAATCTGGGGAGTAACTATGGAGAGTTTTCCATAGATTGCCTCATTTAGCTTTCAAAACACTTTTGTAATGTTGATTCTATTATTATGTTTCTTACTTCATAGGTAAGAGATCAAATTTTCCCAGACCAGGGTGGGAAGGCAAACACACAGGAAGTACTTATCTAATAAATGGTACAATCAAACACTCATCCTGGGCTCTGATTTGGAACTCCAGGTTCTTATCATTATATTATGCTTGTCTGGAAATTAGATTGTCTCTATGGACTCGTCTGTATAAATGAATTTTGATGAAACATGATGGGTTTTCTATTATTGAATATTGAATTTGACCAATTGACTTTTTCAGTCATTCCTGACTCTGATTCTGTGGGATTGTGGATCCCTTGGGGTCAGTCTACATTTACTTATGGAAAATACTAAACCCAGACATTATTCTCAATCTCGAGGCATCATTGCACAGGCAAACTATGGCTGTTAGTTACATTGTCTCATCTTGAATCAAGCAAGAACTAAACCATATAGAGATCATTGTCTGGGGAGTGGTTCTCAAAGCCTAGTTCCCAGACCAGAGGCAACACTATTTCCCGGGCATGTCAGACATGCAAATCCTCAGTTCCCATCACAGACCTAATATATCTTACACTCACAGGGTGAGGCCCACTTATTTGTGTTCCAACAAGTCTTCCAGATAAGTGTAATAAGCTTGAGAATTACAGACAAGGAAAATGGTTCACAAAAACATTAATTTCACAACATAAGCCTTGCCATGTCTGATGTGATTTGCAGATTTCCCAGAATACTTTGTCTAATAAATCATTCACAAACCAATAAATAAGAAGACCTGAGATACCATGGCACTACTAACATAGTTAAATATTGGGGGTTTGTTTGTTAGCTATTTTGTGTGTGTGAGGGTGTGTGGGTATGTGGGTTTGTACAAGAATGAGATAGAATGTGTAAAATAATGAGATAAAAACAGAGAGACACACATTTATGTTTAAAAACTAGAGTTTTCTTTTTACAAAGTCAGAGATGTAGTTTTGGGCTATAAGTTATATGGCTGTTGATGAGTTGCCTTTCAAGTTTAGAACTGGGATACATCTACACTGAGAGTGATGCAACAAAGAAAGATGTTTTAGACATGGTTCAGAGAGAACAGAAATAGAGAATTTTTGAAATATGAGCTCACATGAATTATATAAAAATAATATTAATGGGAAACTGAAGTTTCATGTATTTCTTTGCATAAATGATGCTAACAATCCTTAGTCACTGATTATACCTCAAAGAAGGCCTTGGAAATACTTAAGACAATGGAACTACATTATCTAATGTTGCCGCTTAAAAGTGAAATGCCCCATGTCTCCCACAAAACATGTTTTGAGTGCTTCCCTTTAAACCATGGCGGTGGCACTATATTGGAAGACTGTGGAACCCTTAAGAAATAGAGCCTAGCTAGTTATGGAAGGTGACTAAAGGTTTACTTCTGAAGACTGTGTCATCCATGTTGAAAACATTGCCTGTGATATACCCCTACCACAGTGAACTGAACTCTTCTAACATGCCTTCCCTTTGATAGAGGATTCCCAACCCATTTAACTATGACCCTAAAATAAAAAGTATCTCCTTCTTTTAAGGCATTTATGACTTATAATGTTGTCACAGAGAAGCAAAAGTAAGGAATGCAGTAAGCAAGATGCCAGTGCTGTCCTTAAGACATGCGTCTAGTGAGCCACTTGGCTCTCTTTCATTAGCTTTTGGCCGTCTCCTCCCACAATTAATTTTGTCTAACACCTTATAAAAGAATACTAAAAAGATTGCTTGATTTCTGAAGCAAGGTGGCATGGGATTTTACTGTGTTTGTCTTGGGTTCCTAGCATGTTTACCTCAGTGGGGGGAAAAGCCATTAGATAAATAATCCTACTGTCTTAAACATTCGTTTTCTAAGGAGTTCCAAATGAGGTACCTTGGATAGACACTTAGAAAGATGACTTATGACACCAGGGAGGCCTGGAGTTTCAGGTTGGCTTAGCTGAAGTTCTAGCTAATGAGTGGATCATCTGCCCTTAATTCTCAGCTTGGCACCACAGAAGGAAACCCTCAAGAAAGCCTGTAAAGGAGGAAAACAAAGATGAGGCAACTGAAATAACAGACCAAGGAGAAACAGAAATAATTGGCTATCCTTAGCTTCTCAAGTTCAGGTGATCCTTATACAACAGAGAACAAAATTACTAATTTTCAAATCATCTTTCAATAATCTTAAAATATATTCAAGTTCAACATGAGTTGCCAGTTTCTGTTCACTATCATTTCCTACAATTTCTTCCAAATATAAATTTGCTATTCAAATATTTTATAATTGGCCACCAAGGGCATTCCCTGTTTCTCTGTCTCTCTGTGTCTGTGTCTGTCTGTGTCTGTCTGTCTGTCTGTCTCTGTCTCTGTCTGTCTGTCTCTGTCTCTGTTTCTCTGTCTCTGTCTCTCTGTCTCTGTCTCTCTGTCTCTCTGTCTCCCTGTCTCTCTGTCTCCCTCCCTCCCTCTCTCTCTCTCTCTCTCTCTCTCTCTCTCTTTCTCTCTCTCTCTCTCTCTCTCTCACACACACACACACACACACACACACAAACTCTGGTCAACCAGGAGATAACTGAATTTCAATTCAGGGAATTTAAGTAGCTTTGTGTGCATGATATCCCTGATCAGATTGCTTTTCATTGAGCCGCGATGTTTGCAAAGGGAAAAGTAAGAACTGTGTAGCAGGTAACAAAGCTTAGAACCAAAATGATAATTTGAGGATAAACTCAAATAGCATGTCTCAACAGGGCAGTGAGCTTAATGAGATACAATAACATTTGTCTTTTCATCAAATTAGTCTTCTTTGTCACTTGATAATGTGTAAATACTTCTTTATCATCTGTATTAAAATTTGTAGCTACTATTTTCTTTTTTATAATCTCCTTGTTGTTGGAGGAAAATGTGCAGATAGTAGTTATCAGTATTGTCTTGTTCTGCATCCTAAAGTATCTATCACTCCTAGGAATCAGAATGTGGTTATGATGTCAATGCAGTTCATTCAATACAGATTAATACAGTCATTCAGTATGGTCAAATGAATGCCATGAAATTGGTTATATGCCATACATATTATGATATAATTTTGATAATAAATAACTATATAATAGTTTAATTCTTAATATAATCAACTGCTTGGCATTCATTCTTAATATTTTGCTTGCCTTGATCATCACCCATTTCCTAACTGGAAGGCATTTGTATAAGCCTCAACCCATTTTCTATACCAACAGGCTGCCATTTTATCATCAAATAATCTCCTGCCAACTTCATCTTAGAAAGGCAATGTGGTATAATGAAATGTGCCATGGACTATTAAGTCAGAGAACATCATTTATTTCCCTATAATAGAAGATCAGATCAAACAATAGCTCCCATGTTAGATGCTTGGAGGTATGATCATGTGGACTTTCACATCTGTGGATAAGTTTTGACTTTGTAATAGAGGAGTTGTATGGATGAGAAGTTATAGGATCTTAAAAACACCAGCTAGCATTCAATTTTAGATTGTCATCTACAAAAATGATATTATGTGATGACTGTGGTGGTTTAACTATGCTTGGCTCAAGGAGTGGCAATCATTGTTGGAAGAATTTTGTTATTGTGAGAGTAGGCTTTGAGAGAGCTTCCTCCTAGCTGCCTGAGAATGACAGTTTTCTCCTGTTTATCTTCAGAACAAGATATAGAACGCTCAGTTCCTCCAGCATCATGCATAGCTGAATACTGCTATGTTTCCTGACACAATAATAGTGGGCTGAACCCCTTAACCTGTAAGCCAGACTCAATTAAAAGTTGTCCTTTATAAGAGTTGCCTTGGTCATGGTGCCTCTTCATAACACTGAAAACCCTAACTAAAATAATGAGTAATCTTGGTTTTCCTAATTGTGCCTGAGATTAAAAAAAGAGACATGACTCTGGATGGGCTTATCAGAATTTTTCATAGATATAGTAACTAATGAACCCATGAAAGAAGTGTTGTGCCTTCCATGTGGATAAATAGAGTCTTTAAGGGAAACATAGAGCTTTTCGTTTTCTGCTTGCCATTGCCTTTATGTTGATGAGTGTATCTTTCTTATTGTTTGGTTTGCTAACAATCTTCACTGGCATGAAAATCTGATGTTTCAGCTTTTCACCAATGTACTGATTATTGATGACTTTCAACTCTCTAGGAATATACTCAATCCTTTATCAATAGAATTGGAATTCTGAGGCATTTTACTTTATAGACTGAACTGATACTGTGTTCTCAATCTATCTACCACAAAGATGACTCTTGTTGGATTGTCAGACCAAATGTTATGAGCCAAATATTACTAACACATTCATTCTGCTAGTTATTCTTCTAGAGAACCTTGACTAACAGATACCTATGAGGATATCATTGCTGCAGTATTTGCAGACTACCTTCTTCCTGCAAGGTATATGGGATATGTTTAATTTTCACAAAATATGTTGTTTTGCAATTTAATAATAGAATAGTATGTTTTCAATCCAATTAATAAATTGTATTTTATTTAAATCTAGTGATACTTTAACTGGCATTGCTTCCTTGTTCTTAAATAATATTGTCTCAGAAGCTGCTTACCAATCCTACTATTCCATCATATCAAAACCTTTACATTGAATGTCTACATATTTTTATAAATTTATTATTCTCTCATACATTACATCCAGAACCCAATTCTTTTTGTCCCTCCATGCCTTCAGGCATCTTACCTCCACTCTTTCCCATATCCACTCCTCCTCCATTTCCCTTCAAAAAAAGAGCAGGCCATCCAGCAATATCAACCGAACATGGAATAGCAAGTTACTCACCAACCCTAATATCAAGACAGATGAGACAACCCAGAAGGAGGAAAAGGGAACTAAGAGCAAGCAAAAGAACAAGAGATACTCCAACTCCCACCTCTACAATGGTCAAGGAATAACAGCTATATTCTATATGGACTCAAAGTGACCTGCAATAAACTTTCATAGAATGAACAGATTTACAGATTGATAGATATTACACACACACACACACACACACACACACACACACACACACACACACATACACACACACACACACAATCATAGAATAAGAAGATCAAATGCTTTACCATGTTAAGAATAAGGCCACCACAATAATATATTTGCTCACTCTAGTAAAAGCAGTTAATACCAAAGAGTCTAGAAAACAAATTCTAGTGAGAAAGTCAACCCTTAGTAAAATGATGATGGCAGCATTGATTGGTATAGTCGCAGGACAAAAGACTAAGGAAGATTGTGAAAAAAGGAAGAAATACAACTGCAGTAAAATCTAATAACCAGTTACTTCCCTCATCATCACCACTACCAAATAAGAGGCAAGGAGCAACAAAAGGTAGAGAGGATCTATTTGGTCTCTTAATTTACAGGATATAATCCACCATAGTAGGGTGGGGATGGCAGTGGAAGTAGCGTGTATCCTAGTAGCTTATACAAAACTCTGCAAATCAGAAGGCAGGGCTAAGCTACTGCACTAAAACCCTTGCCTATGGTCCATTTCCTACAGATGGTAACACTTCCTAAAATTTTATAACCTCTCTGAAGTCCTCCACCACCTAGAGACCCCATATCCAAATTTAGAAGTTCATGATCTTCACATGCTAACCAGAGTAGCCACAAACAGATTAATATCCCAAACAACTAAATCTAGCACATTAAAGATATAATATTTTTCGTTTTATATTTTAATTAATTAATTTTTTATACTCTATTTTATTCCCACCCTTGATACATTCTCCAACTGTTCCATATCCCATACCTCCTCCCCAACCCCCTGTCTCTATGTGATGTCTCCACCTCCCAACACACCTGACCTCTAAATTCCCTGGGGCCTCCAGTCTCCTAAGGGATAGGTGTATCATATCTGAATGAACACAGACCCAGAAGACCTCTACTCTATGTGTGTTGGAGACCTCATATCAGCTGGTGTATACTTTCTGTTTGGTGGGCCAGTGTTTGAGAGATCTTGGGGGTCCAGATTAATTGAGACTGCTAGTCCTTCTATAGGATCACCCCTCTCCTCAGCTTCTTTTAGACTTCCCTAATTCAACAACAGGGGTCAGCTGCTTCTGTTCATTGGTTGGGTACAAATATCACATCTGACTCTTTCAGCTGCTTGTTGGGTCTTTCAGAGTGCAGTCATGATAGATCCCTTTTTGTGAGCGACCCATAGCCTCAGTAATAGTGTCAGGCCTTGGGACCTCCCCTTGAACTGCACTCTACTTTGGGCCTGTCTCTGGACCTTCTTTTCCTTAGGGTCCTCTCCATTTCCATCCCTGTAATTCTTTCAGTCAGGAACAATTATGGGTCAAAGGTGTGACTGTAGGATGGCAACCCCATTCCTCACTTGATGTCCTGTCTTTCTGCTGGAGATGGGCTCTATAAGTTCCCTCTCCCTACTGACAGGCATTTCATCTAAGGTCCTTTGAGTCCTGAGAGTATCTCACCTCCCAGGTCATTGGTGCATTCTGGAGAGTTTCCCTAACCTTTTATTTCCTGAGGTTTTCTGTTTCTATTCTTTCTGTTGGCCTTCAGGGCTTCAGTCTTTTTCCCTCCCCCAATACCAGATCAGGCTCCTTTCTCCTCCCTCACTCTCCCACCCTGTCTACTTTCCCTCCCAGGTCCCTCCCTCCTTCTCCACTTGTGATTGCTTTCTTCTCTTTCACAAGTGGGACTGTAGCATTCTCACTTGGGCAGTTCAGCTTGTTGACCTTTTTGAGTTTTGTGGACTGTATCTTGGGTATTCTGTACTTTTTTTTTTTTTTTGGCTAATATCCACTTATTAGTGAGTATATACTATGCACATTCTTTTGGGTCTGAGTTACCTCATTGAGGATGATATTTTCCAGTTCCATCCATTTGCCTGCAAATCTCAGGATGTCCTCATTCTTAATAGCTGAGTAGTATTCATTGTGTAAATGAACCACATTTTCTGTATCCATTCTTTTGTGGTGGGACATCTAGGATGTTTCCAGCTTCTAGCTATCACAAATAAGACTACTTTGAACATGATGGAACACATGTCCCTGTGGCACTGTGAGGCATTTTTGGGGTATATTCCCAAGAATGGTACAGCTGGATCTTGGGGTAGATCCACCTCAAATTTTCTGAGGAACCTCCAGATTGATTTCATCTTGTTTGAAGTCTAAATGGAAACTTTTAGCTCTATGTGATAAAGTTGACTGGAAAAATCATGACCTGTTGACAATGTAACATTGTCTTTTTACAGAGTAATTCATAAGACATGCAGATTCAATGCCAGACATAGTAACATATTCCTATAATTCCAGGCTAATGCAGGAAGATCTTGAGTTCAAGCTGCATAATAAGTTCCAAGCCAACCTTAGCAACATAAGGAGCCTGGACCTTCATAAGTAAGACAGAAGACTGAAGGAAGCAGGACAAGGTAGTGGAGGATAAGAGATCCTAAGAGCAGAGAAAAGGTAAGAAAGAAGATGAAGGAAAGAGGAGAGAAGTAGGAGAGGAAAGAAGAAATTCAACTGCTGTGATGGATGGCTTATTATTCCTTTTATGGGCTAGAAGATTCCAATGAGGGTAAGAAGTGGAAAGATACACCTAGCATTACTATCTGTAAGACTTCTTTTTTTTTATAGAATTTATATAATAAATTTGAAAGACCAAATAGTAATTAATCAAATAAAGCAGAAAAGAATGAAATTATTATAACTCCCTTTAATAAGCAGCTATGTGTTATAATACCACTGGTTATAATTTTCCTTCTCACAAAAAGTACTAATTATTCACTGACAGAGAAGCAATTAAAGTTTATCCCCACTAAGATACTACTTACAAGCATTAAGTCTCTTCCTTCATGCTGACCTACTTTAAAAGATTTAAATTGTGTCTGGTTTAAATGTTAGTAAGTCAATGAAAATTATGTGTTGGGCAGCACTCCACCACAGATCGCAAGTTATGCATGCATTAAATTGTCATGAAATATCAATGAACCCTCTTGTATGTTCACTTTACAGACTAACAGTTGTTGGTTTTACCCCAGCAATACAGGATCATTTAAAAAAAAAAGCACGAAATCTCATTAAGGGACATTAAAGTAATTTTTCATTTTTTCTGTTGGTATGGGAATGCATATTAATGAGTCCTAAATAAAGCTTCACAGAAAATTTCAATGAATGTATAGGCCCTCTCTCACTCAATGTGTGGGGTAGTTAGTTCAGTATGCCAAATACTGATGTTGCTGTGTGAAGCATATAATTTTCTTTTCTTTGTGGTTATCTTCATGTCTGTGTCCTTAAAATTCCTTGAATCATTCAGATACAGTTTCATTTCAAAAGCATAGATTTATTTTCAGCAAACACACACACAAACAATCTATCCCTAAAATTACATGAAAAATATCCCACATATGTAATCTAAGCATAAATTATTTAAAAATATCTCAGAACTATTTCCCTTATTAAGTTTTAATCTTGATGGCTTTATCATACACATTTAATCACTATGATAATGATGTGTATGCACTTAACGCATTGCATTGTACAATAGGAAAAAAACAATGAGAATGGGTAGCCTTTTGCTATATTTCCTAGCAATTGTAGAAAAACGTGAAGAAAGATGAAATTGAAATAAAAATATCACAACTATGTAAAATTAGAAAATAAAGAAGGCACTTAATAGAAATACATATATACAAAAATCTCATTTAGGAACACAGCCAACTATACTTCTAGTAATACACTTTAAAAAGTCTTCAGTAGTGAAGCTCATACTTCTGTCTCTAGAGAATTTCCTCATAATCTGGCCACTGGAAGTAGAAGGTCTAAGGTCCTGGTAGTTAGGTAAGAATGCTTCCTTCATTTTTTGCTTACAACATTCACATTTTTGTGATTATTTCCTTACCACAGCTCAGATGATCTTCAGTGAAATCTACATCCATGTGTTTGCTATCCATATATTATATAATACTGGTTAAACACACATACTTTTTATAGAAACGAGTCCTGGACCAAAACCAAATCAGACCTACATAGTTGCCAACCAGGACAAGTTTTTACATCAATTAAGTTTGCAACATTATTCATGGTTGAGAATATGCAGGGGAAAAATCTTGTTTTTTCTTCTCAAGAATTTTTCCACTTAAGATGTAGAACTAAGATAACTGTGTCCTCATATGGGGAAAACTGAGTGTTAAAGAAGTAGCAGGAGACTGTCATCTAAGTCTCCATCTAAGAATCACATGTTTGGGGTAGAAAAGAAAAATCTTTTAAATACATGTCACATCATGTCTTAATATACTGGGAGAAAGGCACTGTATTCTGTGAAGCCTCTGTGATTCCAGAACTATGATCACATTAAAATGCAGCGATGGTCCATAGGTGCTGCTGGCCAGGACATTTCACACTACTCTTTAAGACCAGAAATATCCCAATTGGCTGAAAAAGGAAAAAAAAAGTCTCTGGCAAGCATAAAGTTCATATTATGCAAAATTCTGAAAATGAGAAAGCTGGCTTTGAGTAAGCACCATGTCTGTGGTACTGTTTATTGACCAAGATCTTCTCGTTAATCTGAATGTTTCAGGCTGCCATTGGTTACATTAGACCACACTCTAGGATTCTTTTAAATTATCCTTGTATGGTATTAAGATCTAATTAATAGAAGAAGCTCCAAACTTCTACTGAATGATTTTAGTAGTTTAAAGCAAGGTCTTGGTGCCAAGTATATATCTGAATTCCATATGCTGTGTCTGTCCATTCTGTGGTCAAAGGCAAACACCAATGAAGGATAACTAGTGGATTTGTTGGAGTCCCACTTGCTGAACTTATGCTTCTCATGAGAGATTTGCCGGTTAAGTCTTTTAACATAAGCAGATGAGGTGCTTACAGTGTGCTGTGTGGGAAGGATCTAGCAGCCAGCAAACAGGATATAGTATTGAAATCCTATAGAGATCTATGATCATTGCTTATTAGAAATGATTTCAAAATGCCAGGATACTAGCAAAGGGACAGCACATAAAGTTACTTTTTGGAAGGAAGCATTTAAAAATTGACAGAGCTGTTCTGAAAATATAAATGCAAGAGGTTAGTAGGAGGGAACATAATTATGGATCCTGGTATTACTTCTCCCCCAAACTTTTCCCTCTTTTCTTTATTGAACCCAAACTTAAATTGCTATATATTCTAATAAATGACTAATATCAAAGAAATATGAGTCACATTGTCAAACAACCTTATATCTTTTTAAAAAGATATAAGTATCATTTGCTAAGAATGTAAGTACTTTTCCCCAAAGGCTTTAAATGAGAAGGCAAAGAAAGGCTTTCTCCTCCCTCCTCCTATATTGGTTCTTTCCCCTCTCTGTCTCTTCCCCATTCTCCTCATATTTTACCCATTTTTTTGCCCCACGCATACTCCTTATTCTACTTCTATAATTTTATTTATAATTTTCCACTGTCCACATTCATCTTTTGATAAAAACCACCACTGTCTCTTTATTCATCCCAAAATGCAAAATCTACCCTTCATTTTCTTACATAAATACCACAGCTTTATTTCACAAATGAGTCCCAGAATACTCTTAACAGAAAACTGTCTGCTTGCATCCACTTTCTGTCCTCTGTTTCTTCAAGATAATAGCTTTAAAAAATGAAACACAGAAAATGAAAGAAAAAAATTAAAATCTAGTAAAAGCAAAACTGGATCATACACAGACCCATTTTTCACAAAGATTGCTACTTGTGTTAAACTAAATAGGAAGAAATCCCCAGTTGTTGACACAAAGTAACTATTTATAGGCCAGGATTGAAGTAAATTGTACAACATTGACATGATTTCTTTCTATTCCAAACACACAAACCCAACAATAAACTTCAGGTAGGTTCCAATATCAAAGTCCTACTTCCACAACTTTTTTCTGGGAGGGGTGGCTGTTTGTTTTTGTTTTCTTGTTTTGGTTTGTTTTTGTTGTAGCTAATTTTCCTTGTTTTATACTTTGATTTGCTAAAGTGATAGACGCAGACAACATATCATTAAGACATTTAATCCATTCAAGAATATAATCATTTCCAGGGCTTCTTCAGCCACAGAGAGGAATTCTAACATTCCATTGTTATTTATACTTCTCTTACCCTCTTTAAATGCTCACAGTGCATTTCCAGGTGATAAGATCTGAACCTCTAGCTGCTCACAGTCTGTCTGGGGAATCCTGCTGCCACAGGAACATCTTTCCCTTGGCTCAGACTCATATCAGCAGTGACACCCAGTGGAAGAAAGCCTCCTGAGCAGACACCTTCAAACTCTCAGCCCCCATGCTCACCCCAACTCCTCTCCACAGTGACATCTCTGTGGAGTGACATCAACGTCCTTTGTTGTTTTGACCTCATTATAGGTCTCTACAGGAAAAGAACTTATCTGATTACCTAATGCCAGACAGCTTTTCTGATTTTACTCAAAGATGCTCAGACTTTTTTTTTTTGTTTAAAGACATTTAAACCAATCAAAATATGTTCAACAAATCAGTTATTTGTGTTCTAAAAATAAAGCACACATGCAAATATAACAATAAAAATAGAGAGGCGCTCAATGGTTCCTATATTTTGCACTTTAAAAATGTCAAAATATGCAATTGCCAACAGAAATCCTGGATTAATTACTTATTCATACCAGTATTCAAAGCACACAAAGCTAAACGGTAAGAAAAAAACTAATAAAAACTAAGGCTAAAATCAAGTTTAGGTGATGGCTATCACTAAAGTAATCCACTCTTTTTACCACAATGATTTTGTATAAATCTAGTACTTCAGCTGCTTTTATAACTCAAGATATTTGGGCTGTACTTTGAAGAGAAACATAAAATGAGTGTTGAAAAAGTCAATATACAGAGCTTTTCTTTTTTTTTTTTTAATTCCACCAACATAAGAGTAATAATTTACAACTGTAAAATTTCCAGGTGTGCTATGGAACGACAAGAAGACTTCAGACTGATAGATCATCTGTCTCCCTCCTACTTTTTCTCCTTTCCTCCAATCTTCCCTTCTCATTTCCCCTTCATTTGCATACCTTTCCACTTTCAGTTAAATATTTGTACAAAGTCAAGCCTGGCATGAGCAGTCCTCACTGCAAAACGACACTCACCAATACAAATAAGTAGTCATTGTGTTTGTGAACCCAATGCAGTTATTTTCTTCATCCAGACAAATATTTTGAAAATTCCTGGTGTTCAGAATGGAGCTCTAGCATTTGAAATTTTATCACAGCTATTCTGAGTGAATTCCTTATTGCTAGAGTAACTTTAAGCAATCAAAATTTTAAGTGAAATATTTACAACACACTTTCTTTCCATTTTGATACATTGTTTAGGTGTGTGCTCTTTACAGAAGGATAGAAAGGAGATAAAAGTGATAGCTTTAATAATTATTCTCACTGTATTGTTACTTTTATATAAATGGGGCCAAAATACCAGAGAGCCCAAGTTAAATGAAGAAAGATTTATTTGGATTCAGAGTTACAAGTGCTGGGTTCATGGTTCATATTCTTCCCAAATTTGGGGACAGTAGAGCTCAGGAGTGTGTGGAATGCCAGGCTTAGACCACACAGTGGAAGGAAACAGAAAGAAAGGAAAAGATTAAGAGCCAGATTAGATGGACATGCAAGCAGACAACCATCTTGATTGTCAATTGATGTGGGAGGCCCTGGCCCACTGTGAGTGGCACCATTCCCTGGGCTTGTACTTGTGGGATATACAATCAAGCTAGGAAAGCACAGTTTCTGAGGGAGCAAGTAAGCAACATTGCTTTATGGTTTCTGCTTGAAGTTCCTGCCTAAGCTTATAATGAGTTGTGCTTTTAGCTTCCTATGTTGAGTTCCAGGCCTGACATTCTTCAGTGATAAGCTCTAATCTGTAAACTTAAATAAACCCTTCCCTACTTCTGAAGTATCCAGGTATATTCCACAAAGTCATCACATATATGGCCTACTTGCTCTAGCTGACCTCATTTCTAGCATATCCAATGCCAACCACTTAGTGCCACTAGCAGGAATCAAATATTCAGCATCAGAGATTACGTGGGACCTTCCACATTGAAACTGTAATGGTCACCATGTGTTCATGCCCATTACTGGATGATTTTGTAATACTTACCTTTTTGTAGTATGAAAGTTGGAAATTTGTCAAGAATATTTTAAAAGGAGATTTATTTTGCAACTGAAACTAGCTTTGCCACTCAAAAAAGCAAATTGGACCAATCACTCAGATTGCTTGAGTTCTAAATTACTTTCATTCCTCTGTAAAAATATTTGATTACTGTAGTGCTGTTTAGCAATATCATTACTGATAAAGTATCTTGAAAGATAAGAGACAATATCAGACATGCCAAACAGTGCTTGATAAGACTAATTTTGATTAATATACTATCTCACTTTTTTCGATGTTTCTCTAGTACATTTTTTGGCCATCTGAGAGCTGACCACTACATTCTATGAAAGTCTTCCTATTTAGAAGACAACTGTGTTGTTATCACAAATATAATTTGATTCAGCAGACAGTGGATGTAAAATAACTTCCTGGATATTTCCTGCCTAGAAAACAGCTATAAATCTGGTGCCTATTTCATGTGACAATGGTGAAATCAAATGAAATGATTTGTGGGAACACACTTTGCCAACACAAAGGGCCAAGAAGTGTAACTTGACTCACATTCCCGAGCTTAAGAATGAGTACACATGAAATAAATACTTGCGGGTAAATATAGATGACATCCAAATAAGAGAAATAGAATAAGTAATGAAATATTTTCCTGTTCTTTTAGTTATTCAGCAAGCTAAGAGTGCGAGCAGAAAGGAGAGGTTAGGTAAGATGAACAATCAGATTCCATGAATGAATAAGAGTTAACTGCCTGTAGACAGAAGGAGGCACTGGAGTACTAGTGAACAACTGGTCACCAAAGAGCCTGTTGTATCTAATGGACTTGAAGAAGATTCAGGTAGTCAAAGGGCTCTAACTCCAGGGAGAAGATCTGGTGAGGAGTGAGCCACTCAGGGTCTAGGAAATTGTATAGGGAAACCACTTAAGATACTTAAGAATTTCAAAAGATGTCATTAAACAAGATGCATGTGTTAGAAATTACTTTGGGGGATGCGAGTTCAACAGGTAAAAACCCTTGCTTGCAAACTTGAGGGTTTTAGACTGATTCCCAGGATCCCCATGACCGAGGGAAAGATGTTATACCTAGTAGGGTCCTCAGACCTCCTCATGTGTATCAAGGCATGTACACATTCACACATAAGCACACATATAAAGACTCATGTGCTCGCACACATTCTCACAAAAAAATGAGGAGATAAGTATCATTTTCTCCTTTGAAATATCACTTTAGATGCCAAATGGAAAATTAACTGGATGTACTTGTTAGAAGTGAGAAGCGAGACCTGGACAGGTGGCTCAGTGAATAAAGTACTTGCCACCTAAGCATGAAGACCTGAGTTTGAATCTTCAGAAGCCACAGGATTGGCAACATTTGTTTATAATCTTAGTGCTTCTGTGAAGGTTAATAGGAGGCAGAGATGGTATAATTTCCCAAAACTCATGAGCCAGCCAGCTAGTCTCATGCTGGAGCCCAAAACAAAGATTTTCTGTTTCAAACAAGGTGGAGGACAAGGATTGAACACACACACACACACATACACACACACACACACACACACACACAAACACACCCCTTTATACATTTCATACATGAACCAAAGAAATACATAAGAGAGGAAGAGTAAAGATTCTCTTACATTTATGTTATAGCAAAAAACAAACAAACAAAACAAAAAACAAACAAACCAACAAAAAACATCCAGAAAGATGTAAGCTAACTTGTGAGATTGTTTACACATAACTGATGTTGGATGCTTTAGATCAGGCAAGAAGTAAAAAGAGGCAAACATGAATAGCCTTACTCTTGCTTGGATATTGTATTCCTCACTGTGTAGAAGTAGTATATATTTAATAAATTAAAAATCCTAGGAAATTGTATCATAGTCTGGACCAAATGTCAACAGTCTAATGTTTAAGCTAGTTTCATCTAGCAAAGCAACTGTAGGTAATATGTGTTAAACATATATGAAGTGGTATACTTAGTGGTTGCAACTCTTTCACCATGGATTATTATTTCAGGACTAAAATCATCTCCATATTTCAGATATGGAAACTGTGGTTTGTAGCAGTAGAGAGACATATTTACAAGGTCATGGGCCCATAAATAACGGGAAACCAGACAGTCTGACACAGTGCTCTTTTACAACACTGTGCTCCCTCCAATTTTCAGTTTAACATCTGTCCTGCAAGGTTTAGTATCACAGTATACCATGTGCCTCCTTCTTATATATATATATATTACAGTCTAACCTATCATTGAAGAGGAGAGTAACTATACTCAGGCTTTTATTAAGATCTTATTAGATGAAAACTTGTAAATAGTTTATTCTTCCTTGTGGAGAAATGTAAGTTAATGAGCTAAAATTCAAATAGGAATGTTTATCAGGTATTGCCTTGCTCATATTCATGAATCCTTTTCATAGGTAGTAAAGATGTAGAGCTGCATCTTTTAAGAGAGCTAACTTCAGCATTGACGAAAAATGCCTAGGAGTTATGCCTCTCATCTTGAGAAGCCAGACCATAATGACTGTTGCAGGTACAAGAGGGATACTCACAGGCTTTAAAGGAGCACAGACTGTGTGACATCATAATATATAATGTACAAATATGAATGTAAGCATATATATATATAGTGTATATGTGTGTGTGCACATGTATATTCACATATACATTCCTTGATCATACCCCATCTTATCTTGGAGATAAGGTCTGACTAAACTCATTTACCATTGGCTATAAATGGTTGATTGATGAGCTTGGTGAATCTATCCATCTGTACCACCTGTGCAAAGGTTACAGGTGATGAAATACATGGGGCCTTTTTTATATGGATTCTGGGGTTCAGAACTCAAACCTTCATACCTGTGTGCTAGGCACTTATGGCCTGCCCTATCTTCCCAGCCTCAGATGCTCTTTTTTTCAAGTTTTCAATATATCTCTCTAATGTGGATACAAAAGTACTACCTTGCTTTGGTTCTGGGTAAAACACTTTAAAACAATTTTCTCCCCCTTGTTAAATCTGTCAGTTATAAGGATGAGTTTTCGTCTAAAGATAAAATGAAATATCAAAAGTCAGAGCTGGCAGAAGTATCTCATCTGAGCAAGCAATTCATTGTCAGATGTAAAACCAGGTCACATTTACCTTTCAGTATCAGGTATTATGCAGGACACTCTTCCCTTAGAGAGAATCTTTAGTTGACTCATGTGGACTGCCTTCAAGTCATGTTGGCATTGCTCAGCTTTAAAGTGCTTTCAAATTTGAGCTAGAAAATAGAGCACAGATTTTAGTAAAAGACAAAGACTTATGAAGTCTGAAGAAAAAAACATAGTGTACAGCATTTTTTTTACAGGGCACAGGAGAAAGCCTTGAATTTACTAGTTAGAACATGGGCTTCTTGTAGTGTATTCAGCAAGCCCCTGGATGTAGTCACTAGAACGAAAGAAATTTTTTGGTTGAAGTCCACATCAAAGAAAGTTAACAAAATAAATTGAAAGGACTACAACAGGATAAAATCCCATCCTTTTTCTCATTGTTCCTTTCACCCATTCTTCCGTGACAATCTTTTGTTTGTTTGTTTTATTCTTTTCAGATGCTCTCTATTTTGTTTCTCCTGTGACCACAGTGTCTCACCCACCGTCGGAAATCCCTGCAATGACACCATATCTCAGAGAAAATGATTGAAAATGTAAGCCTCCCTTGAGGAACTTGAAACAGCATCAGGAAGAATAAACCTTCAGCTGTGTTCTGTATGGTGAAAGAATGTGGCTGTGCCTAATGATATGTTGACATTAGAAGAGGAGAATAATGTTAATTTAAATTTCACCAAGGTAACAAGGCATATATTTTCATTGTGCTAGTCCATTTTTCCAACACAATACAACACAAGACACAGGCTGGCATGTAAATGACTCCAAATATATGTGTGTGCAGAGAATAATGAACCTGTTCATTGTAGGGCTGCTATCATTCAGGAGGCAGCTAGTTTTATTGGCTTGTTATGTTAAATTACACTGCATTGTAACTGACTCATATTACTCTGTTGTTTTTGTAAGTATATTCAACACAGGGTTTAAAACGCACCTAATTTTTTAAAAAAATCAAGGAAATTCTTTCTTTCTGCCTCTCCTGTGCATATATGTGTATATGTGTCTGTCCATCTATCTTTCTGTCTATCTTCTTCCTTCCATCCTACTTTCTCTCCTTCCTTCCCACATTATCATTCTTTTGTATACAGAGAACATGTATGTATGTGTATCTGAAAGGGGGAGCATTGAGAGAGAAAGAGAAAAAGGAAGAGAGAGAGATATGATAGATGTATCTGTGACTAATTAGCCAAAAGTCTTTCAAGAAAAGAAAGTAAAAATAAGACATAGAGCCACGGTCAAATAGAAGGATTTTATTTTTTATATCATTTTTTTCTCTATGTGTATGTGGCAGGGTAGAGGAGCCATGAGCTATGGTCAAATGAAATGTTGCTGGAGTTAGATATATTCTTCCACCATGTGATTGAAGCATCTCTATGGGCCTAAAAAGAATATGGTTTTAACATTTTATTTTAATTATTTGTATATGTGTGTGTGTGTGTGTATGTGTGTGTATGTGTGTGTGTGTGTGTGTGTGTGTGTGTGTGTGTGTGCACGTGTACATGTGACAAGGTGCCCTCAGAGGCCAGAAAAATATCCATGGAGTTGGAGTAAGAGACAGTTTTATTACTCCTGGCCTGAGTACTCTGAACCAAATTCACTTCCCCTGCATAAGCACATGAGCTCTTAACCACTGAGCTATCTCTCCAGCCCCTGGAGAAAGATTTTAAATAGTGGCCTGATCACAGGATTTGTTTAGTGAAAAATATATATTTTTTTTCTTCAAAAGTCTTGCCAAGTGGGGAAACAAAGGAATGGGATGGTAGACGGCAAGGGAATATATTTGAAATTGAGTAACTACCATGGAAAGAGCTGCTGAACAGGGTTCTGGCTCCTTTCCTGGTGGTTTCATGCCACAGGCTGAATAAATATTTATCGGCAAACAGTGCAAGTGAGGATGAAGACACACAGCTAAACAGGAGTCCGTGCTTCAGTTATTGCTGCTCATGATCTCTGTGGATTTTTAAGCAAATGAGCATAATGGTGTATATTGACATCACACTTCTGTGTATGTCCATCAGAAAGCAATGGTTCTACCAATTACAAGGCAGGGTCAAATGGCACAGAAAGCCTGCTGAGGGTCATGACTTGGTAAGAATTACAGAGAACAACAGCTACCAATGTTGATAAATTGTGAGTCTTATTGCCAGTTCAATTACAAGGACAGGAACAATTTCAGCAATTCTTTTGAAGCCATGTAATTTCAGGCAGAGCAGGCATTCTAACATCCTAAATAATGCTAAGTAGCAAATATTGTCTGAAGGATAATAATCAAGATAAACTTTTAAGTGATTCTTGAAAGCTTTTTAAAAAGTAATATTTACCCATATATAACACTCCTTTTTTATAAATGAAAATAATTTGAAAATGTGTGTATATGTAGAACCAACATGAGCTCCATGCTTATTTTCTTTCTGTTTAATAAGAGAACATGAACTCTCATTAAATATTATCATAGGCAAAAAAGCTTTATTTAATATCTTGGATATTATTTTCCTTAATGGCTGAATTTTAAGTGTTAATATTCTACCATGGACTCTGACAAAATCTTCTCATAGGATAAAATAGCTACATTTAAAATCTTGGACATTAATTATAAAGTATATTTTCTGTTAATTTTGCTTAGAGTGTTGAATTTTAAGTGTTAATATTCTATAATGGCATTACTAATATTTCCATATTTTGTTCATATGCCTATTAATTATCTTCTGACAGGAAATAGAGAGAGACACCATGTAGTTACCAGGTTTTAGTTTCTATAAAATTCTCAAGGATTTCTTGGTGCTAATGGAAACATATACATGTATTATATAAATATATGATATATATTTATATCACCCCTTCTACCTATGTCTCTTACATTGTGTTATAATGCTTGCACATATTTGCCTTATCTTTAATTACAAACATTAAAGTATAGCACCATTTATATAATTTTCATAACTCTTTAACAAAATAGTGAGTTTTTTGTTTGTTTTAAAGTAGTAGGTCAAAGATGCATATTTCTGTCCACTGACCATGGGGATAAATTTGCTTCTTCATAAGTAAGAATCCTGAGAACAGAAAGCTGTTAAGGATGAAAGAACATCAAACTGTGAATGCTATAGTCCATAGCATATTCTCCTTTGTCATTGGTGCGCTCAATGGTCTTGGATGATATATTCTTCTTCATTTCCATGTTTTATTTATTTTTAATTTTATATGCCATTTGCATCAAAATAGTATAATATTTTCGAAGTAATAAAAGATGAGAAAGGGAGAGGTGGAAGGTAGTAGAGAAACCTATTAAGTTTTTTCTGTTTGTCAAATGATACCAAACGCTACCAATAAGCTTGTCATTGAGAAAATAGACAGTACCGTTTTCATAAAACAAAGAAATTTTATGATTTTGAAATGTGATACTTAAGTTTTTTTTTTTTTTGCACTGGGGAGTTTTTCCAGTGTTACAGACATAAAATAAAAAGGCATGCATATGTACTTGATCTATTAATGTCTTAACAGACACCTAGAGTGAACTGGTAATTGTGAAGAGAACCACAATAAACACTGATGAACAGATGTGTCTTTTAGAGCCAACTAAAATTCCCTCAGTTAACCCAGTTGTCTTAGATGGATCATATGACAACATTGTACTTAGTCTCCTAATTAATCTCATAGTATTCTCCATAATGGCAGCACCAGTCTGCATTCTCATCATAATTCTCCTTTTAGCCACTTTTGCAGAAATACAGGAGTTAATAAGGATCATACATTGTTACCCTCCTGGTTTAAGGCCTGCCTTTCATAGTCACACCTCTCTGCCCAGCTCCGGCTATTTGCCATGCCTCCAACCTGGTTCCAGTTACATTCGAAAGCTCCACCTCCACAGAGAAAAAAGGAAGTCGCTGATTGGACTGACGTGCTGACGTACTTGGGGGTGTGGTTTTGCCTGACTTATTCTACCTTTGGTGGGAACAAAGGATTCATTAAATATGGAAGGTGGTTGAGCATTCACGACTCCCGTCTAATTTTGTAAACCAACCACGTGGACAGGTATATCTGTGGCCACTCTATCCTTTCCCTAACTCTCTCTTGCTGCTGCTCTTCTTTCTAACTCCATATTTCCAAGTAACCCATTCCTTAACGTTACTGCTGGCCAGTAACAATACACGAGCCAAAATAAGCTAGGCCCTTAAAGACAAATATCACACTACATCACTCAATATTTCATATTTGGAACCTAGGCTCAAACACACATGCACACACACACACACACACACACACACACACACACACATAGTACACCATGAAAACAGAAGAACTAAGATGTGGGAAGAGAAAAAGAAAGTCAGACAGGGGCAAAACAAGTTTAAAATAAGATACACAATTGCAAAAGAATAACATTATGAAAACCAATGAATTTGGACCAAGGGAAAATTTTCAAACAGAGGTAGAACATTTATCAAAAGACTTTTCCATGATTCATAGTACTGAGTTCCATTCTTAACTAATAGACTTGCATTCTGCAATTCACTATTGAAAGACACATGAAATATCTAAAAGTATAGAAAATGTTATATGTGACAAGTTAAAATTTTACCTTAATAAAATCAATTCAAATATTAAAGCTAAAGCAATCATGTTTTGTTCAGTACAGCTTATTTGGGTAGTATTTCATTTCATTCTAAACAGTAAAAATTTAGCATCATGGTTCAAATACATGAAGTATAAAAACACATTGGATTTTGAAAATTTGTGTTAAATTTCTAATGTAGAACTTCTCTTTTGAATGTTGTATCTCATGTGACCTAAGTTGACCTCAAAGTCAGTATGTATTCAAGAATTGACTAACAAGTAGTCCTCCTGGCACTGCCTCCCAAGAGTTGTTGTGAAAAAGATGAATGCTCCACTGTATGTAGATTTTACATTGAGACCTGGTTAAAAGTTGGAAGTAAGATAGAGACATGTGAAACCAGAGAAGGGTTTCAGAAAGTGAGTTGGGAATGAAGAAGTCTTTGGAAAGCTGCACAAATTATTGACCAGTCTATACATTGCCACTACTATAGTTGTTTATTTTCTAAACTACTTTTATTATTATCAATTATTATCTATTATTAACAAGTATTTTTCCCTCTTCCATTTTCAAATCCAAAAATCTCCTCAAATGTGTTTAATCAAGAAAAGCATAAAAGTGCACAAAAAGATGTACCATAGAGACAATTTTGAGGTTTCCCTTAAGTTGGGAAATAGCAGTTAAAGAGAGAGAAAGTAACATATAACTTTATAAAAGATGAAAATTTGTACAGCTAATGAGTACCGTAAGCCAAATTCCCAACTAAAATTAAAATTAAGTGA
The DNA here is from genome assembly GCF_008632895.1 of Mastomys coucha. Classification (NCBI taxonomy): domain Eukaryota; kingdom Metazoa; phylum Chordata; class Mammalia; order Rodentia; family Muridae; genus Mastomys; species Mastomys coucha. The sequence goes on from NW_022196913.1 coordinate 88,670,687, forward strand.
ACATATTTTGTACTTTTATAATATTTTAAACATTATTTATAAAGAAAAACTTGTATGAATTTTTATTAACTGGGATACTTGATTGTGTATGTGTGTGTGTGTGTGTGTGTGTGTGTGTGTGTGTGTGTGTGAATAGTTTCCTTGAAGATATTTTGCTTTTAGATGATGCTTTTGTTTGACTATCTGAGACACAGTTATCAGCTAGGGCATCTGTATCTGAGTGTTCGATCTCTATTTGAAAATACCATTTCCTGCCCTGCAGCTGGGAAGTGTCTGCTAGAACATCTGCGAGATAATCAGCTACCATTCACCAGATATCTCCATGGCCTGGTGTCCTGGGATTTGGAGCTGGTCATTTCAAAACAATGCTGAGAGTGAGCTGTACCCCCATGGGCAGCTGAGAATGTAAATGGATTTCAGGTGCAGAGGTAGTATCACTTACCACTGAAAGCTCAAAACAGGAACAAGCTTCAGATCTGGGAAAATTCAAAATAACACAACAGATCTAACCATGACAAGCCAAGCCACAGTCTTGGAACAGCAGCTCAAGAAAATATGTGGATTGGTGTAGAGAGACATATGAAGTCACCAAAATGTGTTCATTGATTAACTGGTCTGGACCAAAGAGGAGAGAATACAAGACAGTTTCATTTAACATGGATTTTTCCTAATATGCTTGTTCTTCTTTAAGTATCTAAAGAAGTGGGGGCTGTAGCTCAGTGGGAGAATGTTTGCCTAGAACATGTAATAGCCTGGACTCAATTCTAAGTACAGAAAAAAGAAAGAAAAAAAGAATACAAAAGAAGTGCTCAGTCATTGTGTTGATTGATGAGAGATTTTAAGCTATGTTACAGATTGTAGAACTTCACTGGAAGAACATTGGGTTGTGAGAAAAAGAGTAAAAATGAAAGGTTTCTACATCTATCCAATGTGTTCTTCCTTTGACATTTGTGTCTGTCCAAGGTGTGAGAGTGAGGGCTGAATTCCATTCCTGTCCTTGCTGGGTGACAGGATGCTACGGTATCTGTAATAACAGAAACTTTGATGTGATGCATGGCTTTGGTCCTTACTTAACTAGCTTAAAGTAGAGCATTGGCTGCAAATCAGTTCCAGTCCAGGAATTAGAGATAACTAAATGTTTTGTCATCAACTGTAAAGAAGTTATTTTTATTCTCAACTAGTACCCAAAATTGAAGTTCTCATCACTTATGCAAATCATATTAAGAAAGAAAAATAAATAAATGTGATCTTTTTGCAAATGCTTCAGCATCAGATAACCAAAAACTTTAGTACAAATCTTTATTGTTTCCACATGTTCATATTTTATTTTCAAGTATGATAGCACACATGCACATACATCTATATATAAATACCTAAAGTTCACTCCTTGAACGTTGAGACAGTTTTTTTCTCCAATATGCTGACATTGAAAAAATATTTTATCTCTATAGTCTATATAATAAAAGTCATTAGCAGTGACTTTTGTTATTTTTCCCTATCCATGAAAAACTATGCAAAATTTTACTTACTATATTTCACTTGTGTAGTCTATTTCTCTTATTTAACATAAAGGAAAATTCAAAGGTATGTCTGTTGTAAAATGTTAAATATCAAGTAACTAAAGTAAACAGGATTTCCACATAGGCCTTTCTCCTTCCTCTCTACAATACTCATTCATTTTGATAGCTCTTCTTCAAGTGAACTATTTTCCATAGGTTGTTTATCACTGCACATGATCTGAGCCTTGCCTCTAGGGTTTGAAAATAAGGTACTGTCTTAGTCTCTGCATATGACTTTGCATATCTTTACTGAATTACATAAAGATTGTATTTTGGGGGGATGGGATAATATCTAGCCACATATGAAATTTCCCACATTTTACCTAATCAAAACAATGAGGAGAAAACTGGAGCTTTTTTGACACATGGTAAGTCAACTTTCCTTCAATCTTGTTGTCTACAAGATTTAGTTTTAAAACGCATACAAATAATCTGAATTTTCAAACTCTCACACATTATAACTATAGAGTTCATATGGATTATACCTTGTTAACTCCAATGCCAATGTACATATTTTTTTATTTTAACTTCAGGATTATTTTTTTAGATACCAGTTAACATGCCTTGTTATACTTAGATCCATCAGAAGTACTTAATATTTACAGACAGGAGCCTAACACAACTGTCTTTTGAGAGCAGGAGCTGATGAAAACAGATGCAGAGAAACACAGTCAAACATTGGCCAGAGCTCAGGGAGTCTTGTGGAAGAAGTGGGGGGAGGATGATTGAAAGGTCTGGGAGGGTCAAGGAAAACACAAGAAGACATACAAGTCAACACTCCTAGGTCCACAGGGACTCACAAAGATAGAACCACCAACAAAAGGGTGTGCTTGGGCTGAACCTAGGCTGCCTACACATATGTAGCAGATGTGCAGCTTGCTTTTCATAGAGGTCTCCTAATAACTGATGGCTGTCCCTGACTCTGTTGCCTGCCTTTGGATCCCCTTCTTTTAGCTGGGCTGCTTTGTTTGGTCTCAGTGGGAGAGGACATGCCTAATCATACTGAGACTTGTGCCCAGTCAGGTGAGGGGCAGTGGGGGCTCAAGTTATCTGAAGAAAAAAGAATGGGGGTGGGGTGGGAAGACAGAGGTTTGAGCTTCATACTAGAAGGAGAGGAGAGAGGGGGACTATGTTGACATGTAAAGTGAGTGAATACATAAATGAATAAACAAACAAGCAAGTGAACATACAAAATTACAAGTTCACTTTCCAAATAAGAGCAGCTTGAGAATACAGAGATTTCTTCATATCCCAAATTGTAAGAAATCCAATATTTACTTCTAAATAACCAATAGCATAGAAGATAAGAATTTTGGACCAACACTTTATTAAAATAGCAACTATTCTTTAAAAAAAATAATCAGGCCCCTGAAAAATTGTGCATATAAATGTTTGCCAAGCAGGTTGAAACTTGAAGTCAGAGGTCTCTTCATGTATGACAGAACCTATGCACTAGTGCCTTGCCCTATGACTTTATACACACCTCTATGAGATCATGTGAAAACAGTCACACCTGTCATTCTGGATCAAAACGTCAAGTGCTTAAAACTATAAACAGATTAGTCTTCCAGAAGACAGACTGTTCTATAGAGAGAGAGTAAGAATTCACAGGCCTTGAATATTAAAAAAAAAGAAAAACCAGAAAGTTTAAAAAAAAAAAAGAAATCATATTTCACTTCTTAGCAGGAGATTAAATATGCTCATTAATAATGATGATAACAACTCCCTTATCTAACAACTATCACCAACTTTTAGACTAGGTTAAATTATATAAGTATTATTAAAAGAAATGATAAAATTATTCTATTTTCTATTAGCTGGATAATGAGTCTTCCTATTGTACCTCAGCTGCTCTCTGTATATTGCTAGGGTGATAAATATCAAGTTGGTTGTACACTCATACTAGGAGTTTTTCTCACTGCAATTAAACTAATCACTAAACTAAAGTTCTATGTTGGACAAACATTTTTTTTATAATGTGTGAACATTTTAACTTTTCCACTATAGGCTAATAATTTAAATATAAGTTTCAGTGCCCTACTGATATTAGTTGAATTGTAAAATCACAGAAATCACCTGTAATCATACATTCTTAGAAAATTTATGTATTACCTTAAAAGCCAAAGACTTGCCAAAAGCAAAGTAATTAAAAAATATATAAACAGAACCCCAAAATAAAGTTAATCTCCCTGATAATTTTTAAACATAAAAGAGAATAACAAACTAAATTCTCTGAATGTTTATTAAGCAAGAGTGTAACAGTAGTAAGTACCATCAAGATATAAATAATTGAAATATCCAATTCTAATTTCACCAAGTATCAGCTGAATTTATATTAGCAACAATTTATTCTGAAGGTATTTTCTTACTAAATATATGTTTAAATCACATGGGAAACATTTCTCATATTTTTCAGGACTAAACATAAAAATTGACAGAATTCCATCAAATGTTGATGGTGTATTTTTCTTTCTTTCACAGAAGCACCTTATTGAATCAGTATCCCTTAGCCAAGTCTTGCCATAGGATTTTACAAGTATACTTTAGTAGTCATTCTTCCCATAGGAAATAGAAATAATTATGTCAATCCATTTTTCCTAGAGCCAACACCACACCCTTCATTTCATTAACTGCTGAAATAAGTCTAGCAAAAAAAATGATGTAGATAATTTAGAAACTCAAGTTTTCAAAAAAAATCATAAAAAAGCACTCTTTGAAACTGAACTGTTCCCTCAAACTATCACATTATCTAACTCTAAAGTTCAGAAAGAATAGCAAGTGGGTTTGAAATATAACATTCTATTCTGTGATGTCTTTTCAGGAAGGCTGTCAGGAGAATTACAATCGACTTTTCTGTCTTGTCCATGGATCAATGTCCTAAGAAGAAGAGGTCATGTCTATATTTTTGTTCATTATTTTCTAGTACACTGGTTAATACAAAGTGTATGGACACAATTTGTTCTTTGTACTGAACAAAACGTCCATCTGTATTTCAAAGTATCATCCTGGAAGTGATTTGGGGTTGAACTATCAGCATCTTCTTTTCTATGATAAAGTTATCTTTGACCCAATGCACAACTTTAGGAGAGAAATGCATAGAGCCTGGATAAAGTCTAATTTTGCTAAGACAAGGATATGTCCTAGGAGATAATGTGATGTTGTGTTGTGTAAGTTGAGTTGAACATCTTTGTTACCTCAACTCAAAGCTACTACTCTACTTACCTCTTCCTCAGTCACTAAGCTCACTCCCTGAAATTTAAATATCAACTTAAATTTTAGTGTCAGCTTCCTGTATGGGTTTTTCTTTTTCAGTTTTTGTTGTTTTAAATACTCTATGCATTGCCAGTTCATTAGCAGTCTAGAAATACTTTTACTCGGTGCTTGAGGCATTGGCTCCTTGATGGAAGAGAAGGACCTAAGAGACTGAAGAAGATCGGAGACTTTAAACATTCAGGAGACCTCTCCTAGAATTGAAGCAGGCAGTAACCACTTGCCTTCAGGTTGTGCAGGGAATTTCAGTGGTGTAGCTTTGTTGAGTCTTCACAGGCTGGCTTGGGCTTTTAATTGGTGTAAGTATCCAATAAATGGATTGATCCCAGGCAGAATTTGAAATTAGTCATTTATATAATATATGATTGCCCTATCTGGCATATACATATTTTTGTTGCCTCCACAAGAAATGCCAGACATCAGATTATAATTTTTCTGGTCTGTTATTGCTAAAACATGGACAGTATTTCCAAATGTTTGAAATTACTGCGCATCATATTATAAAAACTTCAACTATCCAGGCCTAGTGAAGTCGTCGATATTGACAAAGAACATAACTGTCAGCTTACTAAACAAGCATAAGCTTAATTATATTCTATATATTTGACTTTATAGCCACAGATAATTAGAGACAGGTAATATTGTTTCATTAGAATATTTACATTTTAACGGAACATAGTTTTACATCTTTCTTATCACTACTTCCATAAAATGACAGGTATTTTTCCATGTTTGCTTTTTAAATACAATTATAAAGACAATAAAATTATATATATGTGTGTATATAATAAAATTATATATAATAAAATCATATTACATATACATATTGCTGTACTCATATAGTTGTGGGAAGAATGCATCTGATATTTATGCCTAATGTATATGAATGAGACTATAATACCAGAATATTGAGGCAAAGTTGCATTATGTAGCCTTTGAAGGAGCAATCAGAGGTAAAGAGGTTAGGGTATATGGGAATTTCTTGATCTTAAGAACAAACCGGTATGCACTCTCTGATAAATGGTTATTAGTGCAGAAGTCTGGAATACAGGAAGAACAACCCACAT
>NW_022196913.1:88677136-88743135 GCF_008632895.1 Mastomys coucha
AAAAAAAAAAAAAAAAAAAGAACAAACCTAGTGGAAAAAGAACTAGTGGAGAAATTCATTCTTTAGTATCAGTGGAAGTAATAGGATGCTGGCTGCCCACAAGATTGACCCAGGATAAATATGGCTGTAAATCTGAAAACAGAAATCTATAGGAAAGTTCTAAAAAAAAAATCCCTATAAAAAACATGCTCCAATCATACCTGCAGCTATACCCATATAGAAATACTAATTGAAGAAACTATATTAAAAATAAAATTATGTTCAAAATTAATATCTTTTAACAGCCACTAATTCTAGAGAACAAAAATGCCAGCTTATAACAATGTCTGTGAACTAAGAATTATTTGCTCCTTATATCATTTTGGCTAAACACTAAATCCTAGAAGCTTTGGAAGAGATTAATAGAAGGAAAGAGAAACACAAAAGGAGAGAACCACAAAATGGATCAAAAGATGCCAACCATTCTATTTGTTCCACTGCAGCATACTGTCTCCACCCAGCAAGTTTGAGATGAGCCATTTAAGTAGAACTCATAATTTTTGGACTATCATTTACTATATAGTGAAATAGTCTTTGTGTCAATATATTCCTGACATTTTATTATTAGAAAAACACCAAAAAGTAATTGGACATGTTCTTAAATTTATTTTAATTTCAGTAAAAATATTTCTTCCATTGGGCAAGTTGGAATAGGCCTCTACTTATGATAAAGCATTGTGTTGTATTCTAATGATTATCTCCTTCCGTTTGTATCGTTTAACAGTAGGACTATTCAATGGCCTAGAAATATCCAAGTGTGAAAACCTACTGAGAAACTAAAAGAAAATTCATTTATCTGAAGCCATTATGAAAACTTTAAGTGTTCAGAATGAAGATCTAAGTATTGGTGTGTTCAGATTAGCCTGTCTGGCGATAGCTAAAATTTCAAGCTGGCACCACAAAGCTTTCATAAGTAATTCTCCAATTCACTGCTGCTTGTTTGATTACCATAACTGTCTTTTCCAGTTCTTCATGTGTATGTTCTTTTGTTCTGAAAAAAGGGAAAACCTCCTATCTCCAAGGTAAAGCAAATATAATCAAGAACCTGCAATTCCTTGTTCTCTAATTGCTTTACTGTTACCTAATTTGCTTATACATAATAAGTACCTTTTAGAGAGAAAAGTTTTGGGAAGGACTTTTTTTGACTTGACCTGTATGTATTACTTTAGAAAGATATTTTCTTTACTTCTTGATTAATGGTCACCAACATAAAATATTGTGTGTTAACTATGCTCTGATAATCTTTTACTTGACTTTGTCACAAATTCTAGGACTATCTAACTAATTACTTTTACATTGTTGATAGATTTTATATAATTGATAGCATACAAATTATTGCCACCTGAAAAATTAAAAGCATGTGGAATCACATTTTCCATACTCACCAAGAGGACTGCTTATTTGAATTGTCTAGACATGTTAGTTGGATATTATAAAAACTGTTGGAATTTTTTCTAATAATGTAACAACATTCAAGTTTTAAAAACAAGGCAACCAAATAGTCTGTCAGAGAAATTTCCTGGTGGCAAAATGTTACTAGTAGGTAAGGGGAGAAACAAATTGTCATCTAGTATGCTCTGAATCCAGTAACAAAATAGGATTCAAAAGACTTTTTTTTTTTTTTTTTTTTTTGGTTTTTTGAGACGGTTTCTCTGTGTAGCCCTGGCTGTCCTGGAGCTCACTCTGTAGACCAGGCTGGCCTCGAACTCAGAAATCCACCTGCCTCTGCCTCCCAAGTGCTGGGATTAAAGGCGTGCGCCACCACCATCTGGCCAAAAGACTTAATACTAGTTCTTTGGAAAGCTAATCAAAGAAACTAGACAATGGCCCTCATCATTGCTTATTAGGATGTGTCAGTGGTCAGTGTAGAAATACAGGAAGGAACTTGACTAATTAGTTTTGAGCTGAAAATATGTTGAACTATGGGCTTGAAAAAAATGAGGTGAAAAACTAATTTGGTAGGCTCTTGTAATCTTTAAAAATTACCCATGGGGTAAAGTTACAAAAAAATAAAAGATGATGTAGGAAATTGACTTAATAAGAAAAACAAACAAAGAAACAAACCCCGGTCTTATTTCAAAGGAAAATGAGATAACAAAACAAACTCAGTAAATTCTGCCTTGAGTCTTAAAATTTCTATAAATAGAAAGAAAATAAGAGAATATGACACCATACTTCTGTTCTGTAGATATACAAGTATACTGGCATAATAGAATGTGAACAGAAATTAATGGTTTTATTTTCACTCTTATAAACTCTTAAACAATTTTTTATCCAGCTTCATATGACAAAAAATTAAAAAAAAATGAAAACTTAAATGCATGATTATATTTGGATTTTGTCCTGTGTAGGTTTCTATTGCCCTGGTGACACACCATGACCAAAAGCAAATTATGGAGGAAAAACTTTATATAGCTTATATTTCTATATCACTGTTCATCACTAAAGAAATTAAGGATACTCACTCAAACAGGGCAGGAACCTGGAGGCTGGAGCTGATGCAGGTGCCATGGAGGAGTGCTGCTTACTGGCTTGCTTAGCATGTCTTATCTCACAGGCTTTCTTATAGGAACTAGGACCAGCAACCAGTTCAGGGTGGTACCACTCACAATGGGCTAGGCCCTGCTTAGTTAAGAAAACGCCTTCCAAATTTGCCTATAACCAAACTTATTTTTCCAATCAATGCTCTCTCTTTTCTAATGACTCTAAGTATTGATATAAAATTAGGCAGCACAGATTTATATACAAAATTTTAGAAAATGTCAGTTATCACTGAGTGTACTAGTTGTTCTTAAGAATTCACATGTTAAGCAGATCATAGATCTTGGTGTATCTTCTAAGTCTGAAGTCATACTGATCAGTGAGTTGAGCAGATTTTTTTTTCATTATGTACTATTGAAAGTGTTACTTTTGCTAATATTAATAATAGACAGTACAAATTATCCAACAAATTTATTTGCTTTCTGTGTTGATCTATTTTCATGTCATCATTTATTTAGATAGGTTCCTTTAAAATTCAGTGATATAAAAATCCATATTGAATAATTATTTATTTTGTGATCAAATTTCTTAGATTTCTTTGATAGAATAGAGTGATGGCAATCTAAACAGTAAGCTTAATAACTATAGCACCTAGTACTAAATGTATATATAATACATGTTTGATTGAAAATTAAACAAATGTTTCCAGCTCTGGCTATTATAAATACGGCTGCTAGGAACATAGTGGAGCATGTGTCCTTATTACATGTTGGAGCATCTTCTGGGTATATGCCCAGGAGTGGTATAGCTAGATCCTCAGGTATTACTAAGTCCAATTTCTTGAGGAACCACTAAACTCATTTCCAGAGTGGTTGTACAAGCTTGCAGTCTCACCAGCAATAAAGGAGTGTTCCTCTTTCTCCACAACCTTGCCAACATCTGCTGTCACCTGAGGTTTTGATCTTAGCCATTCTGACTGGTGTGAGGTGGAATCTCAGGGTTATTTTGATTTTTATTACCCTGATGACTAAGGATGTTGAACATTTTTTTAGGAACTTCTCAGCCATTCAGTATTCCTTGTTTGAGAATTCTTTGTTGAGGTCTTAATAGGGTTATTTGGTTCTCTGCAGTCTAACTTCTTGAGTTCTTTGTACATATTGGATACTAGCCCTCTATAGGATATAGGGTTGGGAAAGATCTTTTCCCACTCTGTTGGTTGCTGTTTTGTCCTATTGACTGTGTCCTTTGCCTTACAGAAGCTTTGCAATTTTATGAGGTCCCATTTGTAGATTCTTGATCTTATAGCATAAGCTATTGGTGTTCTGTTCAGGGAATTTTCCTCTGGTCTACAGAGTGAGTTCCAGAACAGCCAGAGCTACACAGAGAAACCCTGTCTCAAAAAACCAAACAACAACAACAAAAAAACAAACAACAAAAACAAAATTGTAGAAGAATACTTCCCTAACCTAAATAAAGAAATGGCCATAAACATACAAGAAGCCTACAGAACTCCAAATAGATTGGACCCGAAAAGAAATTCCTCTTGTCACATAATAGTCAAAACATCAAATGCACAAGACAAAGAAAGAATATTAAAAGCAGTAAGGAAAAAAGGTCAAATAACATATAAAGGCAGGCCTATCAGTATTACATGAGAGTTTTCACCCGAGACTATGAAAGCTAGAAGATTCTGGGCAGATGTCATACAGACCCTATGAGAACACAAATGACAGCCCAGGCTACTATACCCAGCAAAATTCTCAATTACCATAGATGGAGAAACCAAGATATTCAATGACAAAACAAAATTTACACAATATCTTTCCACAAATCCAGCCCTACAAAGGATAATCAATGGAAAACTCCAAAACAAGGAGGAAAAATGCACCCTAGAAAAGCAAGAATGTAATCTTCTTTTAACAAACACAAAAGAAGATAGCCACACAAAAATAATTCTACCTCTAACAAAAACAGGAAAGAAAAATCACTATTCCTTAATATCTCTTAACATCAATGGACTCGGTTCCCCAATAAAAATACATAGACTAATAAACTGGATGGATAAATAAGCAGGACTCAACATTTTACTGCATGCAGGAAACCCACCTTAGTGACAAAGACAGACACTACCTCAGAGTAAAGAGCTAGAAAACAATTTTCCAAGCAAATGGTCCTATAAAACAAGCTGGAGTAGCCTTTCTAATATCAAATAAAATCAACTTTCAACCAAAGTTATCAAAAAGTTAAGGAAGAAAACTTCATACTCATCAAAGGAAAAATCGACAAAGAAGAAATTTCAATTCTGAACATCTATGCTCCAAATGTAAGGGTACCCACATTCATAAAAGAAACTCTACCTAAGGTCAAAGCACACGTTGCAGCTTACACAATAATAGTCAGAAATTTTAACACCCCACTCTCACCCACTCTCATCAATGGACAGACCATGGAAACATAAACTAAACAGAGACACAGTGAGACTAACAGAAGTTATAAACCAAAAGGATTTAACAGATATCTATAGAATATTTCATCCTAAAGCAAAAGAATATACCTTCTTCTGAGCACCTCATGGTACCTTCTCCAAAACTGACCATATAATCGGTCATAAAACAGGTCTCAACTGATGCAAGAAGACTGAAATAATCCCATGCATCCTATCAGATCACCACATACTAAGGCTGGTCTTCAATATCAACAAAAACAACAGAAAGCCCACATACTCAAGGAAGCTAAACAATGCCCTACTCAATGAAACTTGGCCAAGGAAAAAATAAAGAAAGGATTAAAGACTATTTAGGATTTAATAAAAGTGAAGGGACAACATACCCAAAATTATGGGACACAATGAAAGCAGTACTAAAAGGAAACTGCATAGCTCTGAGTGTTTCCAAAAAGAAACTGGAGAGAGCATACTCTATCACCTTAACCATACACATGAATGCTCTAGAACAAAAAGAAGCAAATTCACCCAAGAGGAGTAGATGGCAGGAAATAATCAAACTCATGGCTGAAATCTACCAAGTAGAAACAAATAGAACTATGCAAAAAAAAATCAACATATGTAAGAGCTGGTTCTTTGAGAAAATCAACAAGATAGATTAAACCCTTAGCCAGACTAACCAAAGGGCTCAGAGACAGCATCCAAATTAACAAAATCAGAAATGAAAAGGGATACATAACAGAAAAAGAGAAAATTTAAAAAAAAAAAATCAGATCAGACTACAAAAGCCTATACTCAAAAAAAAAAAAAAACTGGAAAATCTGGATGAAATGGACAATTTTCAAGACAGATACCAAATACCAAGGTTGAAACAGGAACAGATAAACCATGCAAATGGTCCTATAACCTCCCCCCTCCAACAAAAGAAAAGCAGCCATTAAAAGCATCCCAACCAAAAATAGCCCAGGATTTAGAGCAGAATTTTATCAGACCTTCAAAGAAGGCCTAATAACAATACTCTTCAAACTACACTACAAAATAGAAATAGAAGGAACACTACACAATTTGTTCTATGAAGCCACAATATTGCTTATAATAAAGACCCAACAAAGGAAGAGAACTTTAGACCAATTCCTCTTATGAATACTGATGCAAAAATACTCAATAATATCCTCACAAAGTGGTTCTAAGAACATTTCAAAATGATCAATGACCATGATCACATAGGCTTCATTCCAGGAATGCAGGGATGGTTCAATATAAGGAAATCCATCAAAGCAATCCACTACATACACAAACTCAAAGAAAAAAATACATTATCATTTCACTAGATGCTGAGAAAGAATTTGACAAAATTCAACATCCCTTCATGTTAAAAGTCTTTGAAAGATAAGGAATTCAAGGCTTATACCTAAACATAGTGAAAGCAATATACAGCAAACCAGTAGCCAACATCAAACTTAATGGAAAGAAACTTGAAGCAATCTCACCAAACTCAGGGACTCAACAAGGCTACCCATCTATTCAATATAGTACTTGAAGTTTAGCTAGAGCAATTAGACAACAAAAGGAGGTCAAATGGATACAAATTGGAAAAGAAGTCAAAATATCTTTATTTCCAGATGATCTGATAGTATATTTAAGTGAACCCAAAAATTCCACCAGAAAACTCCTGCAGTTCATGAACAACTTCAGCAAAGTAGCTAGATATAAAAGTAACTCAAACAAATCAGTACCCTTCCTGTACTCAAAGGATAAAATGTCTGAGAAATAAATTAGGAAAACGACACCTTTCACAATAGTCACAAACAATATAAAATATCTTGGTATGACTCTAATGAAACAAGTGAAAGACCTGTAGGAAAAGAACTTCAAGTCCATGAAGAAAAATTCAAAGAAGACCTCAGATGATGGAACGTTCTCCCATGCTCATGGATTGGTAGGATTAATATAGTAAAAATGTCCATCTTACCAAAAGCAATCTACAGATTCAATGCAATCCCCATCAAAATTTCAACTGAACTCTTCATAGAGTTACAAAGAGCAACTTGCAAATTCATTTGGAATAACAAAAAACCCAGGATAGCAAAAACTGTTCTCAATAATAAAAGAACTTCTGGGGGAATCACCATCCCTGACCTCAAGCTGTATTCAGAGCAGTAGTGATAAAGACTACATGGTATAGTTTTAAGATTTAGATTTAATATGGCTTACAAGATTAGGATTCTAGTTGTCAAGCTTGGTGATTGTTTCTGAAGTATGTTTGTGTGTTGCTTTCCTTCACGCAACAGTTTGATTGCATTCCAGAGAGAAAGGTACAGTGGCAAAGTGTGGGTTTGCCAGGTATGCACCACAAAATGCTGTGGGGGGTTTGAAGCTTGGGGTTGGTGTGGTAGTAACCCACCTGTGGAAATTTAGTGAGATGAGTGGAGAGATTTTGGGGCTTTCCGTCAGAGAGTCTCCACATGAAAGAATAGGCCAGTCATTGCCTGCTACTGCTTGGCCAGTCAGCCTGCCTGGGCAGAGAACAGCTGGGCATAGTGCAGGAACTTGATGTTTTTTCTTTTCTCTAATATTTCCTGCATCCAAAGAGGAACACACCTCCATTGCTGGTGGAATTGCAAGTTGGTACAACCACTCTGGAAGTCAGTCTGTTGGTTACTCAGAAAATGGACTACCTGAGGACCTACTCCTGGGCATATACCCAGATGTTCCAACATGTAATAAGCAGCCATATTCCTAACAGTCAGAAGCTGGAAAGAACTCGGATGTCTCTCAACAGAGGAATGGGTACAGAAGATGTGGTACATTTACACAATGGAATACCACTCAGCTATTACAATGACTCCACAAAATTCTTAGGCAAATGGATGGAACTAGAAAATATAATCCCAAGTGAGCTAACCCGAAGAACACACATGGAATGAGTACACTTATCATGTACTCATTGATTAGTGGAAATTTACCCAAAAGTTTGGAATACCCATGAAGTTCAAAAGAAGGAAGACCACAAGTATGGATGCTTCAGTGCTTCTTTGAAGGGGGAACAAAATCCTCAAGGAGGAAATATGGAGACAAAGTGTTGAGTAGAAACTGGAAGAAAGGACATCCAAAGACTGCCCCACCTGGGGATCCATCCCATATATAGTCACCAAACTAGGACACTACTGAGGATGCAGGGAAGTGCTTGCTGACAGGAGCCTGACATGGCTGTCTCCTGAGAGGCTCTTTCAGAGACTGACAAGTACAGAGACAGATGCTGGCATCCAATCATTGGACTGAGCACATGGCCCCAATGGAGGACTTAGAGAAAGAACTGAAGGAGCTGAAGAGGTTTGCAACCCCTTAGAAAGAACAACAATATCAACCAAACAGACCTCCTAGAGCTCCCAGGGACTATACCGCCAACCAAAGAGTACACATGGAGGGTCACATGTAAGAGAAGATGTCCATAACAGGCATCAATGGGAGAAGAGGCCTTTGGTCCTCCTGTGAAGGCTTAATGCCCCAGTTAAGGGGAATGCCAGCATGGGGAGGCAGGAGTGGGAGGGTGGGTAGGGAATCACCCTCATAGAAGCAGGAGGAGTGGGAAGGAATAGTGGGTTTCTATAAGGGAAACTGAGAAAAGGGATGACATTTGAAATATTAATAAATATCCAATTAAAAATAAAAATAAATAAATTAAAATACATGCATATAAGTGCTTTGCCTGAATGTATGTATATAGGTCACTTACGTGCCTGGTATGCCTTGGAGGTCAGAAGACAACATCAGATCCCCCTGGAACTAGAAGGATGGATGATAGTCAGATACCATCTGGATGCTGCTGGTACCTAACCCAGGTCCTCTGTGAGAGCAATAGTGCTCTTACCTGCAAAAACATCTCTCCAACCTTGGAAGTGACCTTTATCAATAAATCAATATTTTTGCTCAAATAGTACCTCATCTTTAGCACATAAGAGAAGATAAGTAGTAAACATATATGATTTTCTTCATTTATAAATTATGACAATCATAATTTTTATAAAATAATAAAAAGTACTGCAATACTAAAATTAAACCCAGTCAAGCAAACCCAGACAAATGCAGCCAATTCAAATACTGTAGATCACTTTCCCATACATGTTTCCTTCTAATTGAGAAAGAGCCTCATAGTGCCATTTTTCCCCATTTGTAGAAAAGAGTTTAGAAGTAAGATGGTTGAGATCCACCATGAGAAAAGGAAACACAACTAAAATGTGTCCTTGCAATAGTCATGTGGGTATTTTGCTTCCCAATTCTCTACAAGTTGTTCATCTTAGGAGAATTATTTTTCTGAATTTTTTTATGGAGCATCCTTCATCAGTCTCTTCAAGCCTAGTTGTTCTGGGATCCCATGAGTTATGTCTGAAGCAGAGACATCCTTCTACAGAAATACCTGGTATATGATAAACACGTATGCAACATCACCTTGCCAGAAGCCAAAACACAAATACACTTATAGAAACACAGGAGCTCCTGTTCTTTAATTCTTTTTCCTCCACCTCCTCCTCCTCCTCCTCCTTCTCTCCTTCTCCTCCTTGTCCTCCTCCTCTTCCTCCTCATCCTCTTCCTTCTTCTTTTGGTTATCTTATTTATTTACATTTCAAATGTTATCTCCCTTCCCAGGTTTCCCCTCTGCAATACCCCATCCCATCCCCCATTCCCCTCTTCTGCTTTTATGAGGGTGCTCACCCACACATCCATCCCACCATTTCCACCACATTCCCCCACGCTGGATTATCAAGCCTCCACAGGACTAAAGGCCTCCCCTCCCATTGATACCAGATAAGGCAATCCTCTGCTACATATGCAGCTGGAGTTATAGGTGCCTCCATGAGTACCCACTCTTTGTTTGGTGGTTTTAGTCCCTGCAATCTCTTGGGGGTCTGGTTGGTTGATATTGTTGTTCTTCCTATGGTGTTGCAAACCCTTTCAGCTCCTTTAGTCCTTTCTCTAACTCCTGCATTGGGGACCCCATGCTCAGTCCAATGGTTGGCTGCAAGCATCTACCTCTATATTTGCCAGACTCTGAAAAAGCATCTCAGGAGACAGCTATATCAGGCTCCTATCAGCAAGCACTACTTGGTATCAGCAAGTGTCTGGGTTTGCTGGTTGCATATGTGATGGATCCCTAGATGGGTCAGTCTCTGGATGTCCTTTCCTTCAGTCTCTACTCCACTCTTTGTCCCTACATTTTCTTTAGACAGGAGCAATTCTGGGCTAATATTTTCGAGATGAATGGGTGGCTCCATCCTTCAACCAGGGCCGTGCCCTAACCTCTGGATATGTTCTCTACAGGTTCTCTCTCCTCCTTGTTCACTATTTCAGCTAATATCATACCCATTGGGTCCTAAGAGCCCCTTGCTTTTCTGACATTTGGGACTTTCCAGTGGTTACCCCCAGTTTCCTATCCCTGCACTGCTATACACCTCCCTTCAATTTCCTGACCCTCTGTACTTCTCTCCACCCCATCTCCTCCCACACTTGATCCTGACCCCACCCTTTCCCTTCATGCTCTTAAAAGCTTTCTAAATAGACATTTTAAGTTCTGTTACTTTTTTTTTCTCTTCTTGGAAGAAAAAGTATCACTGTATACACTTCCTGTAACAAAAGACAGAAGTTTATTTAACTTCTACTTAGAATTTGAAGAACAAACTATTCTCAAACTAAAGTAATGACTTGGTTTACAATAATCTGCACTCTTTTCTCAACTGTCCCTTTATCTGGAAAATCAAGCCCATTAAAGGAAAGGTATTTAACCCAGGGAGGCAGAATCTAGTAAAGGTGATGCTGAGAGTGACAGCGGGAAAGGCTGTCTCAGGAGCTCCCTCTGGGGGTTTCCTAAGTACTTTTAGTTCATTGTTTCACTTAATCCAGCAAGAAGCCCTATGGAGCTGATGCTACTATTCTTGCTATTATACAGTCAAGATAATTAAACTCAAGAAAATAAGAAACCCAAGCTTGCACTAACAAACTGGTATTTAAACTACTATGGAGAACCAAAGCCTGTACCTTTTATTGTTCTGCAGAAACCCAAGGCAGGATTGCTTTTTATCTGTTTGTGTATTCACGCTCTTAACTATTAGTGCTAAACTGTTCAATCTGTAAAATCAGAATCAAACTTTGATCATAGCTAACAAAGTACTATAAGAGATATTTTGCTTCTTAGTAATTAGAAATATTCATGCCATAAGTCTTTATCGGGAGTCAATAATCGACAGTAGAACAGAGACTTTTTCTCTAGCATTTACTAGATGACAAATCAACCAATGTCAAAAAATTAAGACTGTGTTTATTGTCCAAAAACAATAATAATATTCCTAAGAGTTACATTGTGCATTGACAGTGCCTTCCTGAACCCAGTACTGTCTTCTATAGCTAAGAGTAATATATGAAGAAATCATGATCAAAATTTTAAACTTAAAATTACAGTGAAAACAGCAACTACAAGATACTGGGGGTATTTTTAAACTGTGTAGTAGTACTCATTTAGGGAATGTGTGTGTATATGTATATGTGTGCATGTGTGTGTGTGTGTGTGTGTGTGTGTGTGCAAGAGAAAGAGAACAAGAGAAAGAGAATTTCTGTGTGTATACATTAATTCTTAAAATGATTTTGAGAACTAAGTGATAATGGGCAATAATAAATAGTAGAAATGTCTTGCTTCCATAAAAATTTCCATTCTAGCTATATAGTCAGAACTATATGACCCTAGGATTTAGCTATTGTTTTCTAAAAGCAAAAGCAAATATACAATTATATAACATTGTTAAAGGATGAAAATGAATAGGTCACTTGGAAACATTGGTATTATTTGCTGTGGAGAGGCAAAACAATTATTCCCAGATAATATAATATTTAAGCAGTATCTTAGAGTTTTATTGCTGTGAAGTTTGGTTGCCATGACCAAGGCAACTCTTAGAAAGGAGAACATTTAACTGGGACTGGCTTATACTTTCATAGGTTTGGTCTATTAACGTCATGGCAGGAAGCATGGCAACAAACAGGCAGACATGGTGCTAGAGGAACCAAGATTTCTACAGTTTAATCCATGTGCACCTAGGAGAAGACAAGTATCTGTACTAGGTGGAGCCAGAGCATAAGAGACCTCAAAGCTCACCTACATAGTGACACCTACTCCAATAAGGCCACGCCTCCTAATAGTGCCACTTGCTTTGGCTAAGAATAGAAACATTCTGAATCCTTCGGGGTCATACCTATTCAAACCACCACAGCAGGTAGCAAAAACAAGACGGAAAGTGAACCATAATAACATACATGATCAGAGTCCAGACAGGAAAAAGAGCAAATGTTAATAGCCTCATGAGAGAACAAAACTGGGAGTACTCACCAAATAGGTGTTTAATAGGTTTGGAGGGAGTACTCAGGAGAATCAAATTTGGAGGAGTTTGAACTTTGGAAGAGTAAAGAAGAGGTACAGACCTTGCAGAGCTATAAGTGATATTCATATAATTTCTGTTCATTTCCTAGAGTGATACAAGGTACTGCTGCCCAATTTTGTGTAGGAAATGGGTGTGTTTGGCTATATGTTAAGAGAATAATCCTGGAAGTTTCTGTCACAGAATATTCTTCTGGACAAAAAAAGAAAACCTGGGAAATTAGGAAGCAATTGTAATGATGCCATAAAAACAATGAACATGCTTGCAAAAATAATTAATGTAAACAAAAAGAGGCTAAGGATTTGAAGCAGAGCAAGGAAAGGTTTATGAGAGGATTTGGAGGAAGAAAGAAAAAATGGACAAATTGTATGTTTATTCTAATCTTAAAAATAAAATAATTTACAAAATACTGATCTCTAAGCTTTAGTTATAGGCGTTGCTGATTAGAGTTAGATTATTAAGAACAAGAATGCAGAATTTGTTGTAAGACTGTCTCTTAGGAATGTCAGAAGATATACTCAATGTGTCTCAACAGCATGACTACCTAACAAGAGCCAAACAAGGACAGCATAAATGATGTACTAGCATGGACAGGGGCAAGTTCACTAGGCTTCTGCCGCTTTTAAAATATTAGACATTTTCTTTATTTACATTGCAAATTTTATCCCCTCCAAAACCACCTCTTTCCCATCCCTTCTTTCCCTGTTCACTAACCTGTCCACTCCCACTTCTCTGTCCTGGCGTTCCTCTACACTGGGGCATCAAGGCTTCATGATACTAAGGACATCTTCTCTCATTGATATCCCAGAAGGCCATCCTTTACTACATATGCCACTGGAGCCATGGGTCCCTCCAATGTGTACTCTTTGGTTGATAGTTGGGAGCTGTGGGTGTACTGGTTGGTTCCTTCTATGGGGCTACAAACCCCTTCAGCTCCTTGGGTTCTTTTCCTAGCTCCACCATTGCAGACCTTGTGCTCAGTCTAATGGATGACTGTGAACATCCACTTCTTGTATTTGTCAGGCACTGGCAGAATCTCCCAGGAGACAGCTATATCAGACGCCTGTCAGTGAGCATTTGTTGGCATCCACAATAATGTCTGGGTTTGGTAACTGTATATGCGATGGATCCCTAGGTGGAGCAGTAAGTGGATGGCCTTCCCTTCAGTTTCTGCCCCAAACTATGTCTCTGTATTTCCTACAATGGTTATTTTGATCCCAAAATTTCTTTATTTCTAAGAAGGACAGAAGTATCCACACTTTCTTTTTCTTGAGCTTCATGTGGTCTGTGAGTTATATCTTGAATATTCTGAACTTCTGGGCTAATATCTACTTATCAGTGAGTGTGTGTGATTTTTTTGTAATTGGCTCAGTGTTGTACCAAAGGCAGGGGCCTGCTGCTAAGGCCTGAGTCTCTCTCTCTCCCCGGTGTTGACCTGTTACTGCACAGCGCGTTAGTTAAAAAGGAAGCAATATATAAATGAGTTATTTTATTGTAGGAAGGAGAAAATATGCTGGTCAAGTAGAGAGAAAGAAAGGAGAGGAAGGACAGAGAGAGAGAGAAAGTAGAGGAAGAAAGCAGTAGAGCAAAAAGGCAAGAGAAGAGAACAAAGAACAAAAAGAAGAGAGAGGGCAAGAGAGGGAGAGCAGAGAAGAGACAGAGCGAGAGTGAAAGAGTGAGAAAATGAGAGAGTGAGAGTGAGAAAGTGAGAGAAGGAAGAGCAAGAGAGTGAGAAGGGGGCAAACTACCCCTTATTGTATGGGGCGTAGAGGGGTTGTGACTGAAACAGGGACCAAAGACTCTTCCGCCCTCTGCAAGCAGAAATTGTCCACAGAAGTTCAGGGCTCAAAGACAAATACTTGACTGAGCTTAAGTTGCCTGAACAGACCACTGCTCCACACTGCCCCGAGCTCAGGATGATATTTTCTACTTCCATCCGTTTGGCTATGAACTTCATAAATTCATCACTTTTAATAGCTGCTTCAACTGGCGGTTAGCATGTACAAGAATGCAAATTGATCCATTCCTATCTCCTTGTACAAAGCTCAAGTTCAAGTGGATCAAGGACCTCCACATAAAACTAGATACACTGAAACTAATAGAAAAGAAAGTTGGGTAGAGCCTCGAGCACATGGTCACAGGGAAAAATTTCCTGAACAGAACACCAATAGCTTGTACTCTAAGATCAAGAATCTACAAATGGGACCTCATAAAATTGCAAAGCTTCTGTAAGGCAAAGGACACTGTCAATAGAACAAATAGGCAACCATCAGAGTAGGAAAAGATCTTTACCAAACCTACATCCAATAGATGGCTAATATCCAATATATACAAAGAATTCAAGAAGTCAGACTGCAGAGAACCAAATAACCCTATTAAAAATGGGTTGCAGACCTAAACAAAGAATTCTCACTGAGGAATACTGAATGGTTGAGAAGCACATAAAGAAATGTTCAACATCTTTAATCATCAGGGAAATGCAAATCAAAACAACCCTATGATTCCACCTCACACCAGTCAGAATGGCTAAGATCAAAAACTCAGGTGACAGCAGATGCTGAAGAGGTTGTGGAGAAAGAGGAACACTCTTTCATTGCTTGGGACTACAATCTGTTACAACCACTTTGGAAATTAGTTTGAAGGTTCCTCAGGAAATTGGACACAGTACTCCCTGAGGACCCAGCTATACCACTCCTAGGCATATACTCAGAACATGTAATAAGGACACATGCTCCACTATATTCCTAGAAGCCTTATTTATAATAGCCAGAAACTGGAAACAACCCAGATGTCCTTCAACAGAGGAATGGATACAAATAAAGTGGTACATTTACACAATGGAGTACTACTCAGCTATTAAAAGTGATGGCTTCTGCCTTGTTTGTAGAACTACAGGCAACTAAGAGATGGAAAATTAGTCTTCCTCAGGGAAGAGCACAGCAATTCATTAACTAATGCCAAAACCCTCAACCTTGAAAACATATACATACAAGTAACAATGTACAAATTGAACAGGTTGTATGTATGTATTTAAGAATTATCACACACACACATATACTCTCTCTCTCTCTCTCTCTCTCTCTCTCTCTCACACACACACACACACACACACACACACACACACATACACACACACATACACAGAGACAGAGACAGAGAGAGACACACACAGAGAGACAAAGAGACAAATATATAACATCAATGAAGAAAATGGCCATGAATTTGAAAGGGAAATAAAGACTAATATATGGGAGAGTTTGGAGAAAGAAAAGAGGGAAAATCTCAAAAATAAAACTGTAAAAATAGTAATAATAATTATAATGATGAAGAAAAATTGTATAATAAAGAACTATATGGTAAAAGCAGTGGATATTTTTAAAATATGCTATGATATATCTCATAGCAAAATTATAAGACATAATAGAAGATGGAATGAAAGACGTAGTGGACAAAACCCTAAGATAATTGAGGTTTTAACATGAGTACTTTAAAAGAATGGACTTGTCATATTGAGAATAAGGCAGTGGTTTAGTTTTTATCTCTGTTACAAAAACACCTAAGAAAATCAAACTGATAGAAGATTTTTGTTTGTTTGTTTGTTTTGGAACCTATCAATTAGTGTTATATTCAAGTAATGAGGGCTATTCAATTTTGGATCTCAGTTAGGCTACTATGGAAGAAATATAGAATTGAGAGAACTTAACTATTAGATGGTGAAATAGTATAGATAGGAGTAAAGGTCACTCAAAAGTAAACATAAAAGTTGATTTGAAGATGTATCTACAGAAAAAGAATGATCCATTACAATGAGGAACTAAGAAACAGACATTGAGCATGGCATAATAGCATCAATATTTGGGGCCATATAAGTTCATTTGTTGGGAAGAAATTTGCAAACAAATTCAGGAGAGATTTAAGGAGATGTACAGCTTACAGTGAGCATGGGCACAAATATGACTATATTTTCCTAACAATAACTCATGCATATCTGTCAGAAGTTAGAACATTTATACTAGAAACTGTTCTAACAAGTCCAAGACCTACATTGACAGGTTACACTGCAACTGCATTTACATCTGACTTTCCTTTTATAGAGCAAGCCCAGTACAATTTTATCTTCACAGATCCTCACTTTCTGAAGACAGCTTGTCACAGCAGGCATGGTATGGCGGATTGATAAATGTCTATCAAAAGCTTTAGTCCTTGTGTAATTTAGTATGCTGCTTCCTGAAGCATAAGGCTAAATACTACTTCTAAATTTAAAATCCTCTACATATGATGTTTGTGCAATTGTTCATAGTGCCACATTTCTTTCCATGAATAATGCAAATCCTGTGAAACATAGGTCCAAAATAAAAAGCAGTAAACATTTATAAATCCTAAATTGATATCAGAATAAAGTCAATGTGCCTGATAATATACTCCTCAATATAAATTTTTTTGTGTCAAATTCTACCTAGACAAAAGAAAGTTAACTAATTGTCTCTTTCTCCATATATTATTTTTTGCCATTTTCTATGTATTTGTTACAATATGAAATTCTACCTTAAGACCATAGAGTAGGCTCATTGATCCAATGGATGCCTAATAAGTGCAGAGCTCAGCTTCAGAGTCTCCACACATCAATACACTAAATATATTCCGAATCACAGGAAATAAAATTAAATACTAAATGAATGATTCTAGAGTATGTAGTATAATGGAAGAGTTTTAAAAATTCTACCCTTTCAAATAATTAAATATAATTGATCTGCATATGATTGATATTTTCTGAAATCAAACAATTCAGGCAACCTCAATCTGACCTAGAGCACGGGAACATTACCTTATTTAAAATTTAGATTCAAAAGGAAAATCTAATTCTGACTCTAGCTATGACTGATTGCCGTAGTGGATTGACTCATTTGTCAACTAAAGGTCACTAATGAATACCCCACATTAATTAAGTAGCTATTGGCCCCATTGTCTACAACAGAAAAAATTCTGGATTAAGGTTTCCGAAGACAGGGGTATGGACTTTAGTTCTAATATTCTTGAATTGTGACATTTTGTAAGCATTGCTATCTTGAAATATCATTATTGTCTCCATAGACTATTTGAGTTTCTGTTATGACACTATAGATGGGCAGAGGCAGGGGCAGGGACAAGGATGGAAGGAGAGGTAGAAATAAGATAGAAGTAACATTTGCTCTAGTCTTTCTTCTATGCCCTTGGTCACTTTATTCACTAATTGTTTTCTCTATTGTCTTACCTCCTCTTTTCTGATCAAATTTTTTTAACTTCAATGTCTTGTTCTGCCATACTTACTTCCCTTCAGGTTTTTTTCTTCCTTCAGAATAAATGCTTAAAGAGCTGTCTGGCTTGCAGCTAGCATTCTTTCTCTCACACACTCTATTTCTCTCTCTGATTAAGGCCACAGAACTGGTTCTTTATGTTCAGTCTAATGAAAAGAAACTGTATCTCAGGATTTGCTTTGTCTTAGAGGATCCTTTGACAGGTCTATGGCATAGACAAGTTGATACATGATTTCTTTGTGCTCAGCACCAATCTCAGCACTATGCTTCCCCACTTCAGTGAGTGTATCCTCACATGCTGCTGGCTCTATAGGTCTATCCTTCTCTTGTGCCTCTGTCACATTCAGTTTCTCCTCAGCTATTTGTCTTTCACTGGGCTCTTTGAAAACGCTACTGCCCAATGTTTCTGAATGGAATTTGATCACCCCTTTCTTTCTTAAGACCTTATATTGACTCCCGACTTACTGTTTTCTCATTCCTTAGGAAAGACTTAACACAGCTTCATGTTAAGTTTGACTTTGGAGCTCATTTTTATCTGGAGAGAGCTCATCTTTCCTTTCTTATCCTTTGTCACTCTTCTTCTGTGAAATATACACTGAAGGTTTTGAAATACTTGCCCACACCACACACATCCACACAAACCATTACTGCATTTACCATACCATCTACATCTCCATTTCCATATTCAATTCTGCTCCTGTCTTCCTTAAGAATGACAAAATTAGAATAATTATCTAACTAACTGAGGTACTTTCTGTTCACTGTGCCATTATACTTTGGATTTCATGGAATGATGTCAGTTGAATAACTCAGACTTTTCAGACTGTTTAACATCTAGTGAGTGAACAATTCAAATGTGTGGTGAAAATATGGTAGAAGTTTAAGCATAATTTTGAAATAAATTCCTTAATAAAATTACATTAAAGTAAAAACATAAAGTATATGTACTGTGTACCTGCTTAGATATAATGGAATTTACATTTGCATTATATTTTAAGTTACAACTTCTTTCTTAATTTATGAATAGCTGCAACACAAAGAAACTCCTTGTCTATTTGTAATTTCTTGACTTACAGTTACATTCTTATATTTATACATATGATATAGCATATAACTACACACTAAATACACAATATATATCCTTTATTATTATATAATTATAACATATATAATAATACATAGAAACATGATTTTTAGATCAATCAAAAAATTAATGTATATCCTTGGTTTGTAATTGATAATCTAGTGAATACCTTCCATTAATTTTAATGAAAATCTGTATTTTTTAACTCAGTACTAACATATATAACTATTATGTATAAATAAAAGGACCACAGGTTTAGGAGTCCTAAGAAAAATAACTTTATAATTTGAATACTTTGTCAACATACAGTCATAATTTTCATTTTTATCCTTTTCTTGTTTGGTTCATGTTAAGGAATAAGCACTAAGAAAATTTTCTGCCTTGTAAGTTAAATTTATGACAAGTATATCATTTATTCAAATTCTCCAAGCTGATAAAAACACTCCTAGAAGCTTTTAAAATATTACAGTTCTTCACATACTTTCTTCACAGAGCGTTGTTTAGGCAGTTTTCATTTAGCTTACTTAGAAACTCCCTGTTAGGATTTTGGTGTCCACTAAAGCACCACTGTGAATATTTATTAGACTATCACCTCTTCAAATGATTTCTTTTTTGAAGCTACCAAGAATTAATACATTAAAAAAGCAAATATTAGGAATAAATAACTCAAATCATATTTTCTCTTTATCCAATGCTGAATGGATTGCAACAAAAGCTTATTAGTTCTCATGATTGCTGGGTTTGTGAAAATTAGAAGATTTTTTTCATAGGAAGTCTCACTAGGCTCTACATTTCAAATTTGACGGTAGCCCGAATGTCCAAGATGGCCTGCCAATCCATGCCCACAGTACCCTCACCACCCAAACGTATCAAAAGTTATTCAGGGATTCTGCCGCAGTGATTCATAGTTTTATTAAGCTTATAGTTCCTTCATGCTTGCTGATATCCCATAGGCCGCAGCAGCAAATTATATGATGAAGGCCAAAGCAAATAAGGAGCAAATAGGAGGTAAGGTGGCAAGCAAGGGGAGGGGGGAGGCAACAGGGGTTTGTTCTTGTTTTTTTTTTTAATTTATTTATTTTTGTTTTTTGTTGTTGTTGGTTTTTGGAGGGGAAACTGGGAAAGGAGAAATCATATGACATGTAAATAAAGAAAATATCTAATAAAAAATAAAATAAAATAAAAAGAAAGGACCATAGTAGCTAAGGCCTTGGTATTAAAAGGGCGTGGTTTTTGAGGTGTGTGTTTGTTTTGCCAGGAGGGGGCTATTGTGTTACCAGGAGGGGGCTAATCCAGTCTAAATGAATTCAATTTTCAAATTCACATTGTCGGACCACTTACCGAAAGCCCAATCCATCATGGTGTTTCACAGATGTTATTCTAACACTTGGAAGGCTGAAATAGGAAGACCAGAGGAGTTTGAGGTTCACATTGGCTACAGAGCAAGACATTGTCTCAAATAATGCTAAACCAAAGAATAGCAAAAAGTCAAATTATGTCTCTGCATCATCCTCAATAGAAACCATAACTTTTAAAAAAAGATTTATTTATTATTATATTTAAATACACTGTAGCTGTCTTCAGACACACAAGAAGAGGGTATCAGATCTCAATACAGATGATTGTGAGCTACCATGTGGTTGCTGGGATTTGAACTCAGGACCTTCAGAAGAGCAGTCAGTGTTCTTAACCATTGAGCTATCTCTCCAGCCCCTAGAAACCATAACTTTGATCAATACAACTTGGAAACAGAGATACTTTCTTCAGTAGGACCCTATCTTGCAACTTAGTATTAAAAATGATGACTCCATTGCTGGACAGTGGTGGCACACACCTTTAATCCCAGTACTTTGGAGGCAGAGGCAGATGGATGGATTTCTGAGTTCGAGGCCAGCCTGGTCTACAGAGTGAGTTCCAGGACAGCCAGGGGTATACAGAGAAACCATGTCTTGAAAAACAAAACAAAACAAAACAAAACAAAACAAAACAAAACAAAAATGATGAATCCTATATTTATTAATATGGCATTACTTTACTTTTCCTGAAAGTCCTAAAGGATCATATAATGTCACATGTGTCCCTGAAGTTGATTTTAATATTTTAATTTGAATTACTTTCACATTGACATATAAACTTACATTGTATAATTAATAAATCATAACTAGGCTCAGAGAAGCTGACATTTGACATACCTTTCTTCGCGACAGAAGATATCTTGGAAGACGCCTACTTTTTAAGACCCATAGGTAATTAGGCAACTTTTCCAAGTCCAGTATTGCAATTAGACTGAGGTTGTGTTAATTAAACTAAATTCCACTAAGCATTGTTACATTTTTATTCTTTGAAAAGGCTATATATATATATATATATATATATATATACACACATATATATGTATATATACACATATACATACATATATACACACATACATATGTATATACACGTATATACACTCACTCACTCATACACACACACACACATATATATATATACATATATATATATACACACACACAGACACACACACACACAGTGATTCTTCTCCATATATACTTCTCATTGGAGGACTAGATACTATTGTGGCTATGCTGATTGTCTTGTGATCATTCTAACAATCCCTGGAGTTAGACATTTCTCTCCACGTTAAGAGGAGATTGGAGTTACTCTCCTTCAAAGCTAATGCTCTGTTCTAGCTGACTTAAGCTTTCTTGTTACACTTATTTTCCTTTTATAATGATTCATTGTATAATGAAACAGTGTGAGGGATTCTAAGAGTCATCAACTTAGCTTGATTGTCCTTTGACTCTTTGATTGCTATAAAGGCTACACAGTTCATCTAGAATATATTTCAAAATATAAAAGAGGTTATCTGTCTCACAGGCAGTACATATCATCTTTTACTAGTTTTTTCCTTTAAATACTTTGTTTGTTCTTGTGATGACACAAAGCACAACCCTGTCTAAAACTGGTAAATATTAATTGAAACTATAATCCTCAGGCTAAACAAAACACATCTAAGCTACTGTTGAATGGCTTCTGTGTTCATCTCTATGACTCCACTAACTAGACTAGTAGTTTATATGATCATGATATACAACAAGAGATTGAAAGAAAAAGCTCTAAGATAGTAGAGGTAATGAGAAATAGGTAGGGGAAGGGAAAGAGAAAGAGTGAATAAGTGAATATTCTCAATTTGAATAACAATTTGGACGATCTTATAACTGCTCTAAATTATCTTATGTAATGCAATATCAAATCTCTTCTCTCCATTGCTTCAGGATTTCCGTCTAAACAAATGGTCTTTTAACCATTCCAAGTACTTACTTGGCAGTTAAGGATTAAATTTCATATTTACAGATTCACAAGTTGAAATATTGTCCCCAAGTGTCTCAGTTACTGCCATTTATGATCCACTTTAAGTAAGATCTTCAGAATCCTTCTAATCCTTATAAAAGTAGGAACTGTAAACATGGACATGCAGATGAAGGGATGATATAAAAAGACAGAGAGAAATCCATATCCCAACAAGGAAAAGAATACTTGTCACAAATCTCCTATGCCTTAGAGGGAAATTGCTCCCTGATTTTAGAAATCTAGGCTCCAGAACTGAGATAAGAAATGTCTGCTTAGTTCAGTTTGTGCTGTGTTGTTACTGTAACCCTTTATTATTAGTACATGTTGACCTTCACATTATCTCGGTCCACATTCTTATAAATACTAATTACTGTGTGCTTTCTAGCATTTATTTTCTGCAGCTGTTTTACAAATATTATTGCCTATTTAAGCATATGGGATTAAAGTGAAGAAATAATTATTCTTACAAATAAAGAAACTGAGCCATAAAGAAATTGAGAAATATATTCAGTGGCCTAAAAGAAAATATCAAAGCTGGCATCTACACCGACCTGATCACAATGCCATACTCTGGCTCTCTACTACTACTAATTAGAGTGTAATTTTTAAATCACAAAGATTAACAAAAGCACAGAAGTTTTAAATTTAACCTGTCTTGTGACTTAATAAGGACCCAGAGTATGCATTCTCAATATTTTCAGTAGATTTCCTAAAAGGACAAATGCTGAATATCATTACATTCTCTCACATCCTTCTTTTCCAGATTAATGTTTTGGACTGCCTTGAGTATAAGCACCCAGATGACATCCATCAAGGATTATGTTTGGAATCTTAGCTTCTTAGATGGACATGCTATTGCTCTTTTTATAGACTGTGGCAATGAAGTTCATTCTTCTGTTATCCAGTGTGATCTCCATAGCAATCAAATGTACCCAGACCAATACAATATTAAGCAAACTTCTTTCTCCTTCTTCTTTTCCTTCTCTCTTTCTCTCACTCCCTTTCTCTGCCTTTTATTCTTCGTATTTCCCACTTTCTCTGAGGAATTCTCTTCTTGAGGGTAAAAAAAAAAGATGCAGAGACAAGAGGTAGTACAGTAGAGTAGGTGAAGACAGAGTCCCGAGGGTATTTCCTCCAAACTGCTGTGGATTTAGTTTCTCTTAGGGTCCAGGTTTTCAAAGTTTCCTTATTTTATTTATTTTACGTGAGATAGTTGTCATAATTCATTTTGTATTGTTAAGAAAACTAATCAGTCTGAGTAGTTATTATTTCAAAGGAAAAAATCAGAGCAATGTGGTTAGTTTTGGTAATATGTGTCTGAGGCATACATGATATATATATATATCATATATATATGATACCAGGGACTGACACATACTATCTCACTGATAAAAACACTCAGTATGAATGGAAGAAGATTCAATCTACAATAAAATATCCAGCTGCTGGTTAGAGGAGGATAACTCTTATTAATACTGGTAGAATTTATTAATATTGGTAATTCACTAATAAGATATGAATATTAATTTATTTTTAGTTCTTTCCACCATTTGGACATCAAAAGGATGACTAATTTAATTTATAATTATATCTTTAAATATGTAATCAAATACATTTTGTCAGAAAAAATTGACTCGGCTTTATACACATTGACCTAAGCGCTCATATATATTTATCGCATCTCGGTAAATTTCCTGAGGTTATTTTCTATTAGTTTATTTTTCTTACTTTTCTTACTCTTTTTTTTAATTTCCCACATTTAGTCAGCAAAATATTCTGCCATCTACATTATAGCAATATGATTTCTAACCCACAAGCCCTTGTTAACTGTCAACAACATAGAAACATCCTTAAGCCACCTTTGCAATTTCAAGTCACATGCTTTGTTTTAACTTTGATCTAAGAAAAGTTGTTCTGGTCTCCTGTGTTTCAGATACCTGCTTTTTTATGTTACTACATTTTTATTTGCAAGCAATAATCAAGAAACTCATTAGAGGGCTGGAGAGATGCCTCAGATGTTAGAAGCACTAGTAGCTCTTCCAGAGGTCCTGAGTTCAAATCCCAACAACAACCTGGTGGCTTACAACCATCTGTAATGAGATCTCATGCCCTCTTCTTGTGTGTAGGCATAACTGCAGGAAGAATACTGCATATGTGTTTAAAAGGTTTAGAAAGAAAGAAAGAAAGAAAGAAAGAAAGAAAGAAAGAAAGAAAGAAAGAAAGAAAGAAAGAAATTCATTAGAATATAGTCTTGAGATACTGGCATAAAAATGGCAATGCAATGCAGGACTTTTCCTGCTGACTGTGATGCGATCTCATAATATCAAGCTGCAAAAAAAATAAAAATGTTGCTGCAGTATTACAAAGAGTTTTTGGAAGCTGGCCTGAAGAACTTCAAGTGAAAGGAAGTTGTACTTACCATTATTGCACAACTTGTCCAAGCATATTCCCTAAAAGTAGCTAAATGAAGTGTCTAAAAAAATTATATACCAGAGGGGAAATCACCAAGTTTGCAAGTTAATATTTCTAACTAAACTCTAGATATCAATTAGTGGTGAACTAATACATGTTGATAAAATGAACTGAGATACTAATGAACATGTAGCACCTTAATGGAATATGAGGGCACAAACCACTGTGCCACAAATCACTGAAAAGAGTAAAATGTTAAGGTCCCGTCAGGAGACACTAAGGCAAATGATGCAACCTTATTTTCCAAACAATGTCGGGTTTGTTGAACATCATCAAGAATGGACTACGCCTTAGAGTGGGGAGGATTTTCTTTGGGAAACGGAAGCATATTCTGATGATCCTACCTCGAAAAAACATTAAACTCTGCCTTTTTGAATGAATAGCCTATATTGATTACAAAACAAATGGATCACAAAGAGTCTCTTGACTCTGTTAGTCTCTTGACTAATAGAACAGCAGAGGAACTAACAGAAACAAGAAATTGTGTTATAAGTTTTGTTAAAAGAGCAAAGCTAATGATGGGAGCCCCAGAGTAACAGATGTAAGGCAAATGAAAACATGAGGAGGACACCAAAAACAAGACGAATAGATGAAAAGCATGTGTTTAAAGCTGTAGATATCTACCAGCCTTTACTATTTTAGTCTTATTTACTTCTAATTTAAATGATAATGCTAATTATTAAACAGCGTGAGTTGAATTTTTGACACTGCAATGAGACATGCCCTTATTGGTATAGGTAGAAAACACTTTGTTTATCAATGATTTAAATAGATATCTAACATTGGCACTGCTTTTTAAAAGTGACTGAAAATCTCTATTAGATTCTGCTTTCATTTGTCATGAAGATAAATTTTGATCTGGAGTTAAAACAGGAACTCTGTCACTTGTTATGTGTCATCCAGAAAATCTTCCCTTCGTTTAACTTTCAGGCTCAGAAATTGGAAACCATAGTCAAACCTACAGACTATTTTCAAGTTGCCTTAAGTTGATGTTGGCTTGGATGAATTAAGAATGGATCAACTAACTCACACTTTCAAAATAAAAGGCTGTCACCTCTACTGAGATAGTTAGTTATCTATTTTCATAAATAACATTGTCACTTGACAAATTCTACTAAAATTAAAAGACAAGACCTTAACTCTACCCTTAAAGCTAACTGTTTCTGGAATTATCTTCTAGATAATGCAATATATAATGCGGGATCTCTAGAATATCAAGCTGATGAGAAAATATAAATTTTCCAGATGCTTTTTCTCTCTCTAAAACTGCGACTTTAATGTATTTATAAGGCCTCATTTTAGTGGAAAGGAAAGAAGGGTATATGTTAAGATTGGCACTATATGTGACAGAAGGACCCAAAATCCTAATGTAGAAGACCTGCCAGCATAGACATCTCCATTCATTAAAACTACTTTATGAAATACAAAAGACTTCTGCATTGTTCAAGCCTTTGCAATCTGTGTATTTTGGAAATAATCAGAAAATAATAAATAAATAAATTCATACATACACACAAGCATGCTGTTTTATAACTATAGAAAGATGTGCAACACCCATTAAAGTATGAAAATTGTAAGCACTCCTCTAGAATATTTCTAAAACAATATTCTATCTCTATTAAAGACATAAATCAATGACTACTTTTAAATTTTAAAATGAAAACCAATGTGGACTTGATTCATCTGTTCAAATAGGTTCTAAATGTAGATAGGAAAAGACTTGCTATTTATTAAGCTGATATGTTAGCAGCATAAAAGCAGGAAGGGGTACTAATGTGATTCCTCTGCCTTAAAGGGCATTTAAGCCAATTGATGTTGAAATTCTGAGATGATGCTACCCAGCCATACCTCTGTCAGATGAGCATCAGTAAATGATGCTGTTAAGACAAAACCCAGGCCTATCACAACAATTAAGTTGGCTCACTAGATTTCAAAAAAGAAAATAGGGAATTTATTTTAACATAATTAGGGCAATAAAAAGACTTATTGCTTTCCTAACATCTAAAAATATTCTTTTAAATCTATTTGTTTCATTACAGATTGAGAAAGAGATTATTGAAGCCAAATTGTATTGTAGCCAAATGGAGACCACAAGCAGAATTGAGGTAAAGAAGGATGAAGAACATTTTGTTTGCATATTTCTTCTAAAATAAAACCAAATATTTTACATTGCAAGATACTTTGATTTTTGTCTTATTTGTACTTACTGTTTATAAAAGCTTATAGAAATTGTTTATTTTTCATTATGTTTAACCAAGGATGGATGAATAATTATTTTTAAGTTTTGGATTTCTTTTCTGTGGTTTATTTGAATGAAGGGGTTGGCTCATCTTCAAGAAAATTTCTATGATTCAATAAAATGTGGGAATCATGTTGGTTAACATCTCTCAGTGTGACAAAAGAAGAAAATATGCCTCAGTATAGAAAGAAGACACTGGACACATTTTTATATGACAATGAACGATAGTATCAGGCCAGAAATTATCACAGCAAACCACTGGCAATTTAGGAAGGCTGTTGAAAGTAGTATGTTGCAACAAATCTGAGATTTGAGGCAGTTGCATAGGAGCAAAGGTTACTCAGTGCATGCCTATTACTATCCCTGCACTAACAAGTTATAAATGTTAGCAAACTGGAAATATAAATGCAACTTATATGCAGAGAACCATGCATGCTACCGAGTCTATTGTCTTAGCATAGGTTTGCTTTTGAGTTGTGCTTTCTCTCTGCTGTCTAGGCTGGCCCTGGGCTTATGAGCCTTCTTTCTCAGTTTCCCGAGTAGCAAAGGCATGGTGCACTTTACCTCCTTTTGATTTTTTTATTTATTTCATTCATTTGTCTTGTTTGAACCTAAAAGACTATATTACATCAATGACAACCTGACCTCAAGTGTAGGGAGCATCATAAGCAAGAATGTAAAAAGAATGTAACCTCTGGAGGCTAAAGAAAAGTACTGTAATATGTTATACTCTACACAGGACATGACGGCCACACATATTAATTCATAGCAGTTGTCATTACCTAAACATACCTCCATAACATCAAACCAGTTAAAAATTTCATTGTAATGAGGAAAATGACTTTGAAGACTTCACTACTATCAGCAGTTACAATTGATGACTTCTAGGGTGAGGAGTTACTGACAGTTGATGACATTTTAGGGTGTGGCCAATTGTAGATGACCTGGGCTCCAATGAATGAGCCCACACCCATGCTTAAATAAGCAGCATTTATTTGACTCAGCAGATAATTAAATATGTAGGTTATAAGACAAAGGATATGTGTACAAGAAGTGGGGAGTGAAGGAAGAAAGAAATAGGAAGTATATACAATAAGATGTGATATATATATATATGTATGTATACATATATACATGTATGTATATATACATACATATATATATATATCTTTCCAAAGAATAAAAAAATCAAAAGAGAAGATGAAGAAAATGCATGCTCAAACATGCAGTCACAGAAAATGGTGTACATTTGAAATAAGGCTTTCCTTCTATTTAGAGCAGAAAATCACATCAGGCTTCTTCCTTTATGCCAAGAATCTAATGGCAAAGTATAGAAAGTACTGGAGTTGCTCAAACTCAAAAAAAATTAATCCACAGTCTTCTCATATGAAACAGGTATAATTTATATAAAATGCTTAATTAATTGATCTTGCTGTGTTCCACATACTCTACAGTTGTAACTCCCAACAGGATAGTGCCATTTTAATTGGCCTCCAAGGAAAATGAACTTATCATTACATAGGATGTCTTTTTAGTAACATCTGTGCATTTGCATGGCTCGAAGTCTGGGGATTTGTGTGTGTGTGTGTGTGTGTGTGTGTGTGTGTGTGTGTGTAAGATAGAGCTAATCATTCCATTATATGGAAAAGTGAAAACTTATCTGGATAGAGTTAGTTGAATAAACACTAACTTTATTTTTGAAAGATAAATTTCCTATTTTCTGTTGTGGTAGATTGATAGCTCAGAAAAATGGTTAAAAGAAAAAAATAAACAAATTGCACCAAAACTTATAATGACATTCATGAATATACTTATACTTATAATCACTTTTGCAAACTCAAAAAAAAAACTGAGGCAAGCTGAAAATTAATAACTTTTCCTGAATTTATCAAAGAACTGAGCTGACAGGGTAAATTATCACCTTGGCATGTATAAACAAGCTCATTCAGACAAATTTGAGGCTCCTTAAAACATTGTTCAACTCACACACTGTTTTGTATACCTCACACTTGCTAATTGTATACATAGAATTCCATGTGAAAACACCAAGTATCTGCTAGACACAGATCTCATATGTGAAGTAAAAGAACCTTAACAAAGGCAGGCCTATACATGGAAGTGTATCCCAAGAGATATCCATCCACATCCAAATTTCTATAACTTTGTAGAAACACATTAATTTCATCTGAAACAAAGGCAGAATTGACCTGAACCCTCACTGGAAAGCCATTTACCTCAATTTCTAATGCAAGGTATCTAACTTTTGATCTTAAATTACAAGGAAAAGCAAAAGCAAGGAAACTTAGAGTTTGAAAATGCAAAGGCATCATCAGTACTGCACTCAGCTATTACCCAGGGGGCAGAATGGTAAGGAGACAAAACCAGCTGTGATTACTATATCTAGGAACAGAGGGAGCAATATACCTCATGACAAAAAGAAAGAAAAAATACAAACAGGACAATGGAAATACTAGAGAATCAGAGGAATGTTGGGAATCAAGAGGCCATTGAGAAGAAGCAAAGCCTGTTCTCCATAACTCAGCCACAGATGTAAGATGGGCAGTGGGATGATAATATGATATATTTCTTGCTATGAACCAAGTGAATTATAATGTAGGCTGTAGGAAAAGATTTTCTATTTTGGAAGAAAATAAAATACCCCATTCAATACCTGACAAAATATGTCCATTTTCTTGGATGAACAAAAACTGAGTAAATTCATGTTAACATATATTCTAGATGCAATAATATTATAGCAGATTTTTAGATCAAAGGACATCAATCAGCCATGTGTCTGATCTACATAAAGCAAGGAAGAACAGAAGGGATTAAATGAGAACAAAATAAAATCTTATTACTAAAAATTACAGAATAAAGAAAAATAGCAATATGGTTAGATGAGGTACTGCACAGTTGTCATCTCTGTATACAGGACGCTGAGACAAGAGTTTGCCACAAGTCCGAGGGCAATCTGGGCTACACAATCAATTTCAAATCAAGAGAGCCTAAGCTACATAGGAAAAAATGGCACTCCATAAAAAAGAGAAAAGAAATTATATTTTTTCCACCAAGTTGGGGTAGGATTGCTGAGGAAGTTACTTGTTAATGGATAGAAAATGTCAGTGTTTCGAGATCAAAGAAGTCACAGAAGTGCATGGCAATAGTTGCTGCACATCATTGTGAAATATTTAATACCACCACCAAACACTACCCTGTAAGCGTTCTAGACAGGCATGCCTGCCAATATTTCCATTAAGCTAAACATAAGTTCTTGTTGTTGCCAACACAGTCTCTAAACATGGATTATGCTAGATTTCTCTCCTTACTTCTCTACATTCCTGTCAAATAGTGAAAAAGAAAATTCCCAAGATCTACCACTCACCACTTCAGTGTTAATCTCACAGATAGCAGGAAACCTTCCCTGTCATGCCAAGGAAAATGCTGTGTCTGGGGAGAAGACCATATCTCCAAACTTGAAATTTGAATACAGTATGCACTTAACTAATGACATAAATATTGACATATTAATTATGAATAGTTTAACTTAACTTATGGAAGATGATAGCTATAGTAAAACCTGTGTGTGAAGGATAATTTCTCAGTGAAACATAACTATCATAAACTACTTATGATGGTAAATCATACTAACATAAAATATGTAGATGATTTTATCTACAGCTAACGTCAGTGATATACATTGAGAGGGCATCCAAATAAATATTGTCTATTCACAAACCCACACTTTGAGTATAATTACAAAAAATCATATAATGTACATTAGTGTGTTCTAGAGGATATCTGATATGTATTCCTTAAGAAGATCAATGTCATAGATAAGAGAAAGCTAAAAAATTTCACAGACCAGGCAACTGCTAGAGAGATATAACAATTAAATGTGGCCATTTTACTGCAGGATGTACCAAATAGAATATGTTAACAGAAAGACTGGTTAGCATGCTATATAAAGATCTGAAATTTTCTCTACAGCAATGTATTAAATCTTGTCTCCTAATGTACAATACAATACAAGCTGTGAACCATGGAGGTAAGTAGGCATGAGCTAAACAAGGACTTCTCTTTAGTATGTTTCATGAATTTTCTATAAATCCATAATTGTGCTAGAAATTCATTTTGAGAAAAATTTTGTAATGCCTTTACACCAAGAAGGAATTTGTAATATAATTGTAAATATGAGCTAGAAGACAATTTTTCCAGGTCATTTAATAATATTACTTAAGTATTTTGAACAGATCGTAAGTAAAGGCACTAAGCCAGGTTTTAGGTTCTTGAAGCAGAATTAGTTACAAGAGAACGTCCATATTCCACTTTTCACACTGACAAACATAAATACCAATTGCTCTTAATTGCTAGCCAAATATTCAAGTCTCAGATATATATATATAACAAATTCACTGTGCCATAAGGTCTGCTTAGAAACATAAGCTATAGGGAA
Organism: Mastomys coucha; assembly: GCF_008632895.1. Lineage (NCBI taxonomy): Eukaryota > Metazoa > Chordata > Mammalia > Rodentia > Muridae > Mastomys > Mastomys coucha. Next base: position 88,708,420 of record NW_022196913.1, read on the forward strand.
AGAGATGATAGAGACCTGAAATAAAAGAAAATGACAGAATTTCTGAGATAATATAAAGGTTTTAGGCTAGCAACATTAAAATAAACAAATCTATAAATTGTTTAGTGAGTACAATCCTACAATTAGCTATGTTATAAGGAACTGATATAAAATTAAAGAAAATCACTAAAAGCAACCACAGAATATTCAGTACAGTGAAAATTCAGTTTGTTATAGTAAAAATATCAACATATTAAAATACCAACTTGAAAACCTAACACAATTAAGTTGTCACTAAAGAATAAGTATAGAGGCTAAAGAGACTTCTCAGAACTTGTAATCATTTGTCGCTCTTGTAGAGTACTGCAGCTTAGTTCCTAGCTTCCAAATGACATCTCACAACTGTATAATTCTAGTTCTAAGGGATCTGATGATGGCTTTTGGCTTTTGCAGGCAACACATATACATATATATTAAGACAAAGCACATACACACACATATTAAGATAAAAAATCTTTACAAATCTTTACAAATTTCATAATTTGATTTAAAAATTGCATTCTACCCATCAAAGATTAACTAATTAACAAGAAATGAATATAAAAATTATAACAGAATCAAGGTTATTCCCATCTTTAATCTTTAGACTCCAGAGAAAGATTCAAACAGATCTGAAGTGAGTTCAAATCCAGCCTGTCATTAAACAGCAAATCCCAGTCTAGTCTGGGCTACATTCTCTCTCTCTGTCTCTCTCTCTCTCTCTCTCTCTCTCTCTCTCACACACACACACACACACAATTTATCATGTAGAATTGATAAAATAAAAGATTCATAACCTAAAAACAAAACAAATGATTTTTACCTCAGGAGATCAGATATGAGAAAGCAATAACATATTAAAGAAGAGGACATATAATAAATTAATAGTCAGTTTTCATGGGTTGGAATTTCCCTCCAATTTAAAAATATTAAAGCACAATTCCTGAATTCTCAGCCTACTGATGTATAAATGGCATCTTTGAAATGTTATTATATTGGGAGTGAAAATCCTAATTAATGAAATTTTTCTCCTCATAAGGTATAAGTTTTTATTTTATTATTATAATTATATTTTTTCAGAGAAAAATTGCAAGTATCTTAAACTCATTTGGAGCTCACTACGTAGTCTATATAGTGAAGGACACTCTTGACATCTTTTGAAATCAGCTGCCATCACATTCAAGAGTAATACATAAGTGAATGCACTGTGACCAAACATAATTCAGGCCATAATACATGCATACTATAAAGCTAGGGAGACGGATCAAGCCAGCGATGAGGACAAGAAAGAAGAACAAATCACAGTGTTCCTTGCAGACAATGATGGTGTCCTCGTCAAGTTAGTCTTGTGATAAAACGCCATGATGAAAAGGAACTCAGGGAGGAAAGAGTTTATTTGGCTCTAATTTTCATATTGCTATTCATCAAAGTTATTCAGGGCAGGAACTCAAAACAGGTCAGAGACCAGGAAGGGGTGGTGAATACGGATTTACTTATTGTGACCTTCACCTCCTGATTCCTTATAGAATTCAGGAGCACCAGCCTGAATTCAGAACACATTCAGGGATGGCACCATCTATAATAGGCTGGATCCCCCACCATCAATCATTAATTACAAAAATGCCTTAGATTTGAAACTTATGGAGGCAGTTTCTCAAGTGAGGTCTCTCCTTTCAGATTACTCTCAGGTTGACACAAACCTATCCAGTACAAATGTATACAAAGAAACTGTATTAGAGAACAGTTTAAAGTAAGTTGAATAAGTATGTTAAAATAGTAAATTTTAAAAATTAATTAAGACAAAGTAACATAAATGAATGATGGGTGTGGACAGAATAGCAATTTTAGTGTGAGAATTTTTATGCTGTTTTTTTTTAAATTAATGGTAGAACAAGCAAGCTGAAAATGAGGATGGGTTCAGAAGGATAACCACAGAATCATTCATTCTCACACTGAGATCTATAACACAATGTGCTATGCAGGAGGAGAAAACATTTACACCAATTAATCTCAGAATATTCAGTTTCTGAGATTACAGCCAGCACTATCATTAATTAAAAGAAAATTATAAAATCATATGGGCTACATGTTTTGATTATATAATATTATATCAAAAAATTTAACTTTAGAATGATTCCTGGAACATTCCGTCAGATATTTCAAACCTTAGCAGCTTTACTTTCCAAAAACCTATCAGTTACTGAAGCAATTAAGAAGGATATCAAAAAATATTTTGAATTGAATGGAAAGAGCAGTACAACATATCAATAGCTATGATATGTAACTGAAATACTCTGTGAACAAGTAGAGAGAAAGCATAATAAAGATTAAGGGAAAATGAATAGAAAACAAACAATAGAGAAAATAAATTAAAGATCAAACAGGGAGGGGAGGGAAGAGCATGATAAGGGAGGCAATTTGAAGAGGAACAGCTAAAACTAGGGCTATTAAAGGAATGGAAACTGAATTCAGTAGATTTCTTAATATGTACACATATACGAAAGAACTGTACATGGAATCATCAAATAACGGATGAGACAAAGTTCACCTAGGCATTTCTTGCTACCAAATAAAACCTGTAGTGCCTAGAATGAGTTACATTTAATGAAATTTTTGACCAAAGGACTGCCCATAGAAACCCCTAAACAATCCAATTATTGTCAAGGCTATTGGTTGATTTTCAAAACAGATGGTAAGTCCCTATTGCTGATGACAACACCAATTTAATTTACTGAACATAAAGAAATTGAGCTGGTTCCTATATAGAGTCTTCATCCCTGCTGACCAATGTTCGTGACACTGGATGGTACTCTGCATTTTACCAAAGGAGAAAGGGAAACACCAAATCCAGCATTAAACTGTTTGATTTACAGGGGTAATTTGCTTACAGGATACACTGTACATTAGTGGTAGAAAAATTGTGGGAGTAATCAAATAGTATCTGAATGGAAGTAAAACACATTTCATGAAATGGAACCCATGGGCTACAATTGCCTGGGTAGCCAAGAACCTGAGACTAGATAGGCCATAGAGCTATGGAAAACACAGTCACTACTGTTATGCTGAAGGAGCACATCAATGAAATTGCTAACAATATTGTGCTATATTCATAGGTCAGTATATTGATCTACCTTTATCAGAGAAGCTTCCACCTGAAGTGTATGGGAACAAACACAGAGAACTAGAAACACAACTGCTCAATGTGTAGACAGTGAGAAACATTGGAAGACATCAAGGAAACAAGGAGTCCAAGATGTAACAGGACTGAAACTCATTTGAACTACACTGGCAACATGTACAGAGCCAGCACCAGTCTAAACCAGATGAGGCCATCAGGCTGAGAAACAAGAAAGCAGAAACAAGCCCTTATCTCTAAATAAAAAAACTATTTCCAATTGGAAACTGCTTTGCAAATGGAAAATTTGCAAAATTTGTCTTTTCTAATGTTGTCTCATGAGGTATACAATCCATACATAAAAGTAGGTCATACACCAAGCAGAAGATGGCTCCCACAAAACGAACTCAGTGGTATTTTTGAAGGTTTTATTTTTCTTACAGGTCTCTTCCTTATATATTATGATTTTGAATTTGTGATTTTATGGTGTGTCTGTGTGTGTGTGATGAGTGAATGTGTATCTCACTGCATACATATGTGTTTCATATGCTTTTTTTTTGCTCTTTTTCTGTTTGTTTTGTCTTTGTTTTTTCAGTTCTATCTTATTTACTATCAATATCATCATCATCATAATCATCATCATCATCATTATTATTGTTATTGTTATTATTTTAGATGCTTGTTTCTTTTCTACTGAGAGAGAGAGAGAGAAAGAGAGAGAGAGAGAGAGAGAGAGAGAGGAAGAGAGAGAGAATGTCTGCAGATTTGAGTGGTTGAGGAATTAGCAAGAATCTAGAAGGAATTTGGTAAAAGGGAAATAATCAGAATAGATTGTATGAGAACAAATTCATTTTCAGTTCAAAAATCAGTATTTATAAGAAGAAAAAGAAATTGATAAAGCTCAGTTATATTGGTTAAGGAATATAAAACAGGATGATATATTTGCCAATATCATAAATGAATGAGCATGCATCACCAAAAATTCTACTACTGTCAAAAAAGGAACTTCACAGTTTTTTTGTTCTTTGACATTTTCTTACAATTGTATCATGAATGTAATAATTTTCTCCTCCTTATCTCTCATCTCACTTCCTCTTCCACTGGACTATTCTCAACAATTCTTCCTCCTGTACCTATATGTTCATTTGATATGTAGTCTATTTAGTTTAATTAACACACCATTTTGATATTACCATGGGGATTTTCATATTATCTTTAGTTCAACTGATTTGAAACAAATCAGTTAGACATAATTACTAAAGTATGCATGCTATTTAACTTCAAAAGAAATGGTGTCATAACATATTTCCACATTTAAAATTGTGTTTGTATTTTTTAGATTTTTTATTAGATATTTCCTTTATTTACATTTCAAATGTTATACTCTTTCCTCATTTCCCCTCTGAAAACCTCCTATCTTATCCCTCCTCCCCATGCTCACCAAACCACTCATTCCAACTTCCCTGTCTAGGCATTTCCCTACACTGGGGCCTGAAGCCTTCATATGACCAAGGGCCTCTCCTCCCATTGATGGACAAGACTATCCTCTGCTACCTTTAAACAAAGCAATATGCCATAAAGCAGGCTTGATCTTCATTGGCAAGTTGCCTTAATGCAGAATCACTTGGGAGTGGAGTCTCAGTGAGGGATTGTCTAGATTAGTTGGGCTAGGGACATGCCTAGAAGGAATTTTCTTGAGAAGAAAATATAAAAATACTTAATAAAAAAAAAAAACTCTCCCAAACACACACACAAAAAGGTGCATACAAAGTGTTTCTGTTAAGATAACTGTTATGCCATTACAAACACCAGCACAGTCAAAAAAGAGGAGATGTGCTAAAATACTAAACATATAGACAATGTTGGGATTGCTTAGAGTTGAAGAGATCCTTTAATACATAAAAATTCCTTTTTGTATATATTTCAAAACATACATGGTAACCAAAGTACTTCTCAATACTGGAAGTTATTTATATTTTAAAGCAGAAAACCCTCAATCAAAGGTTCATACTCAGATAAAGGACAATTATGAAGTATCTACTTTTAACATCACAATGAATATAATATTTAAATAACAAGGCTAAATTCTTCCAATGCTTTGTAAGAAGAAGACTGGATACTTGGTTTAAGTAGTATAAAAAAATTATTGAAAATCTAAACTGTATACCATAAAATACAAAATAAAAAGTCATGTATTTTAAAAGGAAAAAGTAAAGTTGTAAATATGAGCAAACAGCATTATTATGTGTTAAAATTCATTAAGAATTATAAAGATCACTACTGGAGAAATTATAGAAAACTGGAAATTCCATAAGACAAGAGAGCCAGAAACATGCAAGTATTAATTTTATTTACACTAAAAAATGTTAAGCAGTGAAGAAATTGAAAGTAAGATTGCATTAAATGGCATAAAATAAAGAAGAATTTAACAAAATGTATGTAAAGACCTATAAAATGAAATTAACAAATTTTTGCTGAATGATTTGAGAATTATTGAATAAATTAAGAATAATATCAGTGTTGTGCAATAATAATTACTCTCTGTATCACATGTGATGTTATCTAAAGTTCACAATGTTTATTTTTCCTCAAAATTGGCACAGTGAATCACAATATGAAACTATACATACAAAGCAGTTTTAAATGAAATTCTCAAAAGATCTGTCCTATGTTATTACAAAGAAAAGAAAAATTTATGAAAAAAGTTAAAGCCTCAATGTTTATGTCATAGAAAAGCCTCAAAATTAATGAGAAATGTCATATTTTACATAACAAATTATACTAATTTTAAAGGAAATAGTTATTAATATTAGTTAAGGTAAAATTACTTCCTTGATAAAAATAATTAAACAGAAATATCTACAAACAACTTTTGAGAAAGTTTAAATAGCAACATAGTAAGAAAGACTCAAGCAGTGACAGGAATCAAGAGTGACATTCTATAGGAAAATCTGGTGCTGGAAGTCTGAAAGCACAAGGGTTTTCTTTAAAAAATGTATTCAAAAATAAATATACACTTAAATAATACTGATTATCTAAGCAATATGTATAGATGCAATATATAAAAATATATTGTATAATTTAATTGAATATATAAATGCAGTATATATTTATATATAAACATAATATATTATTATAATAATATATTGCTCAAAGAAGAGGGAATGGGATTCTTCCCAATTATCTCATGAGGCCAGTATAGTAATGATAGTAACAATAACACATATTAAGAAAAGGAAAACTTATCTTTCCAAACCTATATTCCTCATGAATATATTTTAAAAATATCCAATAATATATCTGCAAATTGAACTTATTGAACAATATAAAGAAAGGCAAAGTTACTGAAATTCTTCATAAAGCACTTAAAATTATCTAAATAAATGAAAATATTTGGTCTTCTGGAGTATAAGTGGTGTAAGTTACATAAAAATATCAATTTATTTCAAGCTTAACAATAATTACAAACCATATCTAATCAAAATTATACATATATATATATATATATAATTATCTTCAAGATAATAATTTTGTTTTCCTAATTATTTGAGTGTTAATTTGGAAGCCAATTGCCCCATATGATCACCATAAATACATTGCTTAATGTAACAATATGTACATACATGGAATTTAAACATGGCTTAAGTTATGATAATTTTAATGGCTTGCTAGTAGAAGTATGGTGTCTCCCTTCTTTTTCTTTTTTTCCTTTCTTACATGCAAGGGAAACAGCCAATTGGCCTGTACAAGAACAATCTCTTTACAATGCTGAGACCCTACCACTACCGTTCTAGAGCACAGAATCCTTGGGATATTTTTTTCTTTTTAGTTGTCTTTAAAAAAAAATAAAATGAAAGAAAGGAAACAAAACACTGCACACTGGTCTGTAGTTTACATTTTTCTTAAAACAAAACAAAACAAACAAATAAAACCAGGATAACTATGTCAGATAGGGCTTTAATATATTAGAGGACCAAATGGGGTTAATTTTTATTTTTACATGTATGTTACAGGCCAGTAGACAAGATATAGTGTATTTTCTCAGCTAGTAGAGTCATATTCTCTCCAAATATGTAGACAAGAGGGTTAATGTCCTTATAAAAGTGTCATGAAGACATTAAGACTGATGAAAATTCAACATACATACACAAGTGCACACAAGAGCGTGTGCATGCATGTGAATATTTTACTCTCATATCAGACAGAAGGAGTCATTGTATAAATGATAGGATACCTTTCTAATTTCAAGCACAGTCCTTTGTGTCAGAAAAACAGCACTCTAACCATGGCAAGGGAAGAAAAAATTTAAATTCTATTTTCTTTTTGTAAAGGACACAAATATTCAGTGAGCCCATTACTGTAGGCAGATTGAAAACAGAGAACTGACATGACCACGTGCTCACGTTAAGGCTATGAATATAATTGATTTGTATAAGTAAAAGGATCTATCACTGATGAAAAAAGTCTCATTTAAAATACTTTATTTATTACAGCTATTTTGTGGATTATGAGTGGTGATGAACATGTAGAGGTAAGAGGACAAATCTCTGGAGCTCTAGAGTAGCTCACTATCAAATTTGGTCGTTGTGTTTTTACACAAGTACTTTTTGCTTTTTGATAGACAGCTGAATACCTTCCTGCACTAAAGAGATGATGACATAGGAGTGAGGCTCAATGTCGACACTAGCTCATGTAGCCAAGCAAGGCTCTTAATTTTAAGAGTGGTTTGCAATCCAGTAAGTGGTTGGCCGAAGGGGTCCTGTAGAGATCCTAGACAACCCAAGTGATTCCATATCAGAGGTTTGCTCTTCATAGCCTGACAGCAGTAAATAACTCATGGTTTTTGATCTATGTACTACTTAGAAGAGGGGTGTGTGTTTGTGTGTGTGTGTGTGTGTGTGTGTGTGTGTGTTTGTGTGTGTGTGTGTGTGTTTGTCTGCCTGTGTATATGTATGTATGTATGTATGTATGTATATATGTATGTATGTCTATCTACTTTGTCCTGAGAAGACCAATAAATAGTTATATCCCAAAGCATTCAGTGCATCTCATTGCTTTCATTTGTTGACTTCTAAATGCCATTTCCAATACAAAGAACTAAGACTCCTCAGAAAATCCCTTGATGCCAGAGCTGGAATAGAGAATAATACATTAGTTTGAATTAAGTTCACAGTATCAAAAAAAGACTTTATGGCATGATGAAAGCTTACTGAAGCTGTATAGGAAACCTAAAGGCACTCTCCAAAAGGCTGAACTTTAGAAAACTTGAGTAAAAAAAATAAACAATGATAACATGAAACTTATATGTAAGCAAAACATAAATTCAGGAGTACCTACTGAAATAAATGCTGTGTGCTGTTTCTATGAGTCTCATTTCTCACCTAGAAGGGCAAAAGTGTGTTCTCTCTGGTTTAATTGGAATAACATGCTTACTTTCTGTTTTGTAAAAGAACATGAGATCTTGTAGCATTCATGTCTTATTACATGATTAAGATTAAAATATTCATTGTGTATCTTCAAATTAATGTAACGAATGAACTTTTAAGAGGAATATTTCTAGAAGGCTAATATATGCTCTATCAAAGAAAGATCTAGCTAGTGGTACATGTGCAATAACTACTTATTATTAACTACTTATGAAGTAGATATTTAAAAAAAGAGAGACAAAATATAATGTTTAGTGCCCAGTGTTCCTTTTAATAATTAACTTTAAAATTGACAAGATAAAAAGACTGATAAACCAGGCTGTGGTGACACACACACTTGATCCCACCACTTGGGAGGCAGAGGCAGGAGGATCTCTGTGAGTTCAGTGTGGTCTACAAAATGAGCTGCAGGACAGCAAGTGATACACGGAGAAACACTATTTCAACAAAACAAAACAAAACAAAACAACAAAAAGTTGCTGAGATGTAAAATGTCTAGCAAGTAGTCATTTAAAAACAATATCGTATATTGATATTGATTATATTGATTGAACAACAAATTTACCGTTCTGTCCTTTCTTTAAATTCAAACTAGATTTTATTTATTTTTTATTGTATATTTTCTTTATTGACATTTCAAATGTTATCCCCTTTCCAGGTCTCCCCTCGAGAAACCCCCTATCCCTTCCCTCTCCCTTTGATTTTATGAGGGTATTCCTCCACCCATTCATCCACCCACTCCTACCTCCCTGCCCTTGCATTCCTCTATACTGGGGCATCGAGCCTTCACAGGACCAAGGGCCTCTTCTCCCATTATTGCACCACAAGGCCATCCTCGGCTACATATGCAGTTGGAGCCATGGGTCCGTCCATGTGTACACATTGATTGGTGGTTTAGTCCTCAGAAGCCTCTGGAGTCTGGCCGGTTTGCACTGTTGCTCCTCCCATAGAGTTGGAAACCCCTTCAGCTCCTTCAGTCCTTTCTCCAGCTCCTCCATCTGGGCCCCTGCTCAGTCCAGTGGTTGGCTGTGAAAGCATCCACCTCTATTTGTCAGGTACTGGCAGAGCCTCTCAGGAGACAGCCATATCAGGCTCCTGTCAGCAAGCACTTCCCAACATTAGTAATAGTGTCCAGGTTTGGCCACTCTTTTTGAGATGGATCCCCAGGTGGGGCAGTCTCTATATTGCCTTTCCTTCAGTCTCCACACTTTGTCTCCATATTAAAACTAGATTCTAATACAATATATCTGATTACAGTTTCTCCTTTCACAGCTCCACTCAAACCCTCCTCATTTCCCTACCTACTCAAATTAACCTGGCATCAGAATACAAGCAGACATTGTCATCATCGTCGTCGTCATCATCATCATCATCATCATCATCATCATCATCTAAAAACCAATCAAATAGATTTAGGAAAGAGCAAACAAAAAAAGAGCAAAAGATAAAGCACAAGGAACACACAGACATTGAGACACACACATTCACAGAAACAGAAAACTAGTGTGTGTCTAGAAGGACTATTCAGAGGGAGGAAAGAAATTAGCAAGAGGCCAGGAGAGTGTGGAGGGCAGACAAGGATGAGATTAGAAAAAACAGAGTAAATGGAAATGTCATAGTCAAACATTGCTTTCAAAACCCTATGAGATCAGCAGGATTTTATGTGTGTGTGTGGGGGTGGGGGGGTGTATGACACACACATATATACATTATATATGTTATTATAAAAATATATGCTATTATATATTTGTTATATATATAAACATAGCCATGTGATTATATACATCATAAACAAACACATACACACACACGCACACACGTTTTTAATTTGAGTAGGAGTTAGGGGACATTGGAAGGGTGGGAGGGGCCAAGGGACAGAAATGATGTAAGTACAATACCTGTGTATGAAACTCCTAAAAATTCAAAGTTTCAATTTAAAAAGTTAATTAAAATAATAAAGGAAACACGTGTCAGCTCAGGTAATATCCAATAAGGAAAGTGAATAAAGCTAAAATGAATACATATATTTAAAAAGTATTGACATACAAACTCACCCATAATTTCATACATTAATTACATTTGTAGAAGAAAATATTTATAGACTAATATGTTGATCAATTCCTGAGTGGACATGTGAATAAGTTATTTCATCTAAATAAATTTACAAAATGCACTCTCATTTGAGTGAGTTATCTATCATATATCCTAACACCAACTGTATCATTCTTCATACAAATAAATAAAATTAAGACCAATCTTAAAGACACAGAAATGTCTTACATTCCTTAAGATCAATTTTGATATTCTTCCATCAGCTCTAATTTACTTAGTAATTTTTTTAAAAAATATCTTACTTCAATAATTTAATCGTAAATGTGAATTCATAAATGATTTTCTCAGATGAAAATATAAGTTTTGTTTCTCAGTCACCTCCTTGGTGTGACATTTTTGCCACCCTTCTCCATCTACTCATTATAAATATTTTCAGAATTTCAGTCTTGTTTGGCTCCTGGAACTTACAGGTTTGTAAGGAGAGTAGAAAGGGTTTCAGTGTCTGACAGGCTTTAAAATAGAGTTCTCAGTTGTGAAGTATTTGTTGATGGAGAAAGCTGGGCTCTTCCCTTTCTGGTCAGCAAAGCAAATTAGAATGGTGTTGAAATTATATCTGTCTTGTCATCCCCTGGCAGGACACCTCTTGAGAGGGCCTTCTGTTCCTCCCTTTCTTGGCAGCCTCTTCCTTTGGGATGTCTGGAAATAATGGAACTTTCAAGACTAAATAATGGAGCCTGGCAGAGCTTCCGTACTTCTGACATACAGATCTAAATCATATGTTTGCACTGGGTCATTTCGAGTAAACTTGAAGCTTCAAATATAACGTAGCTCTCCCTCTCCGTTTGGTCCCAGTTCTCTGTGACTGCCATTCCGTCTAGCAAATGGAGATTGCAGCGTTCTGTCAAATGCAACCTGTTGTTTTTAAAGTATACGATGCTTCACATTCTGGGCAAGAATCGATAAAATACACAGACACAAGATGAGATAGCCATCATTGGAACCAGATGCATAATTTTAAAATGGGCAAAGGAAGAGTATCTGTCTGTATATGGTTTCATTCCAGGGCTCAAAACTTGATCGAAACAGGAGCTCCTGCTGACTTCTCGGGCCCAGAATGCCTTTGACTCTCTGTCCATTTTTACTGTAGTGGTGCAGATGTAACCTCGGGACTTGTGTAAGCCAGACAAATGGGCTACCCCAGAGCAATAACCGCAGGTAGGAGAGCACATTTCTGATGAAGTTTCATTGCCTACGAAGCCAAAATGGAATCGATCGCTGTCAGGGCACCTCATGTAATATTTTCTAAATATAGTATGTCTGTCTGTATGTTCAGTCTCTGGCAGAAACAATTTACATATCACTGACTGGGGCCTACATTTCCATACTACTGTTGTCTTTTATTCTTTCTAATGCAAAAGATTTCAGTAATGCCATTTTTACAGCAAGTTCCTTAAAGCTTTGGCTGTGGTGGTTTTTAGTCATGAAAAACTATGACTGTATGAACTTTAGAATTGTGTTTTAAGCAAGAGTATGTTGTGTAGGTCCAAGTATATGAGGTCATAAAGGATGTAAAACTAATCATTGATTAAGGACATGTAGTCCTTTTATTGGTTTGTTTTTCAATGTCTTTACTTGAAAACTAATATCTTATTTTATTGCTGTACTATATATACATACATAGTGTAAACAGCAACACTGCAATAATTTTGAGGTATATAATTTTTCTGCACTAAATAAATACATTACAAATTCTTTTATGTGAACATCACTGATGTCTACTTACAGAACCTCTTTCACTGTGTCACAGGTGAATTATCCTCTGGTCTTTTCACTCCCTGGAATTATTTGTGTGTATCTCTTTTCTTCCTTTCACTCACTGACTAAATAGAAGTGTCTCTTATCTTGACATGGGGACCAAAGAGGCTGTTTTGGGCTGATCAAGAATGACATATCAGATCCCCTTATTCCCATTGCTTCCCTCCAACCCTTGCTCCAAAGGCAGGTCAGTAAGCAGAAAGCCAACAAGAGGGAGAGGGGGCAGGAAACAGGCACTTGCAAAAACAGTGCTCATGACTTAAGGCTAAGTTGTCTGTTCTTTCTTCCTTCCTTCCTTCTTTCCTTCATTCCTTCCTTCCTTCTTTCTTTCTTTCTCTCTCTCTCTTTCTTTCTGTCTTTCTTTTTTTTTTTCTTTTTTGGTTTTTTCGAGACAGGGTTTCTCTGTGTAGCCCTGGCTGTCCTGGACTCACTCTGTAGACCAGGCTGGCCTCGAGCTCAGAAATCAGTTGTCTGTTTTCTACCAACACACTTTTAAGCAAAATGGGGAGAAAGACAATGTAAGATACGGGGTAAATTTGGATACGTGCCAGGGGCAATGCTTAAGTGTAGCCTCCCTTTGGATGTTCAATTACAGAAACCCAGTATTTCGCAAGAAGTTTTCAGTTGATTTTGAAAGAAAGACTGAGATGTTTTGACAAATGATTTAGCAGTATCAGCAGCGGGAAGGAAATCAGGAACTTTTAATTCTATTCCTGTATACTGTGACTTCCTGTGTGGGTTTAAGCGAATCATTTAGTGTTTGTTGTGTTACATATCGGGGTGTTCTTGCTTCTCAGAATGACTAAAGCAGTTAAGTCTTCTAAGCTCATGCGATATAAAGAACATACACACCCCTGAACTTTCTGAATCAAGCGTAATAACCTACTTTCTGAATGATTAGCTGGCTCAGTATTTCTCAACACGACCTTTACATGTGGCCACATTGACATCCTGCCAAATCATGTCTGAAGGAGCAGCCTTTGGCAAACACTGATCATATCAATAACAAACAAGACTTCACATGTGCTTTTAAAGAGAGAGGCTACTTTTATATGATATAAAAAGATCTCTGACCCCCACTCCAACTCCTTCTCCCTCCATCTCTTTCTCTACTACCCTCTCTCCTTCCTTCCCACTCTTTCTCACACACAAGTTTAGTTTTACCTTTCAAGTTCCCATGACAAACTTCACAAAGCCTTCTCTTTGTATATCTACTCATTTTCATACTTTCTACTTGTATATGCAAAGTATGTAGTTCATTATATTTTTACATACTTTCTACTTGTATATGCATAGTGTGTTCTACATCATAGTTTTTACTTAACAATTTGAATATACCCAAACATTTTATTTCAAGATGATTTACACCCTCACTATTCATTGCAAAGTATTTATTGTATACTAATAAGCAAACTAGTTTAAATGATTTTATTGCAAAATGTTTATTAGAAGAAAAAATGGAAATGACACAATGTAATGATCTATATATATATGACCACTAAAAATTTGATATGGTTTTATAATTGTGGATAAGATAAAACATATATAATATGCTATAAAATAATCAAGCTTCATTATTATAAAATATATTCATTAAATTATCAAATAATTATTTAGTACATAGTATATTTTCAATGTACTGGGAATAGTAAAAACCAAATATAGTTTCTGCTAGAAACATTGACAAATAAAAATGACAGAAGTGGAAATACATTCTCTTTTCTTTTTCTATTAAGATCACATGTTTTTTTCATTTCTTTTTTTATTAGATATTTTTTATTTACATTTCAAATGTTCTCCCCTTTCCTGGTTTCTCCTTTGAAAAAAAAAAAAAAACCTCCTATTCCATCTCCCCACCCCCAATCACCAATATACCCTCTCCCGCTTCCTGGCTTCCTGGTACTAGCATTCCCCTACACTGGAACATAGAGCCTTCATAGGACCAATAGCCTCTACTCATATTGATAACTGACTAGGCCATCCTCTGAGTGAGGTAACCCAATCACAAAAGAACACACTTGGTATGCACTAAATGATAAGTGGATATTAGACCAGAAGCTCAGAATACCCAAGATACAATCCACAAACTACAAGAAACTCAAGAAGAAGGAAGAACAAAGTGTGAATACTTCGATCCTTCTTAGAAGGGGGAACAAAATGCTCATGGAAGGAGTTGCAGAGACAAAGTGTGGAGCAGAGACTGAAGAAAGGACAATCCAGAGACTGTGCCACCTGGGGATTCTTCCCATATACAATCACCAAACCCAGACACTATTGTAGATGCCACCAAGTGCTGGCTGACAGGAGCCTGATATAGCTGTCTCCTAAGAGGCTTTGCCAGTGCCTGACTAATACAGAAGTGGAAACTCACAGCCATCCATTGGTCTGAACACAAGGTCCCCAATGAAGGAACTAGAGAAAGGACCCAAGGAGCTGAAGGGGTTTACAGCCCCTTAGGAGGAACAACAATATGAACTAACCAGTACTCCCAGAGCTCCCAGGGACTAAATCACCAACCAAAGAGTACACATTGTGGGACTCATGGCTCCAGCTATATATGTAGCAGAGGAAATACATTCTTATGAGAACTATCAAGAGCCTAAGTAAAACTAGCTAATGGTGTGGTGATACCCTCAAACTCCAATATTTTAAAATATGTTCATTGCTTGTCATAAACATCAGTCATCTCCAGTAAGGCAGAGGGAGTATCACACAGACACTTTTGAGTAACTCTGTATTCCTTTGCATTTGCATTGTTGACCCATGGAAACTGGACAGACTCTGTTAGATCCAAGATGAAAAGGAAATTCAGTTGTCACTCCACAAAATCAAAACAAACAAACAAGCAAAACGAGTTTCAGCACCATGCCAAAGCTGAGGAAACCACAGAGCATGGATCAGAGGAGTGAGTGTCTAGACAGGCTTCTGGAGCTGGGCAAGCTGGAGAACTGCTCTTCATGCTAAGTGGGATGCGAAACAACAGGAGAACCCAGTATGTGAACATCCATAGGCACTAATTTGAGGGCACTAGACCTTTCCTTTCTTTGGAAAAGTGGTCATGCAAGGCATGTAGAAATCACATGGAAGACAGCGACAGACACATTAAGGCAGTGCCATAGAAGTAGATGGATTTCAACCCTGAAAGCCTTACCAAAAAATACTTCACCCGCATGTGGGTACGAAGGGCAAAAAGTAAAAGAATGACTAAATCTGCCTTGTACTTTTTAAAAGATCACTCTTTTTTCTAAGGAAAAAAGGTAAAATATTTAAACTGGCAGAAAACTGGAAGATTACTTACAATAAGTCAAAGAGATATTGGGACATGGAGATGAGATAATGGCCTAAAAAGACCAAAAACTCTCAGATTCGCTATTGATTGCAATTACAACTGGACAATGTCAGTCCTGAGCTTTAGGAGAAGGGGCAGGTATTTATTTACACTTTGCTCTCTTATCTATTAAATTCCCTTTCTTTTTCAACATTAGCATTCGTACTTTTTAATTTGTTTATTCACTTTACAACACAGTATCAGTCTCTGTCTCCTCCCACAGTTTCCCTTCTGACAGATCCTACCCCTCTTTCTTCCTTTCCTTCTCCTTTGAGAAGATGAGCTTCTCCTCTTGGGTATCACAACCCCTCTGAGCACATCAAGTCACTTTAGGACCAGGATGCTCTTCCACTGAGGCCAGACAACTCCCAATAGTAAATGTACTAGGATATGTGACTCTCAACTAAACATAGTCTCAGAAAAGAAATTAAAAGAATTATAAATCACAAGCTAGGATACTTAATATCTGTAAGTTTTTCCTTATGGAAAAAATAATTGATTGCAGTTTTAAAAATATCAAGAGTGACCAAATCAACTTTTTACAAACATACGTATGAAATTTGTTCATTAGAACATTGATTTTGATTCATTCAAGATATTATTGAATATTTTGTTGTAGGAATTGAATTACATTAGAGGATCAAAAGAAAATTAGATAAAAGCAGAAAAAAAATGTACCAAGAGCAATGGAAGAAAACACACACAGTTCAAGACAAAACTGCTTTCACAAAATAAAAAAGGATATTATACAAAATGACATAAACAAGAAGGAAATTGTTTTATAAACCCACAAGCATTTGATTCACTATATTCTTCACTTAGAATTCTTACTAGATTATACTGTCCAACTTGAGGCTGAAAGACTGAAGACATAGGAGATCTTGACTACTTTTCACAGTGATAGGAAATTAGATTCCAACGCTTATGAGAAAAGGCTACACAAAAGGAATTATTTAGTCTAAAAAAAGATGATGGGTTGGTGGTTTGATATTGACCTTTAAGCTAACAAATGATTTCAAAGACCCTGTAACAGCTCTCTAACTCAACAGAGAAAACTAAGGAAATAATTTGAAGTTATTGTGGCAAGCTAGACATCAGTATAAAGTGACGGTTGTTAGACACCCTTGTGAAGTCATGGAGTTTCTTCCTCAAGGGCCTTGGTCTTTAAAAAAGATCAATTTTCATCTGCTTAAATGACTGACTAAATCTCCTTCATCCTTCTGATTCTCTCTCTGGAGAACCAGATTCCTTGACCTGGCTTAGCAATCCATTCCTAAGCCAAACAGCTTTCAAGGTCAGGAAGCATTCTAGCATAATTCACCTAAATAGATCCGGCTTCAACTTAAACCCATTTCCTCTTGTTCAATCCTGGGTGGAGAGAAAGGAGTGTTTGCTGAGGAGCGCCAATGCAGAGCAGCTCTGACAATTCAAGACAGCCATTCTGTACTCTAGCCCATTTTCTTTACACGAAATGACGTCAACATCATCAATGCATCATACATTTTGTCCACTTCTTAATCCAGTTTTTGTTGTTGTTGTTGTTGCTTTGTTTTGTTTTGTTTTGTTTTGTTTTACAGAATCAGTTGCAATACTTCAATGCACGATGTGAACAGAAACGCTTCTGAAATTTTTCTGTTCTTCAATGCAAGGGAACAAGTTTTGATTAAGGATCCATTTCCTCCGACTTCTCAGACATTTTTACAGGAGTCGTGTTTCTAAGCTTACAAAGGTGAATCATCCGTTCATTGAACAGTCATGGCAATTAGCTGTATCACAGTTGGGTCGTGGATTGGATTGCCTCTTTTGCTTCCCAAAAGTCAAATCTGTTACGGTTCCTGAGTCAATTAGTCAAAAAAAATCATTTTACTGCCAATGCCAAAAGTTTTAAGCTAGCTTTAAATAAAAACAAAATGGAATTCTGCAGCAAAGTCAGTAAAGAAGTAAACAGGTGAGTCTCGGCAACTAGAGAGCAAATTAAACATATTCTTGACTCTGCCTCTCTCTGCACTTCAGATTCTATTTATCTTTCCACTGACCAACTCCAGAGAATTTAATTCGTAAATATCTACTAAATGTGCCTCTTCTTCTCTTTTCTCAATTCAGCGATCACCAGTCTGTTCTTAATTATCTCCTACCCAGACTTATACAAGTTCCTTATAAATGATTCCTATGCCCTCATATTCTTTCATCTAGTTAAAATGCAAATTGCCTCATGCATCCTCTCTGGTTATAATCTTACAATACATCTAATGATTGACATAAAGAATACAAATCCAAGCTTGGAGAATATTCGACAATTTTAAGGATTAGAAGTACCTTTTAGTTCCTCTAGTTGTACCTTCTTACAGTTCAACTACTCTGAACGATTTCTTTTTATTTTCTTGTGGTTTTGAAATATTCAGGATTGGCCTGGTAGAGTGTTACATGCCTTTATTCCCAGAACTCAGGAGGAAAGGTAGAAGCAGGCACACTTCTCTGAGTTCAAGCCCAGCCTACTCTACATAGTGAGCTCCATGACAACCAGGGCTACATAGAGAGACACAGACACAATACATAAATATTTAGGATTGTTCATACTACCAATTAGGTCTGGGATGGTCTGTCTTACTTTGACTACTATATGCCTTTTCTGTTACTAGTATTTTTCACAACACAACACAAAGTATATACTTCATTTTCATGGACTTTGATTATCATTTTCATATGTGTGTGTATGTGTATGTGTGTTGACTTTCTGTGTGTTTTTGGGTGCTAGTGGTATTGTTTGTTTCCTTTGTTTTTAATCTTATTTTATGGTAGTAATTTTCTTCCCTTCATTTTAGTAGAAGACTCTGACTCCCTTAAGATTGGTGGTAGTGGTGGACTCCTTGAGTTTTGTTTTTCTTCTATTATTTTTGTTTTGTTTTGTCTTGTATTATTTTTTGTTGTTGTTATCATTCTTTTTGGTGTGTGTGTATGTTTTAATATTTTGTGTGTGTGTGTGCATTTGGTTTGTGTTTTGGTTGTATTTTGTTGTTGTTATTATTGTTGTTGTTGTTTCTAGATCTCACCCTATAGACAGGATTGGCCTCAAACTCAGAGATTCTCCCCTTGACCCTGCCTCTTGAGTACTGGGTTAAGTGCCCACACTGTATGGCTTCTCTTAGATTACTTTATTCATCCTTTGTTTTAAAGAGTTGCTTTGCTGAAGAATATTCTTGGTTGCCAACATTGTGTATCAGAGCATTCATTATTACATCTAATTCTTTAAGCATTAAGGAAAATTTAGTTATTAGTCATTAGTTTTTTATTATTTGTTACTTGTCCTCTCTATTGATAATTTAGATGTTTTTCTCTTTGTTTTGTACTTTTGACAGTTTAACTAAATTAAGTCTATTTGGAGTACTTTGTGTTTTATGGACATAGCTACCTGGATCATTCTCTTTTGCTTGTTTTTGTTTGTGATTTTGCTGTTATTTTATAATGTTAGGCATAATATTTAGGTGCATTATTTTTCTAAGAATCATAAAACATTACAATTTTTATCTCTCATGTTTTTACTTTCATTTAAAATATTAATATATATTTTATCTACCTTTATCATTTTAGTCTTTCAAATTTTTATTCATACATCACATACTTCAACCACATTCCCTCATTGTTATCTCTATCCTAACTCTACTTGATATACTCAAAAAAAATCTTCCTACTACTTTCCCATTGTATGTGTGTGTGTGTGTGTGTGTGTGTGTGTGTCCTATTGCATTTAATTAAAGTTGATTTGCATGAATATGTGGGGGGAGCATTCTTTACTTGGGCAAAGGAAGCTCACCTGTGGCTAACCCCTGAGGATTCCTTTTCACCTCGCAATGATCAAGGTCAACAGCCTTTAACTTCTCTGGGGGTGAAGGATCCCCATGAGTCTCTCTTGCATCTGTGATAATCTTCATGGTTATATCTTGTGAGGTTCTTGTTCCAGTGACTAGGGTTTCTGAGACTTCATGTGTAGAGTAATCATACCATTTCCAAAAGACAGTTTCATAGCAACCCTACTCATCCTTTCATAGCATCCTTTCATAGCAACCCTACTCATCCTTTTCATAGCAACCCTACTCATCCTTTTCATAGCAACCCTACTCATCCTTTTCATAGCAATCCTACTCATCCTCTGATCTTTTCCTTCTGCTTCCTTTTCCATGGTGCCCCCTGAATAGAAGAAGAGAGAGTAGACATGTTCCATGTAGGACTTAGCATGCGGCAGGCATTTATCCTAGCATTTTAACCAGGTATGTTACCAATTGAATGAAGATACTTATTTAATCAAGGATAAGTGCTACACTGACCTACTGGTATAAATAAAAATATGTAGTTGGAAAACAGGTCCATTTAGGAAAAAAGGAGTGGTACTTTCATCTCTACGTCCCAGTACTTCCTTAACTGTGGGATGGAGATTTGGAATGCCAGACTTGATTGATTTTCAATAAAGTGGCTACAAATCCATAAAAGCCATGCCACTATTGTGTAAGTGAGCATGTCTTACCTGGCAGGTTATACAAACTTGCAGAGAAGATGGCTAAGCTGGAAAGAACCCAGATGCCCTTCAACAGAGGAATGGATACAGAAAATGTGGTAAATTTACACAATGGAGTACTACTCAGCTATTAAAAACAATGACTTCATGAAATTCCTAGACAAATGAATGGAACTAGAAAATATCATCCTGAGTGAAGTAACTCAGTCACAGAAGAACACATATGGTATGCACTCACTAATAAGTGGATATTAGCCTAAAAGTTCGGAATACCCAAGATACAATTTACAGACCAGATGAAGCTCAAGAAGAAGGAGGACCAAAATGTGTATGCTTCAGTCCTTCTTAGAAGGAGGAACATAATAGTCACAGGAGGAAATACAGAGACAAAGTGTGAGCAGAGATTGAAAGAAAGGCCATCCAGAGACTGTCCCACATGAAGCTCCATCCCATATACAGACACCAAACCCAGACACTATTGCGGATGCAAAGAAGTGCTTACTGACAGGAGTCTGATACAGCTGTCTCCTGAGAGGCTCTTTTAGAGTCTGGCAAATACAGGGGCCGATGCTGACAGCCAACCATTGGACTGAGTTTAGGATCTCCAATGAAGGAGTTAGAGAAAGGACTGAATGAGCTGAAGAGGTTTGCAACCCATAGGAAGAACAATGTCAACTAACCAGACCTCTTCAGAGCTCCCAGGAACTAAACCACTAACCAAAGAATACACATGGAGGGACCCATGACTCTATCCGCATTTGTAGCAGAATGGCTTTCTTGGACATCAATTGAAGGAGAGGTCCTGGGATGGCTCCATACCCCAGTGTAGGGGAATTCGAGGCTGGGGAGGCAAGAGTGGATGGGAGGGTGGGTGAACACCTTCATAGAAGCAGGGGGAAGGAGGATAGAATAGGATAGGGGGTTTCTGGAGGGGAAACCAAGAAAGGGGATAACATTTGAAATGTAAATAAAGAAAACATCCAATATAAAAAAAGAAAAAAAAAGAAAAACTTTGATGCTTTTTCTATCACTTCAGCCTACAAACATTCTGGGCTTCTGCTCCAGTATGGGCTCTTTTGATTTCCTCTGTCCTTCAACCTGAGTGTGAACCATCCTGAGCTATAGGGTCCTCTGTTCTACTCTCTACAGATGAATATTTTAGCAGTGTTTTCTTTTATTCCATTTAATTGTTTTCTTTGTCTCTACATCTGTCATTCTTTGACAACTTTATCAAATTTGTCATATAAATCATGGTGTTTCTTCATTATTTTGTTAACTTCTTCACTTACATTATTTGTCTATCATGGCATTTCCCCAAATCATTATTTTAATTATTTTGTATTAATTGGACAATGTCCTTTTGTTTCTATTGTTATTTCATTGGGTAGTTTTGTTTGTTTTTTCTGTTTTGTTTTGTTTTAGGGCAAGGTGTCACGCAGTCCAAGCCAGCCTAAAACATCATTTAGCTAACGCTACCAATTTCTTTTCTTTTGGAACTTTTCCAAGAAAATGATTGTTTCTTTAAAGACTGCAAGTTCCCTTAGCATTTGCAATCTCCCTGTGCCCTGATATATATTTCTGCACCTGGTAAACCAGTTGTCTCTACTAATGTTATATGGTAGCTTTGAAGTCAAAGAGTTTCTCCTAATTATGTGTTTCAGGCTGACAGTCAGTCAGAAGAGATTGGCCTCAGTTCTATTTGGGTACTATTTATGAATATTAAATTAAACTGTAATCTATATTGGTGCCATCATTAGATGTTTCAGTTCACTTAAATGTTAGCATTAAGAGACACTGTATAACCAGATGAAGTTCAGCACTCCTTCATAGGTCCCATTCACAAGTAACTCTGAACAGAGTACAAAATGTATGGGAGGTCATCAATATCCATAAGTCACATGAGAGGGGAGCCATTCTCTATGGTCAGGTACTTCTAGTGAAGCTAGGAAGATGAAATAGTCATCAGTTTCTCATGGTTCTGAGGGGTGAGCAACTCTGGTGGGGTCAAGTGATTACATATCATTGTTCTCAGTCTACAGGGGTATATTGGGGTTTAAGGACTACATAGGTGACTTCATATGGACAGTCAAAGAAGGATACTCAGGTACTTCTTGGGATCAAAGATTGTTATGTCCATTCAGAGATAAACATGTTAAAATCTTTACGTGCATTACTATATCATAGAACCTCTACCCATGTAATCTTTTAGACTATGCTTTATCAATCATTCTGTTTACTAAATAAAGAAGGACAAGGATTGTTGGCTGGAGCTTCTATAAGTCAAAAGACTCAGATTAATCTTTTTGGCTATAATTTTCTTAAACAAGAGTGGATAAAGCACCCAACTAATTCAATGAACTGGACTGTCGAGATTCTAGGGGTAGCCAACTTGGCTGCATGCATCACAGGACCCTAGCTGAGTCAGACAAAAACTGTAGTGTACAAAGTTGCTATGTGTTTGAGATCACATAGCCTGGATACTGGCTTCTGGGTAATGTGTTTGTATAGTTCTCCAGCAGGTTTCTATGCTAGGTTCACATACAATGAGAAATAAAGTCTTCTTCAATAGTGACTTCTTTGGGGAGTTTGGACTAGGTGGAATTTGCTGTGGCTCTTTTCTTAATCTTTCTTCATTGATTTTAGTTCTTTCCACTCAGAATTAACCTCAAAAGATGAAACATCTCTTGTGGTTCCATTCCTCTTTCTCAAAGTCATCTGTATCGCTGTGCTCAACAACATCTCTGCGTCATCTCTACAGCACCTAGCATGTAACTTTCAGGATAGCAAAATAGCTATTTTATTTTGTTTGGGTTTTTGCAGAAGAAATATTCTAGAAACCTCCATTGAGCCTTTTTTGTTCAAAATAATTCCTCACACATACTTCTAAGGACATAATAGTAAATGTGCCTAGTGCATACCAATGTCATGAGGATTAAATTATTAAAGATAAAAAGTGCTTTAAATATAAAATGGCTGGCATGGGACACAATGACTATCAGTTTCACCACTGCATTTATGACACAATATCTCTAGCAAGGTACCTGGCAATCAATCGTATTCGATAAAGGCTGTGTGAATAAAAGGGATGTTACCTCAATATGTGGAGATCAAAGGAGCTGATAAAGATAGTGGCCTGTAATACTTGTTAACATGATGCTATGCTTAAAAATCACTAATGTTTTTGTTATTGAAGGTTAAGATTAGGTAGTATCCAAAATTATTATGACTGTAGAGAATTGGATAATAGGTAAAACCAAAGCAGGTCACATAACTTGGATTCCCATATGTTTCAAAAGGAATCATTTAATCACAACTTCAGGAGCGCCAAGGATTTTTCAGTGCCTCATTGCAAAAGGCTGTGCAGGCTCTCCCACCTCCCTATAAAGATTTTGTCTCAAATATGACCATGACTGTATGTAAAGAGAAACTGGTACTTCAAAAATTAAAGCTAGACAATGATTTTTTCCTAATATTCTTTCTTCTACATTAATCAACAGTAAGAGGACAATTAACCAGATAATAAACAAAAACCACAAAGCACATCTTCTTTGAAGTATAACTACTAATTTTTCTCTATGAAATACTTCAAGTGGACAGTATCACTGAATCATTATAAAAACCATATGGGGTGTTTTGTTCTTAAATTATGAAGAAAAATGTGAATAAGTCCTATGAATACTCTTCTTATCCTATCATGTGACTCCTCAATAATATTTTAAGATAATAAAGTAGCAAAAGAACAGGATAGAAAACAGATAGTTCTCCTTTTGGAATTAGAAAGAGATGAATTATAAGAACACCTAAAATGTCTTTGGAGAGAAAGGTATGGAGGAAGAAGAACAACAAGAAGAAGAGAAGGAGGAGGGGGAGGGAAGGGGGAGAAGGAGGAGGAGTTTGTGGTTGTGGTGGAAGAGAATGAGGAAGAGAGAGCAAGGAGCAAAGAAGAGAAGGAAGGAAGGCAGTTAGTCAGTCTAAGGGACAGAATCAATCAAGAAGAGAGGAAGAAAATATTTTTTTTAGGAAAGAGGAATCAAATATAAAGTTAAAATGAAGATGGCACATGTCTTGGACTTTTAATATCCCTCTTGAATTTGTATACCTTTACATTGACCCCAGATTACTTGGAGTTGGGTCAGGTATTGATTTTCTGTGAGCTTCAGTGTCCTTAATTCTAAGAAGAGAACTTATATATACAACTTCATGCTACTATAAAGTCAAAATAAGATAATTTGCAGTACTCATACTACAAATATCTAAAAGAAAAAAAGAAGGTTTTGGTATGTGATGTGGGAGAGGCAAACAGGAGCAGAGCTAGGTATTTAGTGATTCTCTCTCTCTGTCTCTCTCTCTCTGTCTCTATCTCTCTGTCTCTCTCTCTCTGTCTCTCTCTCTCTATCTCTGTCTCTCTCTGTCTCTATCTCTCTGTCTCTGTCTCTCTGTCTCTATCTCTCTGTCTCTCTGTCTCTATCTCTCTGTCTCTGTCTCTCTCTCTCTGTCTCTCTCTGTCTCTGTCTCTCTGTCTCTGTCTCTCTGTCTCTCTCTCTCTGTCTCTCTCTCTCTCTGTCTCTCTCTCTGTCTCTCTGTCTCTATCTCTATCTCTCTGTCTCTGTCTCTCTCTCTCTCTGTCTCTCTCTCTTATGTGTATTTATAGAAAGAAAGAGAAAATATGTGTAATTCTTCAGGATACTCATAAAACTTTAAACTATTAATTTCATTATCAAGAGGAAAGCAAATGATGACTATCTGTGTTGGGTTGTACATCTCACAATTGAATAGCGCAAAGTGTCTTCAAGATAATCTAGTTTGTATCCATATTTCGTTATCCTAGCACTTAAAGCATTCATCTTCCTAATCTAAAAGTATCTGTGCCATTTTGTGTCTCAGTTAAAAAATAATCACAAATGCTCCACTCTGTTCCAAAACTGGATTAAGATTCCAAAGCATCAACTGTATATAGCAGAGTTCTTTAAAGTTGAAAATAGCCACCAGGCTTTACCAGCTAAACAGCAGGTGAAAGTTGTTACCAGCTAAACAGCAGGTGAAAGTTGTTACCAGCTAAACAGCAGGTGAAAGCATAGTTCTATGTCCTAACTTCTCTCACTACAGGAACTACCATAGCTTGGAAGAAAGTCAAAATGGCAGTTCCAGTTCTGAAAGGGCTGAGGAACATGAGAACAGGGCTGTGCTCTTTGTCTCTTCCATTGTTCTTATAATTAATCCATACTGGTCATCTAATATGTTTTTAATATTTTTATTAGATATTTTCTTTATTTACATATCAAATGTTATCCCCTTTCATTGTTTCCCCTCCGAAAACCCCTTCCCCCCTTCCCTTTCCCCTCCCCCTGCTCACCAACCCACCCACTCCTGCTTCCTGATCCTGTCATTCCCCTACACTGTGTCCTTCCATGACATGTGGCACCTTCAGGAGGAGTCTGAAGCAGACACCCTACTATTGTATTCTGAGTCTCTTTAATTTGTGCAACTATATTATCATAGTCAGTGTGGGAAAACAGTGGTCATAATTGAATAAAATTTATAGTAGTATTTTGAGTTGGCCACAGAAATACTACAGACTTAGAGAAATTTCATCCTGATCTTTAAATGTCAGCCCTTCTGAAAATTTTGAATGCTGGTCTTTGCCTCTGCAAGTTTTTTCTAAAGACTTGAGTAATTCAGTTTGGTCATATCAATCTTTTCTGTTTTTTGTTTGTTTGCTTGCTTGCTTTGTCTTAGGATTGTGCTAGTTGTATTTCCTGATCTTTTATCCTCTTTCCTTTCAGGGCCATAGTGGAAAGAGAGCTGTCTTAGAAATGAGAAATTAAGATTAAATCAACTTAGGTCACAACTATACCATGAGCCAACTTCACCTTTAGAAAGCATTAATCATTTTGTGTATAAAATTAACATAGTCCAATCAGATAACATCTTATAATCCTCTTCTGAAGAAAAATATTCAGTTTTATTTAGAGTAACCTCTACATTCTAGAATTTTTCCTATATTCTCCAAACATTCACAAAAGAATATCAAAAATACAGTTTACTTGCTTTAGTCTCATTAATTCCAAGGTTTCTTTCAAAACAGCTATTGTTGATATAAGAAAGGCAAGCATCTGCAGAGACAGCAGAGCAGGAAACAGTGCCTGCTGCTCTTATACATATTATACATATCTGGAATACAGTTCCCAGCAGCCATGACTAGCAGTCCAAAATATTCTGTAACTCCAGTTCCAGAAGAACATGATGCACTGGCTTGTATAGCCACATGCACACAATATACCATGCCTTCACACAAAACCATACACATAGGTATAATTTACAATAACAAAATGAAATAGTAAATATAAAGGCTTGCTTTTTCCACTCTCAGAAGTGGCCAAGGATAAACAGAGAAGTTTAAAATTTGTTTTTTGAAAGGTCCATATAAATGATGTGGCATTTTTCTTTCATCAAAAGTTGTAGAGAGAATAAATATCTTATGTATTGTATAGATGGATTATCTGTCAATTAAAAAGCCTATGGCCCATGACTTAGGCAGAAGGTGGGACATCCAGGGGCCAGAAAGAATTCTGGGATAGAACCAGGTTGAAGATCAGCCAGAAAGATGAAAGGAGATGGACTCATGGTCCCTGCGCACAGGAAACCAACCATAGGACAGAACATAGATTAAAATAAATTGGGTTATCTTAACTTATAATTGTTGTCAAGAAGAACCTAGCTCTATGGCCAAGGTATTTGTAAATAGATTTTGAGTCTGGGTCATATTTCTGAGAGCATGAGGCTGGAAGGAAGAAACAGGACCAAACTTCTCCACAAAATGTGATAGCAATCTGCAGATAACCCCTCTCACAACTTTGTTCTTCTTAGAACAAAGTTAGGCATGTTAGAAACCTCAAAAGGCCAGAGGGAGGATGTTATAGCACAACCTGGTCAAGCTGTGCTTCCTTTAGTGCTGTTTGATTAATGATGGAAAATTTAAAGTCAGGCAGAGGCAACAGTGTTCTGGGGTACTGTTTGCCATTGTCTCTTTGTTTGAGCCCACAGAACTCTGACTGCTGCTGACTGCTGTGGAGTGAGGGGTTGGGCTGTGGAAGCACAGGGAGAAGACTCACCCGGGAAGGGATGTTGCCTTTCTGGCCTTCCACAGGCCAGTGCTGTTTCTTGGCTTTATTTGCCATTGTGGTTTGTTTTCCATTACTTACCACCACAGAAAAGTCTTAAGATTTACTGACTGAGACTGATCTATTTATTTTTCCTTTAGAAAATCCACTCTCTACTCTAAACTTTTGTTTTATAACCCTCACCTCGGATTCCCTTAGTCTTTCAATAACTTTTCACTCACAGCCACATTAAACAAAACCGCATTTCGTTTTTCATGTTCTCCTTATAAAAGACCAGACATAAAGTTAGACCTGGTTTGAATCTAGAATAGTAAGTCATTGTGCTTTATTCTACTGTGCTTGGCCAAGGCCACCCCAAACTCTGATTGTATAAAATGTAGCACCCTCACCTGGAGATGTGGCTTTTCAGAGGGGGTGTTGTTAAATTATGTCTGCGTCCCAGTAGTCATGAGATCATGAAGACAGCCATCCCACCTAGGATTTATTGTAATAACCTCAATAAATGAAAAATAAACTCCACCTTCGAAGATTACCGTGTTCACTAAAGCTGGCAAGGTGGAAGTCTTAAGATTGTCTGCTACACAGAAAAGTTTTACAACATGATATTTTTATGACTTTAGTAGATTATGCCCCCATTACTGTCATTAATACAATTTGTAAAGATAAAACTGAAACAATAGATTAATCAAGTGTTTCAGAGAAAAACAACGTCATATTAATTGTCCTTAATTGACTTAAGTGATTGAAAATCAAGGAGTGGCATGTTTTAATTAAAATTGATTGTTCATATTGCTGTAAAAATTTGAGAAAGAGTGAATTGTTTCTATCCATTCAAAACAATATTTAGCAGCAGAGATAATGACTAGTAATGGTAAGTGTTCATTAAACACTGAAATCATTTGAACAATTAACCCTTTATGATATTTTTCCAGTGAAATCAGTGAAGACTAGATTACCGGCTTGCTTGCTCTTTTTTCTTTTTCAAGCTGTCTACCTAGTACAAAGTCCAGAGGCCTCACGCATTATTCCGTCCAGTGGCTAGATTCTCTTCCCTCTATGTGCTCCCTAAGTGCTGAAAGTGCAACCTTCGAATAGGAGCAGCCATTATCCCCTGTGTCAGGGCACTTCGGTCCCTTTCAGGAGAGTGGGAGGATTAGCTGTCCTTGAAGTGCAGCAGCCTGGGCATGAAATGAGTAGTGGAGTCACTGTGCTGGACAAAATTGCCCATATCACCACTCTCAGTCCCAATCACGGGCGTCCATTTTCAAAAGGTATTGAATAAAAAAAAAAAAGGAATCCTAAGAGCAATGTCACCACTTAGATTAGATTCTAAAGTGAAAAATTGATATTAATGAAAAATGTGATGAAAATTCAACAATGCATTCTAGTTATTATTATATCACTATTCATTTCTCAATTATGGAAATTAATAGATCTTGATCTTTACAATATTTCTAAAGGTCCACAGTCCAGTCATTCAATCATACAAAGTTCACTGAGGGCTGGGTATGGCACTGCATATGTCTAAGATACCCTGAACTTGAGGGATGGAGACAGGAGCATCAGGAATTCAAGGACAGCAGCAACTTCACAAGGAGTGGGAGGCCAGTCTATGGTTCTTATTTTTTGTTAAAAAATTTGTATTTGCTTAGAAGCATTCAGAATGTCAACAAAACAGCCGCAATCCTTCTTTTTTTTTTTTTGTAATTACAGAGTGGTATTCGGTTAACAGAACATCAGAGACAACTGAAGATGAAAAATAAATAAATAAAATCAAAAGAAAAAAAACAAAACCCAAAAAAACAAAAACCAAACTATGTTATATGAATCTCCTTTTTAAAAAGAATCAATATAATACATAAATAAATATTTTTTACTTATTTACCTAAATAAGTAAAAAATAATAAATAAATAAATAAAATGAATTTCAAGTTGCAATGACAGATCGTGAAGTAAAGCTATGAGATGCTTTTTCACTGGGATATATAGTGAGAGCAGCTATGCTAGGGAATGGTCCATTTAGGTGAGTTACCAGTTCAGAACACAGAAGAGTGATGATTATGAGGTTATAGTAAGCATGGTAAGCACATGAAAAATACTTTATCCATACTAAACCTCACAGTCTTCACATTAATACATAAAGTAGGTGTGTGTGTGTGTGTGTGTGTGTGTGTGTGTGTGTGTGTGTATACCTTTTATAGACATTCTTAGTTAGAGATTTTCTCGATTCAAATTCTGAAGATGCAAAGTCATCGTCATGACCTTAGTTCAGTTGCCAGGCATGTACTGATAGCAGCATTCCTTCAAGCAAGGTGAGATGGAGGAGAAGTAATGAGAGGCAGAAAGCAAAAGTAGGAATGAAAAAGCAAAGGCAATAGTGGCAAACAGAGAAGTAGACAAGACATTTACAATGCTGAAAATGGAGAGATGCTCAGTGTTTAAGAAACTTGCTCCTATTGCAGAGAAGTCAGAGTCAATTCACAATAGTCAGACCTAGCAGTCCATAACTACTGATAACTCCAGTTCCTGAGGATTTGATGCCTTTTTCCAGGGGCACCACTGCACATGTGTTTTATGTACAAACAAACAGACATACACATAAATAAAAACAAATGCATTTTATTAAACCAATGAATTTTTTATTAATCATTTTATTCATTAATATTTCAAATGATATTCCTCTTCTCTATTACCCCTCTTCAAAGCCCACATCCCATTCCCCTTCTCTCACTTCCCCTTTGCCTCTATGAGGGTGCTCCTCCACCCATTAATTCACTCCTGTCTCACTGCTCTAGCATCCCCCTATGCTTGCTCATCAAGACTCCACAGGACCAAGGGCTTCCCCTCCGATTGATGTCAGATAATGCCATCCTCTGCTACATATGTAGCTGGAGCCATTGGTCCTTCCATGTATACTCTTTGGTTGATAGTTTAGTTCCTGGGAGTTCTGGGTGATCCAGTTAGTTGATATTGTTCTTCCTATGGAGTTGCAATTGCTTTCAGCTCTTTCAGTCCTTGCCCTAGTCCTTTCATTGGGATATCTAGGCTCAGTTGGATGGTTGGCTCTGAGTATCTGCTTCTGTATTGGTCAAGTGCTGGTAGAAACTCTCAGGGAACAGCTATACCAGGCTCCTGTTAGCAAGTGCGTCTTTGTGTCAGCAATAGTATGGGGAGTTGGTGTCTGCAGATGGGATGGATCCCTAGGTGGGGCAAAAAACAATGAACTTAACTGGAGTTTCCTAAAGGAATATGGAGAATGGTTCTTACCAGACCCAAAAGGACTCAAAGACAGTTGCCATTATGAAACTCCAAACTAGCTGGATACACAGAGCACACTGTACACCTGTAAGCATACCTACAGGCCAAAGACCATCTTATCTAGGTTGCTCAGTTTGGCAAAGCCTCTTCTAAGTAGTATGAATGATCTGAGTTTCTTCACAGATGTTAAACAAATAGTTTTTAAAATAAAGAGTTGCAATACAAGGGAAACAAGGAGATATGGTTTTCAATTTCTGCCTTTCCATTAAATACCTGAATTATTTTTATGAATTATGTTATACTTGTGGGTCTCAATTGCATTATCTGCACAAAGGAAGGAGATGGTAAATGCATTCCAAAACTACACTTAACCATTAACTAGTAGATAATTAGAAACTACCCAACAGAAATGGGAAAAGATGGGCTGCTGTGGTGCCACAGCAACTACTGTATATCAGCAGGAACATGGGGATTGTGTTCATTGATTACACAAAAAGCTGAGTAATGCCAATTTTACAAAGTGTGATTTATGCAGTATGTTAGAGAGTAATGGAAATATCGCACTTGTTTAAATTAATTAATAATATTAACACCATAATAATTAACTAAATTTAAAAATTTAATGTCTAAATGTACTCGAAAGAATTTACATAGCTGTCTACAGCTTGTATTTTATTTTTCTACTCCCAGTATTTTGAAAATGCTTATAGTAAGTGTGGAAGTAATTTATAAACCATTGTAAAAATATGTAATAAATGAAAATGTTTCAGGGCTGAACTCAAATAAGAAAGATGGAAAATGTGACAGGTGTGTGTGTGTGTGTGTGTGTGTGTGTGTGTGTGTATGTGTGTGTATGTGTGAAGAAGTGAAGACTATTCCAGAAAAAAAACTGTGAGGTCATTATGAAATGGGAGGCACTGATGTAAATTTAGGATGACTGGTGAGGACTAAGAAAGGAAATGAAGTGAGCACTGTCAGCAGGAAGCTATTTTGATTAGATTTGATTTTGAAGAATGGCAATAACTATGCTATTGTACACTGACCTAATCAGGTCACATCTGGATTATTAGGTTCAATTATAAGTGTCCCATTTTGAGAAGAGTGCTGACAAACAGAAGATGATGGGAAGCAGCTACTGAGATGGAGGGGAAGATGGAAATTCTATGTAGTAAATAAAATTTTAAACACATTTCTACTAGTGGACCCAAGATCTAGAACTTACTGTTGATTACTAATTCCAAGTCCTTGACAGTTTCCCTGAATTCAATACTAACCTATGTCAAGAATGCAAAATGTTAGAACCTATGAAAATGTGTAAGAAAAGGACACGGTACAGAGGAATGGAGGAGGGTAGACTTTTGTATTCATCAGTCTGGTGGATTATTCCAGCCCTACTGTGTAAAGAGAATGGAGCTTTCTGAACTACTGAGGAAACTTTATAAGTTGACAGAAAGCTGGTCCAGGCATCTAAAGATAATCTACAAGAAAAAAAATGAGGAAGATATCATATCTCCTTGGATTGTTGAAGTAGGAATAATCGTGTGTGTGTGTGTGTGTGTGTGTGTGTCCAAGCTGATTTGAAACATATGGTTATACTGATTAAAACCTTGAAAATCCCTTTGGACAACTCCATATAAAAGCAAAAGCAATTTGTTGAGGAAAACCCAAGTCCTACCACTTCATAGAGGGATGCAATCAAGCTAATGGACACTGGGCTATCTCTTGAATATGGCTCATCCTAAAAAAGGCTAGATTTAAAGAAAATGATTCATTATTGTTTTACATGATCACATACTGAAGAAATGGATTATGTATAGTAAGTAACATTAGACCACAGGCAGCTTTCAGCTGACGACAAAACAGAAATAAGCTAGAACTTGAAACCATACGGCATCTAATTTTGAATAAGATAGTTATCTAGAAAATTGTCGTCTCTAGAGGTATTCAAAGAAAAGCCGTCAAGCTGGTGGTCCAGAATTCTGTCAACAAAATCTTGGTTCTTTGAATGAGCCGTGATTTTTCTCTGATCTGCAAGGTATGATCTTAACCTAGTCATGTTGTATCTCTGAAGTTTAATAGAATATACAAAGAAGCTTTGTTGAATTCCTTTACATTCTTACAATAAAACCTACTATTTATGACCCATCTAACACTATACAAACACTATACTGAAACAAAGCATGTGTGTTGACAGGTATGTGTGTGCGTATGTGTGTGTGTGTGTGTGTGTGTGTGTGTGTTTGTGTATCTATGTGGGTTGTATGTGAGTGGATACCATGTATGTGTCTGGGGAAGGCAAAAAACCGATATTGGTACCTTATAACTAAACATAGATGCAGTTGTGGAGTGTCCAGCATTGGTTTGTGCTTGAGACTGAATTCAGATCTTAATGAAGAACATTAAGCATCCTGTGTAAGAGATCCAAGAACCCTTAGCCCTAAGAGCCATTTCTCTAGCCCGGCTCTTCTTATTTTATGGATGCCAGTCCTATTAGATGAAAGGCTCACACTTCTGATCTCATTTTGCACTGATTGTCCTCCAAAGTATTATCTGCAATGACATTCACTAGAGACTTAAAACTTCAATATGAAGCATTGGATAACACAATTCAGTCCACAGGAAAGCAAACAACTCTCTCTTCAAATTTCAAAAGCACGCCTCACTTGATAAAAACTCTATTCTTATTTCTATGCCAACCCCCAGCCCCAACCCCCACACACATACACTCCTGTGGTTCTTATTTCCATCTACCCAACATCCAGTGGTCATAGAATTTTATTCCCCATTCCTTAATGGTCATTTTCCTAAAGCTGGTCTAGGTTAAGATATTTGCAGCTTTCCACACAATCTCATCAAACATGTCATTCTTTTCAAAATACATTCTTCCTCTAATAGTGGGTAGAGTGTCACTGGAATATAGTTTCTGCTTAAACTTTTTGTTTGTTTTCTTGTCATTTATTTAAAAAATAAGCTAATTAAATATCTAAATTGTTTTCCTATATATTTTATAGAACATATATAGTATATTTCTTGCCTCCTTTTTAAATAAATTAATGTAATTGAGAATAGATATTTTTCATTCAATAGACCTTGTTTACAGTTCCCCCTCCCTTTACTCCTCAGAATTCTTCCCCATCCCCTCTCCATTCCATATCCACTCCAATTCTGTATCTCATTAGAAAATAACAGGCTTCTAAGAGATAAAAATCATACATGACAAAATAAAATAAAACAAAATCATCACATTACTGCTGGAAGGTAGAGTCCCAAGAGCAGGCACAAGGATCAGAGACTCACCTGTTCACACACCCAGAAGTCCCATAAAAACACTCAGGTAAAAGCTGCAATATATGCAGAAGATGTGCTGTGGACTCGTGTTAGCCTTGTGCTTACTGCTTCACTCTCTGTGAATTCGCCTTGCTCAGTTGATTCAGAGAGCCTTGTTCTTCAAATGCCCTCCATCTCCTCTGGATCTGATGCTCTCCTCACCTCTTCTCTGTGGTTCCCTGAAATCTGGGGGAAGAATTTGATAGAGATATTGTTGGGTATACTGCATGAAGGCTGTCTCTGTATATTCAGTTTTTAATTCTGTACCAACAGAGAGCTAAATACTGGCAGGATCTTGGTATTGTTATTTCTATGGCCCATCACTGGTCTCATATTTTATAAACGTTTATTCTTCCTCATCTGTTTCATGCAATCTAGAGTTGTATCTGATTGGCTGTAATGAAGATCTGATGGCCAATATCTGGGCAGGAACTGGAAGGTGGAATGTTCAGGCAGAGAGAAGGATACTGGGAAAAGAGGCAGATGCAGACATGGGAGATTCTAGTGACCAGAAGGAGCAGAGTGGAGTAGAGAGGATGTAATGCCAGGATTAGTCAAGTTTAGTTAGATGAACTAGCTGAGAGAGTGTCCAAGCAGCAGTCCAAAGCTTTAAAACATTAATGAGCCTCTGTATCATTATTTATTTTGCTTCCAGGCCCAAGTAAGTTCCACAGTAAGACATCCCACTAAGAGCTGTGTGTTTCAAAGTTCCTCACTCTCTCTCTGTCCCTCTCTCTCTCTCTCTC
>NW_022196913.1:88743145-88743809 GCF_008632895.1 Mastomys coucha
CTCTCTCTCTCTCTCTCTCTCTCTCTCTGCAAAATGTCTGACTCTAGCTCTGCATCCGTTCCTTTGCTGCAGGAAGAAGTTTCTTTGATGATAAGTGATTATACACTCTTTCTTTACTTTTATTTTCTTCCTTCCTTCCTTCCTTCCTTCCTTCCTATCTTCCTTCCTTTCTTCCTTCCTTTGTGTTTTGTTTTTTGACCAGTTGTGGTTGAATGTCTGGGCTATCTATTCTTTGGATCTTAGTTAACCAAGCAGTATTGTATATGGTATCAACCTCACGCATGTGCCATAAGTTAAATCCTACAGTGGTCAGGTACTCCCACAAGTTCTATGCCACCATTGCCCTAACACATCCTGAAGGCTATCTCTCTCAGCATTCCATCTCTCTACATTATGTCCCATCCCCCTCCCTACTAGGTTTTCCATTTCCCATCCCTCTACCCTTCAGTCGACCCATAAAATCTATTCTGTTTTCCCCTCCCAAGGAGATCCATGTGTGCTCAAAGTCCCTTCCTCTATAATTAACCTCTCTAGGTCTGTGGATTGTACGTTGGTTTTCCTGGTTAATATAAAAAAAGCCCCACCCACTCCTGCTTACTTGTCGGCCGCCTGCCAGCAGGAAGGACAACGACAACAGCAGGATTCTTCTCAACCACACTTTATT
>NW_022196913.1:88744043-88744340 GCF_008632895.1 Mastomys coucha
TCAGCCTCTATCAGCTCCTTTTCAGCTGTGCAGGGACTGACTCAGCCAAGTTCTTAATGACTTTAAGTAGCAGTGTAAGTGTAACTCCTTCAGAGTCCAAACCACCTTCAGCAGTCTGAATCTTTCTCAGACCCTGCTGACCTCTCTTCCTTCAGCTGTTTTAACGCTTCCTGTCCCTTCTCTACTGCTTTAGAACACACTTCAAGCAACTCCTAATCAGTTTCAAGATTGGTCGCACTCCACCTTTTTATGATTCCTTCTTCCCAGGCGAATTCCAAATTTATCCCTAATTCAACA
>NW_022196913.1:88745653-88764830 GCF_008632895.1 Mastomys coucha
GGTTGGTGGTTTAGTCCCTGGGAGCTCTGAGGGTACTAGTTAGTTCATATTGTTATTCATCCTAAGTGGCTGCAAACCCTTCAGCTCCTTGGGTCCTTTCTCTAGCTCCTTCAGTGATTACACTGCGCTCAGTCCAATGGATGGCTGTGAGCCTCTACTTCTGTATTAGTCGGGTACTGTCAGAGCCTCTCGGGAGACAGCTATATCAGGCTTCTGTCAGTCAGCACTTGCTGATATCCACAATAGTGTCTGGGTTTGATAATTGAATATGGGAAGGATTCCTAGGTGGAGCAGTCTCTAAATTGTCCTTCCTTCAGTCTCTGCTCCATAGTTAGTCTCTACAACTCCTTCCATGGGTATTTTCTTCCCCCTATTAAGAAGGAACAAAGTTTCCACACTTTGATCTTCCTTCTTCTTGAGTTTCTTGTGGTTTGTGGATTGTACTTTGTGTATTCCAAACACTCCCTCATTGCTGGTGGGATTGCAAGCTGGTACAACCATTCTGGAAATCAGTCTGGCATTTCCTCAAAAAACTTGGACATAGTACTACCAGAGAACTTAGATATACTACTCCTGGGCATATACCCAGAAGATGCTCCAACATGTAATAAGGACACATGCTCCACTATGTTCATAGCAGCCTTATTTATAATAGCCAGAAACTGGAAACAACCCAGATGTCCCTCAACAGAGGAATGGACACAGAAAATGTGGTACATCTACACAATGGAGTACTATTCAGCTATTAAAAACAATGAATTTATGAAATTCTTAGAGAAATGGATGGATCTGGAGAATATCGTCTTGAGTGAGGTAACCCAATTACAAAAGAACACACATGGTGTGCAATCACTGATAAGTGAATATTAGCCCAGAAGATTGGAATGCACAAAGTACGTCTTTATGTATTTACTAACCTTGCTTCCCAGCACTCAGAATTTTGATTTTCAATACTTACTGAAACAAGTAAGAATATTGGGTTATACACAAAAATATGAATGTTGGCTGCTAGCAAATTATTCACTATAATGTCATACAATCGTGTGCTAGAGTTTGCTAAGTCTGAGATAAATGGTCCAGAAGGTCCACTTATTGGACTTAACAAAGCTTTCCAAAAGCATCAAAATTCTTATTTCTGATCTAGGGATTAAATACCTTGGGCCCTATAAAAGCCAAAAAGTATGAATTTTCAGGGTTAATCTAAATGTCAAATATTATTTGACCATATTTTTTCTGCTATATAAAGAAAAAAATTCATACATACATTTATGGTACAAACACATCCTGTTGGAAACCACTGCTATTCAAACATTTTCGTTGTCTACCATATCATGAAAATAATCTAATTACGTATTTGTTGATTGGTGGTTTGTGGGTAATGAACAAGAAACCACA
Organism: Mastomys coucha; assembly: GCF_008632895.1. Classification (NCBI taxonomy): domain Eukaryota; kingdom Metazoa; phylum Chordata; class Mammalia; order Rodentia; family Muridae; genus Mastomys; species Mastomys coucha. The sequence continues at coordinate 88,747,049 of NW_022196913.1, forward strand.
TACATGGGTAATTTAGATGAGATATTATACAAATATAAAATATTATATCAAACAAAAAACAAATGTAAAATATTTATAAGTACTTTTATTATAGTATATTACTGATACACTAGTCATGTCTTAAGAAATGCAACTCTAAAATAAAATTTACAATAAATGGAATCTTCTAATAAATTAAATAACTGACTTGATACTTAACTTTAAGATGTGCATATCCCAATGTTAAGAGGTACATTTTGGCTATTTTTAATTTCTACCTATAGATATTCAAAAGTGTTAAGTTTAATTACCCTTGTAAAATTATATCTTCTCACATGTTAAAGAAAAATCTTCTAAATTAAAACAACTTTGAAGGGATATTAGATTGTTTTTGAAATTCTATTCTTTAGATTTTACTTAAGTATATCTGAAGCAACTATTTTATTATTTTATAAGGATTCTTGATTCCTAATTAGAAGCAAGACCTATAGAATTCCAGACATGCTTTTCTCTTTCTCAAAAAACTCTTCCATAAAACTTTTCTTCTTAGAAGATTTGTATCCATCATTATGGATCAGTTTTAACTTTGGATAGATTTTTGTAACTTCTTATACAATACAATATTAATAGTTCTTTGTCTTTACAATAAACATTTTATATGGAAGTCAAAACTTTTCACTTCTCCTACAGGTGACCTTAATTGTGAATATTTTCAAAATATTTTAACCTATTTATTTGAATTCTAACCATCAAAATAAATACCAATGTTTGCCTAGAACACTAGTTTTTGTGAACATTATCAACAGTTGATTTGCACTATAATATTGTTTGTGTGGGTGTGTGCGTTGAACACATTTTACTACATGCCAACATTCCTAGGTCTTACCAATATTCACTCTCCTCTTAGCCTTTTAACTTTAGCTTATCACAACATGGATAATTTGTTTGTTTGTCTTTAGGCTATGTCATGAGAATTAATTCTTGAACATTGGAAGTAAGTTTAAATGTAAACAGATTTTTTATCTGTCACTTTTGTCATGTCTCCTACTTTTAATTACAGAAATGTTATTTGATACTAAACATTTTTTTCACCATGCAAACAAGTGGAACACTATCAACATGCTAGTGTAAGATATCTTACCACCCCAGTAATTCATTCTTGTTAAGCAGATATTCTAGTTTGGTATAAAGAATTTAGCTTTATATTTGAGGAACAGAAAAACAGAAATTACAATTCTAAAAAATTCTTTCTATCCCACAACATACAAGATTCAGCAGCTTCATTCTAGAGAGCACAGCTCAAGATGGTTCTCTTTAAGCCTGGGTTGATTGCACACAATGGAAATCCTAGTACTTGAGCAGCGGAGGCAGCAAACTTCCAAGTCTGAGGCCAGACTGCGACTCAGGGTATGATGGCTCTGCCTCAGGAAAATAAAGGTGTTTAATTTTTTTTAATATAAAAGTAAGAGATCTCCTTATTGGTGACCTATATAAGCATTTCATTTGAAAAGATAAATCAAGAATGACTTACATTAAGGATGGATGTGATGATCACTGGGTCTCAGTCTGTCTCTCTCTCTCTATCTCTGTGTGTGTATGTATGTGTTTCCCCCTTTATTTTTCTTATATTCTATTTTTATTTCCTTTTCCTTTTAGTTTTTCTTCAAAACTGAGGTCTTAACAATTTAATTTATTAAAGTCAGTCTTTATATGTCTTTATAAGAAAATACATGGAATTTTAATAAAGCTACTACCTTGAGAATAGTTCATTTCAAATAATGAACTTCCATTTATTTGATGAAAAATCCATTTACTCTTCACTTTAGAGGGTTTCTCCAGAGAAGAAGGAATCACTAAATTATCCAGAGGGAGATAAAAGGGTATTTACTATGAAACTATGCTTCAAATATTAAATGTGCATTCTTGAAGTTGGTTAACCATACATGCTAGTACTATTATTCTGTCTGTATTCTGCAGACCTTAATGTATATTTATGAAGACAATACTTAAATACTGATGTTGCACTGAAAAGAACATTCTCAAAAGAATAAATGTAAATGTCTAGGAAACATTTTAAATAATGCTTAATATCCTTATCTGTCAATAAAATACAAATTAAAACAAAGATTCCAGCTCACTGCAGTCAGAATAGCTATCATTGGGAATTTAAGTAACAACAAATGCCAATCTAAATATTGCAAAAACGGAACTCTAACTCTCAGTTGTCAGAACTATAAAGTTGCATTTAGAAATCAGATGATTTTTCTTAAAATGGATAGACATATGCCTTATTGTATTGTATTATATATATATATATATATATATATATATATATATATATATGTCACAGTAATCATATCTAATACACAGATAGTTGCTAGACCCAATTCATTGCTGCTCTATTCACAATAGCCAGGAAATTGAATCAACTTAGATCTTTCATTTTGAGTGTATAACTTGGAGCATAAATGGAAGCCAGGAAACTATAAAGAGCCTTCTGGGGTGAAAGATTATATTATCAGTAGTATTGAAGCATAGAGGTAAAATACTGGGGCTAGAAATGTATGTACTCAGGAAGGGGCATAGATATGCAGAGAAAATCAGAGGCTAACTGGAAGGGCTAACCCAAAGGAAAATGGATACTTGTAACCAAGCAATCCAATGTAAAAAATAATGGAAAAATTATTGGAATTGTAGAACAAGTGCTAAATGATAGTAAGAGGAATAAAACTGTGGGAAATAAAGAATTAAATGGAGGTAAGTAGATGATGAAACTAATGGATTGATCAGTTAACCAAATCTAGACATATATGAAAATCCTTACGGAATTCCACTAAGGAATAAGCTAATTCAAAATACAACTAAAAGAAAAAATGTGTTCTGAGTGAATCATCCTACATGCATAGCCCCTGTTCTCCCCAGACATTAGATGGCAATCTCAGTAAAAGAGATGGGATAGCTCCTCAAGAGTTTTTTTAAACTATTTTTTTTATTTTTCTCTTTACAACCCAATATCATTCCTTCCTCTCCTCCCAGTATCCCCTGGCATAAGTCATTCTCCTCATTCCCCATTAGGAGTGGAAGGCCCACGATGGGAGTCAACCCCCTAATCCTACTAATTCCTACTTATGAGGAATTCTCCAGAGAGCTCTAAAACAAGACTGTGTGTTTTCATTGTTCTTGACTACCCACCACAACTATACAGCAAAGTCCTAATAGTACAAACATTACTCATTTTGGATGTAGGTCGTATGTAAGTTAAAAGGATGTTATTTTTGCTAAAAGCTCATACTTGCAATTTATATTCTAAATGCTCATGTTTACTCCCATAGACCTAGACTACTCTTGAGCTTCCTTGGAGAAGCTTCCTCTCACAGTAGGCGGCAGCCGATGGAGAAATGTACAACAGGATTAAGTACTGAGACAAAGAGAGTGAGGGGTCAGACACAAAAAGGACATTTGTATTAAGACCCTCACTGTCACCAAAGCTCAGCAAACATTGTATAACAAGTTACAGAAAAGATATAAGACCTGGAGGGTGAGGGAGAATCCTGTGAAATGCTGCCTTCTAGACATGACAAGGTTATCTTACTCATAGGCTTATAGCACCTGGACACAACCTATACAGAATCAGGCCAGAGCAAATACTAGCACAGATGCGGTTGATAACATCCTAAACACTTTTCCTACTGAGGAACCATTGGCAAGCCATTGCTGCAGGGCAGAGAGAATCATACAAACTATTCTTTTATTAAGGATGTGGAAAAATAGTTATTGGCAGTTGATAAATGCTGGAGTAGAAAGACTCTTTTTTTTTTTTTTGGTTGTATGCCTACTGGTAGATATCTAGGCTGCAATGGATAGTCCAAAACACATGTACATGGATGTCAGTGGATTATAAAACAAATCATTAATGGCAGGACATGTTGGAGCACTTATGACTCTTCACACTAAGGAGACAGAGGCAGGTTTTTCTCTGTGTGTTTGAGACCACCCTGGTTTGCACAGAGAATTCCAGGTCAGAAAGGGGTACTTTAATAAAACTTAGTCTAAAACAAAAACTACAATGTATATATATCATGAAAATATATAACTATCATAAATTTATATAATAAACATGGAAATGAATTTAGAGTTGATATATGGGCACCTGTTGAAAAGGGGGATTGGAAAGGATGCTAGAGGGTAGATAGGGTCAAAATATATCTTATATATACATATATATATATATATGTATATATATATATATGATTTTTAGGGATTAAAAAATTTTAAGTGGAAACATAGCCTCTTAAGAACAAGATTCAGTATTTAATTTTGTATCCTTCATAGAAACGAATGTTGTAATAGAGAACTTCACACTTAAGTGAATTCAGAGTGTATTTCTTTGCATTTGCAATCTCAAACATCCTACAGTGAAGTGGACGCTGGAGATAAGAGAATAGAGTACCCTGAAGCTTTACGACAGTTAGCATGAAGTATGTGTATACAGCAGGGAAAAATAAAGCAACTTTGTCTCAAGCACTATGGAAGGCAAATACTGACATTTGTGGTTGTACTCTGACCACAAAGGCTCTCTGACTTATAGGCATAATACATGGAAAAAGAAGATTGAAATATCCACAACTGATAAAACCATAATAACAATGAGACATAGGTAACAACAATTAAAAACAAGCAAGGAATTTGAGAGAAATCAAGGGACCAGAGAGATAAAAAGGAAACGAGAAAATGATGCAGTTATATCTTATTTTAAAACTACCAAAAATCCATATAGTTTTACAGAATTTAGAATTTTCATTTTAAAAATTAAGCTTTAGTCTATCCTATAGCATTTTAAAATATTTTTAAAAAGATTTTTCCTCTACTGCTTTTTATTTTCTGAGTTGTTTTCGTGCTCACCATTCAAAGAATATAAATGCCTAAGCATGGGGATTATATCCCTAGAACAGAAACAATAGCCTCATACATTGATCTTAATAAATGCTTGTTGAATACAGAAATGTTTGAACCCAAGATCAATCTTTCCTACGTTCTACTTTTCCTTCTTCCTTCCTTCCAAATCTCATGAGGATGCCTTCCATCGGTGGATATTAAACAGGAACCATATGGAAAGAGGCTTTGGGAATGAGCATTCTTGTTTCTCTTTCCTTACGAATGTGACTGTGGTGAACATAAGTTGAAAGGAGGTAATCTGTCATGAGGAACGTAGAGTCATACTCAGTGTCTCACAATTTCATTACCTCACTTAAAGCCTGGTAACTTCTCCAAGGTACCAGCACATAAACACATAGGCTGTATTGTGCTATAGAAGAGGCTCTGAAAGTCTACCGGAAAGCAAGACCACTAGACAGGCATGGTTTAACTGAAGTGGTTCTGAATGCTGCAGAAGCAGAAACCAGAAGTAAAGCGCAGTAGGCAGAACAAAGAATGGCTGTTGTGGTTAATGTGGAGGGTGTTGTTTTGTTGTGGTGGTGGAGGTCATTGCTGTTGTTTTCATGACTAATGAGCAGTACTCGTGGTATCAAAGCAACCAGGAAAGGAGGCTGGCGTAAGCTACATGCAGGTGCGTAAACAGCTAATGGAAGTGACAGTTAAGATGACATATAACCATGGTGTTGAAAAATGAATTATCCATGTGGTTTAAATGAGCCAAATGATATATTGGAACACTGTGGGGCTTAATACAAAGCCTGGCATTCAAGATGGAAGATCCAAATTCTAACTCTGGCTCTAACACAGACCACTTTCATGAGACTGAATGAGTCATTTAAACCACACCATACTGTGGTTTCTCCCCCCCAGTCAAATCAATTCAACAAGATGTACTGGCTACTTACATCACAGGATGCTGTAAGGAAACAAGGGAGGCAGCAGCCACGGCAGCATTTTCTGTGCAAAGCAAGGTGTCTGCTTTTTGCAAAACAATAGTCCTGCATACATGACTGTTAAGCCAGGGCATTCACAAAATCAATTCACCTTTCAAGCTATGGTGGCCTCTACGGTTGTATGACGCATTAGAAATATTAGAACCCACTGTTAAGAACCTACTCTTCCATTATGTTAGTTATTTATTATACAACATTTAGAATTAGACAATCCATTGTAGTTCTGCAAAGTGTTGCCAATCACGTATAAAATCCCCTCAGGCCTAAAATATGTGGTGGCTTCATTGCTGCATTCACAATCTTATATGTATACCCAGCCAGCAGGTCCTTTAGGTTGTTCCAAATCAAATAAACTCTAAAGCCCACACAATAAGTATTAGATCACTCCTGAGACAAAGGTGTGCAGACTGGAGGAAAAAAATAAAAGAAACAAACTCGGGGCAAAAGGAATCACCAGGCAAGCTTCAGGCACAGAGGTTCTTGCAGCTTATTGGAAAAGGAACGAGACAAGGAATCAAAGTAGCATAAGAGAAATGTCAGCTCTGTCACTTACGATATAACACAGATCCATCTTGCATAGGACTTTGGACCTCAGCTGTGAGTACTCGATTACATCAGTTGGACAAAGGCAAGAAGGCATGCATTCATTAATTCACCATGTACATCGAACCTTTCAGAGCCTAGCTATGTAGACATTGCTTATGGCCTATGAACAGTCCTGACTTAAACTATGTGTCTTTACTGAAGACCATTTTACTCTGTGTGTCTCAGATTTTTAAAAATATAAACCCAGAGCAGTTGTGAAATCATACTTACAGCAGTGTCATAAGGATGAACTGTGGAACTGAGACCTCTGTAAACCAATTAAAGTAGTCTATGACAGACAGTAGCTTTATGATGATGACAACTGTGTACTAGGCAAAGAGAAAACAAAGTTAAATCCAAATGCTAAAAGGGCATAAAGAACATCAAACGATCTCTCCAAATTTTCTGTAGAACCAGGATGGTGTCAGCTTTAGCTTGTTTCTGCATATCTTCACCCGCAGCCAAGGAGATTTCATGATGCAGAATGTTTGTAAGCTTTCAGTCTCCTGAGACATCTTTATCAGGGTTGGCAGCATCAATTCTTAGGCAACAACTGCTGCATCACTGAACAAAACCACTCCGGGAACCAGGAGCAAGAGCAATGATAACTATACAATAATCCAAGAGGCCTTCGCTACCTTAGAAATAAGACACAAAGAGGCAAATACAATGAAAAAGCCTTTTATTACTCTTCTTGACTCTGTTTTGTGGTCAGGAGTCTTGTTGATGCAAAATCAGAGCAATGTGATGGAACTCTAAACGAGAAACTTCAGGAAAATGTTATTATGGTAAATTCCTACAATTTATATAATAATGATTCTCCTTTTAGTCTGTTCTGGCTCCTCTCACGAAAATGTGATAAATTAGATAGTTTGTAAACTACAGATGCTTAGAGCTTGAAAGAAGGCTCAGTGGGTAAAGGTACTTGCCACGAAGCCTGACTACTGGACTACAGATCTAGAGACCCTTATGATTAAAGGAGATTACTAACACTACAGGTTATCCTATGACCTCCACAGAGACGTGCCCCTGACAAATGCAAATAGATGACATTTTAAAGAAAAAAAAACCTGCAAATGTTCATTTCTCATAGGTTTTGTAGCTGGAAACCCAAAATCTAGGCACCCGTAGAGTTGGGTCAGCAGAGGATCCTCTTCCTCGTCACTGATGGAATCCTCATGGTGTGTGTACTTGAAATGAAAAGAGCATTTTAGCTCCCTCAGGCTGGTTTAATGCTCGTATTTATGAAAGGTCGTGCCCTCAAGACCTTATTATGTCTCAAACTGTCCACATTGGGGAATAGGTTCCCACAGAGAAACCTGAAAGAATAAAAATATTTAGCCCAAAGGATCTACAAACAATGTGTCCTTTCCCCAGACCTGCAAGCTTCCTGTTGCACGCTTCTCTCTGTAGATGTCTTCACCGAGATTCTCTGTTTCCTGTGGACTCCTCATTGTCTGTCTATTTCCTGTGGTTAAAACTGATTGACAGAAATTCCGGCTTCTCACTTCTTACAAATCTCATGCCCAAGTCTCAGCTCCCCTTTCTGTTTCTATAGTCTGCTCTTGTCAGACCTTTAGAATCATATGCATAAGTATGTTCTACACATCTCTAAGAATCTAATAGCCATCAAAAAGTCATTTTCACACATCTGTTCATGGCATTTCCATAGATACAAGAGTCCCTAATAATGTTCCCTGAAGATTTCTTAATTGTTCCTGGCATTCAATTTCTAATCAAATCATTTCAAACTCATCGTTTGTACGCTTATAAGAATACCCTTTTTTATTTCTAGGCATAGTATTAGCTCCATTCACTTCTTCTACACTCAACAGTCCAATAGGATTCTCTCGCTCTCTAGTTTTCTTTATATAAATCCAATTCATTATTTCCTCTGCTCTCATTTTATATTTATCAGAATAGGATTGTTAAATCACTGTTTTTTCTACCAAGCAACATCCATAGACAAAATTTGAGTAGTTGAATAGACATGTGGGAAGGACAGAAAATGAGGTAGGTAAGAAGGGAGAAAGGAGAAAAGAGTTAAATAGAGATGGGAGTTTATAGAATAAAGCTAATAATCAAATCATGAAAGGTATTCACATGAGTAAAATTATAGAGCATGACTAGCAAAATGCAGACAGAATAAAAATTACTAAACTGAGCTCAGAAGCATGCAAATATTAAACAGCACGTTAAGAAAACAGAAGTAAGTTTTATGATTATAAACAAAGATGGTTTTCAAAATTCCTGGGAAATGGTGGTTCTATTACTAACCTAATGATATTAGTTGGGTCTGGTGAGGTGACTTAATGGATCAAGCCCTTCCTGCATAACTCTGAGGATGGGAGTTTAGATCCTGGCACCTACATGAAAGCTGTGTGTTACGTCTGCCTGATTATATTCCCAAGGGGGAGACAAGGGGATTCTCTGTGCAAGTTATTGGCCTATAATAGCCAGAGTCTGCATGTTGTGTGTCCACAGATATATAGACATACATTTGTACATGCACACTACATACACATATAAATGCAGAAAAATGTGTAAATTTTCTTCACTCTCAGTTTCTCTATGCATAAAATGGGAAGCAATAATAGCATAAACATCACAGAATTGCGTTACGAATTACAGCAATCATTGGAAGTAAAACCCGAACAAAACAGAGTGATTGCAACAATTGGTGTTGTTTGTGTAAGAGACGATTTCACAATTAGCTGCCCTCCCTAGTCTACTCAGCCCATCTGAACTACACTTTGTACATACTCCCTTTCTTAGTACTCTAGATTATTATATTCAAAATTGGGTGATTTTAAAAAGCACATACAAACACACAAACATACTGAATATATATTTTCACAGTGGCAATGCATACTGAAAATTAGTGCGTTTGCAGTTTTGCTCCGTCTTGGTACTAAAGGCTGTATGTAGTCAATTTCTTCAGAAAGGCAAAGTGCACTTGATTGCTTTTCCTGTTCTGATTCAAAGTATCACACATAGGATCATAGCATATACACGTGTGTATTATATTCATCTCTAAGAAGAGTTTTATCATAAAATACAATAAATTACACTACATTTAAGTCAAACACACATACACAATTACAGAGTTCAAGCAAATTGCCCATGTCCTCTATAGATTGGATTAGGCCCACCAACAGTTGATTCATTCAGTTTAACAGCCTGAAACTAATCGTCTCTGTGTACACTTTCACAGTCATACCAAAGCCAAACCAAACAACAACAAAAAACAAGATGCAACCAAACCTTTGGGCATTCATTGGTTTAGAGTTTTTGGCACAAAATTAGCCATCTTGGAGTAACAATGTTTCCAATATTGTTAGCAAATGGCTCACCTCTTCCATTTTCTATCCAGGGGCCACTCCCAGCACCCTTTACTTCTTATATCTTGAACCCTTATGTCTCAACTCTAGTTTGTTACAAATCTGGTCCTCAAGTCAGCCTTGCTAAAGAATTCTTATTTACCCTTATGTTATCATATGGCAGAAAGTCAAATGCAATGGTAATAATCTAAAACTTATTAATTTCAAGTGAAACTCTGGAAAATGAGAGCTACTTCTTTAGTCTGAAAATTATAAATGAAGATGTTTAAGTCTGTCTTTCGCAAAGTTAGCAAAACTATTTTTTAATTCATGTAAATCTCAATGCAGTAATTAATGGACCGCATATAATACAATTTTTAAGGGAAAAGATATGTATACTCCACTTGATGGGGAGAAATTAATGACTAGAAGTTAGTAGTAACTAATGTGAAAAAAACCTAAACTTTGTACTCATAATTTAAAATGAAAAAGAAAAAGGATTATTCACCCAGGCTTTAGTTAAAAATGTATAATATAAAATATATTAGATAACCCTTGAGAAAGTTCAGGGTAACATTGTCTTCATGCATTACGATACTAATAATGCTGAAAAGAATTTATCACTGTTTTGAGCTAAGATGAGAATGCAAAGACTGTCTTTGAGAGGGATCCTGTGTCACCAATAAGCTATCATTCACAGTGTCCTTCTGTTTCCTTCTGCAAGGCTTTGAGGAACACTGCCAACTTTTCTAAAGATAATTCTGTTGATATCGTGTTGGTTAAATTCCAAACATATATTAGGTGACACTCGAACATATGTTAATCATAGAGAGAAAATATGAAGCAGTCCTTCTCATTCAAGAGTTTTCTGTCTGATCAGGAAGATACATGAATAAATAGCTTCAATAGGCATCTTTCTATGAAAAGTTAGGAAATAATGGATTAGAAAATGTGACAGATGATAGAGATCAATAGTTTATGAAAGTGCCATAAAAATTCATGAACCCGGAGCAAATTTTGGTGTGGGTTTAAAAGTTTCATTACTTATTATCAAAGGGAATATATTTTTATTATGAAAACCTTTGAATAATCAGAATAAATGATGTCTGCAATCTAATATCACCACCTAGAGTTGCATTTGATAAACATTTTGGAGTTTTTCCTTTTTTCTCCTATCTCTATGTTATTAAGCAACCACTAACTTTAAGTGATTTAAGAATTAAAATATTTTTAGAAAACCTTAAACATTTTCCAAACACTTCATATGGAAGTATCACATTTGCTTCCAAACCAAAATACAGAGTCCCTTTCTGATCCACAGAGGATATATATGACTGTGTCCCCTCATAGTTTCCTGAAAAGAGTAGTACTGACAACCCCTTAGTAATGATGTGTCTCTATCAATCTTTCTCTGGTCTTTAAATGAAAGTTCATATATATAAATGACAGAAGAATGTGTTTTTCTAACAGAAGCATTTTTTTAATGAATAAGCCCCATTCTGTCATGTCAGGGAAAATGTTAGACCCCTGAGAAACAATGAATGGATTCAGTGAATATTGTCATGCAATTGCAGGTTTAAAATCCAGAAGCAAACAATCTGAATATTCTGCAAAGTTAAGCTGAATGTGGAGGGATTTGGTGGGACAGGTGCCAAAGCTGAAAAAACATGTACGAACCAGATCATAAATACACGCCATGTCATGATCTGTAATGTATCTTTTATCCTGAAGGCAATGGAAATCTAATAACTGTTTGCTCAATGTAATTGATTTACCCACTTAGGACGAGTTTGCTTCCTTAAGTAAATAAGACGAGTAATAGAATATCTAACAAGGGCCCTCATAAAGATATTCTTTCTTCAGGAAGTGTAACTTATCTTCATAGCTGAAATTAGATGAAACCCATTGATCTAATTTATTCAGAATTTCTAATGGGTGAATTAATCCAAAAACTTATAGCTACAAAATTCTATATGATATTCATATATTGAATATTTATGTGTGCTGAAACTCAGGCAAATGCTCTAGATATAAGCTTTAGGTGAGAATCATAGACTTTCCCTTGAAGATGGAAGCATCAATCAAGGTCCAACCTCCCATGAACCACACACATAATTCATAATATACATGACTTATTTTTATTTCCATAAGATGGACCTATGTCCTTAAATGTATAACACAGTCAAAATATATTTTCATAAATTTTCGAACTTTCAAATTTTCTATGAGACTAACATAGTAATATTTGTCTTTGTAACTTAGTTTCTTCCCACCTTTCCTTTTCTCCAGATCCACTTCCTTTGTGTCTCTCATAAAAGAGAACAAGCTTGTCAGAGATAATAACATAACATAACACAATAAAATATAATAAAATGAAGCAAAACTATCATATCAAAGGTGGACATGGCAATGAAACAGGAGGAGAAGAGTCAAAGAGCTGGCAAAAGAGTCAGAGACCTACTTCTTCTCACAGGCAGGAGTCCCATAAAAACAATAAGCACATATCTCTATTTATGTATGTATTTATACATGCATATATACATATCTCATATATATGTTTAAATATATTGTATATGTAGTACTATGTACATATCTGTGTGTGTGTATATGTGTGTAAATATATGTACATATGTATATATGGCCTTTAAATGTACATATATATGTACAAATATACATATATATACACACATATATACATGCAAACACAAATATGTACATAGTAATACACATATATACAGTACATATAATACATATGTGTAAGTAGTAATACATATGATCATAGCAGTATATTATATATGCATTCAGAGGAACTGCATTCATGCAGACCCATGTAACATATCTGCTTCAGCCTCTGTGCGCTCATATGTGCTTGCTTAGTTATTCAACAGGCCTTGTTCTCTTGGTGTCCCCTATAGCTCTAGTACCTCCATTGGACTCATTGAGTTCTAAGGGGAGGGATTTGATGGAGACCTCCCATTTAGACGTTTTCTCTGAGTAATACCTGGCTGTGGCTCTCTATATCTGCTCACATCTGGTGTCTAAGGAAGCCTCTTTGATAATGACTGGATATGGCACTGACTTATGTGACTAGCAGAATACCACTTAAGAGTCACTTTATTGTTATTTTGTTTTTGTTTTTTGTTTGTTTTGTTTTGCTTTCTTTGACCAGTAGTACTTGGTTTTACCCTACATCTCTGGGCTATCTAGTCTATGGTAGTTGGTTACCCTAGCAGGGTCATGTATGAGTTCCTTCTTGTGCCATGGGCCTTAAGTCAAATCTGACATTGATTGGCTACTTCTACAACTCTATACCAACTTTGTCCTAGTATATTTTGAGGAAGGACAGATTTTAGCTCAAAGGTTTTATGGCCAAGTTAGTGTTCATGTTCCTCTTTCTGTAGCCAACAGGGCTCGTTCCCACACCAAAACACTAAAACTTATGTGTGAAGTCTTCATGTAGGACCAGCTGAACTTCTCCATGTTCACTGAGTTGTGTGGGTACTGTTATCAGTAATGGTGCCCTACTCTCACTCTTCAGAGAGTCACCCTTTGACTTAGGAACAGCCTGGGTTGTTCTGAGATTTTCATGGCCAACAACACAATTGAATGCAATCCAATTCTGCCACTGGAAGCTGTATTTGGCAACAAGAGATGGCCAGTTGAGATTCTCCACATCCTCTATTACAAGGAGTCCTCATTAGGATCACCTTCATGGATTCCAGACAGTTTTCCCTGTACTAGGTTCCCACATCATCTCCCCAAAGCTCATTTATCTAGCCATCTTTTCTATACTCTTTCTACCCACCTCAAATCAAATTACCTGATTACTTCCTCCCATCCCTACCTGCTCTCAGTTGCTGAAAGTCTTTTCTGTTTCCCCCTTTCATGGAGATAATGAGTCCCCTCCTATTTACCTAACTTTTCTAGGTCGACAGGTTCTAGCTTGATTATCATTTACCTAATAAGTAATATTCACCTCTAAGTGAAAACATACCATACTTGTCTTTCTGGGTAATTCAGAATGGACTATTATATTTCTATCCATTCTTCTGTAATTTTCATGAGAATTTGTTTTTAACAGTTGAGTCACAGTCCATTGTGTAAATTTACCACATTTTCTCTATTGGTTCTTTTGTTGAAGACAGCTAGGTGATTTACAGTTTCTGGGTATTATGACTAAAGCTGCTATAAACATTTTTGAGCAAGTGTCCATAAGGTAGGATGGAATATCCTTTGTGTATATAACTGGCTCAGCTCTTGAGGTAGAAGTATTCCCAATTTTCTGAGGAACCACCATATTGACTTCCATAGTGACTTTACTAGCTTCCCTTTCCACTAGTAGGATGGAGTGTTCTTCTTGCTCCACTTCCTCTAGAGCATGAGCTATCACTACTGTTATTCATTTTAGTCCACCATGTATTATTCAACTGTGTCTCTTACAGGCAGGCAGGCAGAAACCCCTCCCCCAGTCCATCAGCATCTCTCAGCCCAATCAGCATCTTCATCTTCGGTCTCTGTAGGAGGGAGTTCCAGCCTAGCAGGGGCTTGGAGAGAGCTGTGGCTATTAACAAGAACCTCGAGGCAGAGAAGTGACAGGAACACAAAGGACTTTGTTTAAGTCAGGAAGTCCCACCGCACGTGGTCCTGCCGCTTGTGGCAACACAAGGTCTGAGAGAACCAGATCCTGGCTGGAGGAAGGTCACATTATCTGCTATGACCGATCTTTCTTGTTAAGGTGACAGAACTGAAAATCTCCTACCACATAAACCATCAGCTGTGGTTGTGAGGCTTTGGCCAGCAGGGTGAACCAAGGTGGGAAGACCCATTCTGTTTTTGTTGTTGTTGTTGTTGTTTTGTTTTGAAACAGGGTTTATTTGTATAGCTCTGGCTGTCCTGGAACTCACTCTGTAGACCAGGCTGGCCTCAAACTCAGAAATCTGCCTGCCAGATAAGTGCTGGGGTTAAAGGCATGTGTCTTGTTTTTGTTTTTGTTTGTTTGTTTGTTTATATTTTAGGGAAGACCCATTCTGAATATGAGTGGCACCATTCCATGTACTGGGGTCCAAACTGAATACAAAGGAGAGAGAGTAGAACACCAGCACTTCTCATCCATCCATCTCCCACTCCTTCCTGCTATCCCCTTCTCCTTGACTATGAATTCAAACTGAATAGATCCTTCATATTCCAGTCCAATATAACCCCTTCCTTATTTAAATTGCTTTTTAGGTAGTTTTGACACACATAATCAAGAAAAGTGCCTAATAGACTGTCCCTAATCTGGTAGGCCATCCACCTGGAAGCATTGCTTCATGGTGTGAAAAGGCACAATGACTAAAAATGTTGATCCCTATTCCAATTCCACCTCAGAGAAATTTTAGTAGTGGCCACACTCCTTAACTGACATATCCCTGGGAACCAGCATAATTCAAAGAGTCAGACCCAAAAAGTCCAAAAGTCATGTTTTCTACACCCTTTCATATTTAAATTACTAATGTGTTCTGTAGGAAGCTCTGCTAATCTTGTTTTGTGAAACTTGTCCACACTTCTTTTTTGTAATTATTTTATTTACATTTCAAATGTTGTCCCCCTTCCCAGGACCCCCTCCACAAGCACCCCACCTCACATACCCTCCCCTTTACCTCTAAGAGGTTCTCTCCTATCCACCTACCCACCCACTCCTACCTCACTCCTCTAGGATCCCCCTCCTCTGGGGCATCAAGCCTCCACAGGACCAAGCACATCCCTTCCTACTGAAGCCAGAAAAGTCAATCCTCTGTTATATATGTAGTAGGAGCCATGGACAAGCCCATGTATACTCTGGTTGGTGGCTTAGTCCCTGGGAGCTATGAGGGATCTAGTTACTTGTTACTGTTAGTCTTCCTATGGAGTTAGAATCCTCTTCATCTCCTTCAGTCCTTTCCCTAACTCTTCCATATGGGTCTCTGGGCTCATGCTGGTAGAGCCTTTCAGAGGACTGCCATGCCAGGCTCCTGTCTGTAAGTACACCTTGGTTGGCATCAGCAATAGTGTCAAAGGTCAACAATTGACAAATGGGACCTTGTGAAATTGAAAAGTTTCTGTAAGGTAAAGGTCATTGTCAACAGGAGAAAATAGCAACCTACAGATTAGGAAAAGATCTTTATGGACTCTACATGTGATAGAGGGCTAATATCCAAAATATACAAAGAGCCCAAGAAGTTAGACTTCAGAGAACCAAATAGCCCAATTAAATAATGAACTAGAGAGATAAACAGATAATTCTAAACAGAGGAATTTTGAATGGTCAAGAAGCACCTAAAGAAATGTTGAACATCCTTAGTCATCAGGGAAATGCAAATCAAAACAACCATTAGATTTCACCTTACACCAATCAGAAACTCAGCAGATGCTAGTGAGGATGTACAGAAAGAGAAATACTCTTCATTGCTGGTAGAATTACAAACTGGCACAACCACTCTGGAAATCAACCTGGTGGTTCCATAGAAATTTGGAAATAGTTCTACCTGAAGACCACTCCTGGATATATACCTAAAAGATATTCCACCATATTACAAGGACATATGCTCCACTATGTTTATAGTAGCCTTATTTATAATAGCCAGAAACTAAATACAACACAGATGTCCCTCAACCGAAGAATGTATATAGAAAAGATTGTAACTTTACACAATGGAATACTACTCCATTAAAAATGAGGACACCACAAATTTTGCAGGCCAATGGATGGAACTAGGAAATATCCCAAATGAGGAAACACAGACCCAAAAGGACATACATGGTATATACTCACTGATAAGTGGATATTAGCCAAAACCTTCAGAATACCCATGATACAACTCACAGTCCATATGAAACTTAACAACAAGCAATGTCCAATTATGGATGCTTCAATTCCACTTAGAAGGGGAAACAAAATATTCACAGGAAGCAGAGTGAAAAAAGGGACTTGGGGAGAGGAGGATCAGGATCAGATATAGAGGGAGGAGAAAGGAGAAAGGCTCATAGAGACAGGACAATGAATGGAAATATGAAGCAGTAGGGAGTGGGGGATGGAGGGGAACTACTAGAAAGTATCAGACACCAGGAAAGTGTGAGGCTCCCAGGAACCAATGGGAATGGCCTTAGCCAAAATGCCAACAGTGAGGAGATGAAACCGGAAGAGACCATCTCCAGTAGATAGACGTGGTCCCTAATTGAGGAATGGGCCACCCATCCATCTCAAACTTTTTGACCCAGAATTGTTCCTGTCTAAAAGAAATGAAGAGACAAAAAAAAAAATGGAGAAGAGACTGAAGGAAAGACCATCCAGTGACCGCCCCAACTTGGGATCCATCTAATGCATAGAAATCATCCATACTTCTTTAAACAGACCTTAAAACAATTTTATTTTAAATCTCAGGTGAATGTACTTTTTATTTCCCTCCAAAATACATGCAAACAGCTATCAATATCAACACTTTGCAATACAGGAGAATACAGGAGAAAATACATTTCTCGACTTTAAAGGTACATTTTCTTACTTTTGTTTCATTCCCACATTATTTATGTCCTATTTCAGTCTATTAGAGGGGTTAATAGAAATGAAATCATTTCACATAATACAGCAACTAACAAAATCCTATTTTTGAACCAGAAATTGTACTACTTGAACCTAAGCATTTAATGATATATCCTAGGAAACACAAAAAGGAACTAAGATGACAAAAAAGGTATTATATAGAGAGAAGACCAGTTAAGTGCCTCACAAGTGAAAGAAGGGAAAGAGGAGGTCAAGCGGAATTGTATCTCTGTCATTGTAACGCTGATGCTATACACTATCAAAGTAACTTACTTAAATTCAAAAGCACTACCAGAATTATTAACTTATTGTTTTTGAAAAGTCTAAACTATTGAGATTGATTTAAGTGATCTTGATCAAACAATGTTCATTTATATGATTTCTTTTTTTTTCTTTTTTTTTATTTTAGATATTTTCTTTATTTACATGCGAATTTCTCCATTCCCAGTTTC
>NW_022196913.1:88765134-88822010 GCF_008632895.1 Mastomys coucha
GCAACTCCTCCCGTGGGTATTTGATTCCCCCTTTTAAGAAGGAATGAAATGTCTACCTTTTGGTCTTAATTTATTTTAATATGAGTTCTAAACATGAACTTTTCCTCTTTTTTGTGTTCATTTTTAAATGAAGTGTCTGAAAGTATTATAATACCAAGCCAGTGCCTGCCCTTATATAGTAGGTTCCCATTCTATCTATATCTCTAAAGATTATTTAATATATTTTTTCTCAGATAGAGGAGGGCACATTAGATATTAAACTGATAAAGCCCATTGTTACATTAGATGTCAGCCCAGAGGCTGAGAAATGATGAACCTATAGCCTAGATCTAGCCATAAATATCTATTTTAAGTATCTGTGTATCACCAATCTTAATCTGTGATTAGCTAATGAGAATATTCCAATTGGACTGTTTGAAATAGGAAACACTTAAAGAAAAGCTTAATAACCCTTATAATTTTAATATTCCAGCCAAAATTAAAGGGCAGAGAACTAGAGAAATGATAAGAGTATACACATGTGTTATTAGAGGACCTGAGTTCAATTCTCAGCATTCATTTCAGGTTGCTTACAACTTTATATATCAAGGAAACAGATGCCCTCTTTTTGATTCTGTAGACATCTACCCTCAGGCATACACAGAAAATGACTTGATGTAGACTCATCTAAAAAGAGGGAACGTCAATCAAGAATATGCTTCACCCAGATTGCCTATTAAAAAGCCTATGGGACATTTTCTTTATTAATAATTGATAAAAGCAGGCCCAGTACACAACGGACATGCCACCCATGTTTGGCCCAGTGTTGTATAAAAATGAAAGCTGAGAAACTTATAGGGAGCTACTAAGTCAGCAGTGTCCTTGGCCCTGCCTATATTCCTGCCCCAGAAGTCTTCTTTGACTTCACAATAAACTCTTCTCTCCCCAAGTTGGTTTTCATCATGATATTTGTCAAAGCCATAGAAAATAAACTAAAAAACCCATACAACTTAAAATAAGTGTTTTAAATGTATATGTTTTGTATAAATAAATATATTTACTTATTCAAATATATTTATTTTATAATATATTTCATAAATATATTTCATGAATATAAATGTAGTACATTTCTATTTTATAAATGTAATATAATTTTATATATTTACAATTTTTTCTGTTTATTTTTGTTTTGTTTTGTTTGTTTGTTTTTCAAGACAGGGTTTCTCTGTACAGCCTGGCTGTCCTGAAACTCACTCTGTAGACCAGGCTGGCCACGAACTCAGAAATCCACCTGCCTCTGCCTCCCAGGTGCTGGGATTAAAGGCGTGTGCCACCACTGCCCAGCCTACAAATTTTTATTCATGTAACAGAGACCAGGAAGGGGAGTAACATTTGAAATTTAAACAAATAAAATAATTAATAAATAAAAAAATAAATTTTTATAATATAATAAATTTAAAATAAAATTTCAAAATAGGTAAAAGATAGAAGTGTATATATTAACTACAGGTGTTGTGCTACTTGAATGCGTTTGAGTTATTTTTAAAAGCAGTTTCAAAAAGTATAAAACTGGTGATTCAGTATGTCAAAGTATTTGTGTATTATAGTATTCCTCCATGGGAAATAACTTGGAGTAAACCCTAAGAAAATATTGATAAAGGTTTTTTTTTTTTTTTTTTTTACTCTTCTCAATATTATTATTATTTTTTTTTTGATATTTTCTTTATTTACATGTAACTTTCTCCATTCCCGGTTTCCCCTCCAAAAAACAAACAAACAAACAAAAACAAATCCCTGTTGCCTCCCACCTCCCCATGCCTGTCACCCCGCCCTCTCCTACTTTCTGGCCCTGGTTGGCATTCCCCTACACTGGGGCACAGAACCTTCACAAGGCCGAGGCCCTCTCCTCCTATTGCTGATCGAACCTGCAATCCTCTACTATACACATGCTGCCAGAACAATCAGACCCCTCCTATTGCTAAAGGTTTTAAGAAAAAAATGGAAACACAAAGATTTATTTAAGAGTCGATTTCTAAGCCGGGCGTGGTGGCGCACGCCTTTAATCCCAGCACTTGGGAGGCAGAGGCAGGTGGATTTCTGAGTTCGAGGCCAGCCTGGTCTACAGAGTGAGCTCCAGGACAGCCAGGGCTATACAGAGAAACCCTGTCTCGAAAAACCAAAAAAAAAAAGTCGATTTCTTCTTTTAAATAATATTTTGTGGGATTATGAAATACTAAAATAAAAATTCAACTTTTTTTAGAATTTGAGCTGGTGATGTGGCTTAGCAAGTAAAAGTGCTGGCCTTGCAATCCTGTGAACCAGAATTCAGCCAAAAACCCACTGTGGCAGGAGAGTACTAAGTCCTATAAGCTATCTTGTGACACCTCCAAATCCAGGCTGTGGCATGAATATACATCCACACCAATCAACGCACACACACACACACACACACACACACACACACACACACACGTACACACATGCATGCTCTCATGCATGCACATGCACAGGTACATAAACATGCACACACAGAATAGTTATGATAGAGTACATTTCAATGTTTCTGAGACATTATCAGTCACTGACTAGCTTCTGAAGCCTTTAGTATGTCATACACTATAGGAAACAAACTGTCAACTGTTAAACAATTTTGGGTAAGTGCATGTACTTACTCAACTAAGGATCACAGGACATGCTATTTTTGAGATCAATCTACTGTCTTCTTCATTTAACTATTGTAAAACTAAGGCATACAGTTTAGAAACTTGCCCAAAGATATACAACTCAGAAGTTGTAGAACTTGCTATTTGAACCATTTATTTCAATGCCTCATACACTGCAAATGAAGAACTTTGTCTGTATGTTGTCCATGAGATACCAATTGTTCAAGAATGGTTTGACATTAACAGAAGCTAATAGCATTATCCTCTTACTCATAAATTATGTAACTTTAATTCTTACAAAACTTGAAAAATACTTTATTCTGGCACAGATGGCTCTGTCATTGGGAAGCAAACTAACCACAAGGAATTTTCCATATCTTTTTATGTGAGGTTCTAACAGGAGTTAGGAATTTATAGATTTGCCTCTATCTGAGCTAAAACAGTCAGGAGCTGTTTCTTAAATATTCAGCCAAAGAAGCACTCCAGTTTCTCAGCTTTCTTGTGGTAGGTGCCAAAGCCACGAGTAGAAGAAAGGTTGAGGTCACTTGACCTTCTGTGGAAGAAAGAAAAATTGGTTGCATGGATTTAGAGAACTTTGAGGACATCAAAAAATCTTGAAGACACACTTCATAATGACAAATGTTTTTCAAGAATAAACACAGGAAGCCATCAGTGAAGAGGCTGTTAGGCTGAGTTAGGCCTAGGTCTTTGGTACCTCAGAAGCAATGTGTTAGAACATGCTGGCTTCAGAAGTTTCCCACCACGCTTCCTCATCTTTGCAACACTTCACTCAGCATTAATCAAGACAGGGCTATGTTTTGACAAGAAAAACCATCTTCATTTTGCCACTAGTACTTTCCAGATGATCACATAATTATGGCAAAGGAGCTCTCTCTGCTCTGAGGCTAAAACTGTATGTAAGTTGCAAGTACTCACTAAGGGTGAAGACAACAAGCCCTGCCTTCTGTCTTCAGGTATACCCACTCATAATTCTTATCCTAATTCATTCAATCAAACATATGAGTTTATCTGCAGGGCATTTTCATAACATCAAAGCCAATTGCTCTTTGTTCTTCCTTTAGCTTTTGTTTTTGTTTTCCTAATGAGTGTAACTCAATACATTACATGTTGCTTTATCTGGGAAATTCCTAAAGTTGTTAAAACAGATTTCCAACAAGCCTTAAACATAGCATTAAAAGCATACATAAAACTATGACTCATCCCCAAATTATCATTTGAATACATTTTTAAATAAGGGAAGAAAGAGACTATTTGGGCATTTCGTTCAATTGAATGAACAGAATTCTGTGAAGACATATTGAGGGTGTAAGATGTAGCGGACAGAAATAACAGCAAAAGAAACATGCTCCTGGGCTGGGAAGACGACTCATTTGATAAAGTACTTTCCATGCAAGCAGGAGAACTTGAGTTAGATCACCAGAATTCAGCACAGATTATGTACAATTCAAAACACCAATAAAAAAAAAAAAAACTCAAAACCATACTACCATTCCAAACTGACTGCTGGAGTTCATTCGGGACCTTTTCATGATTGGATCAAATAACCAGGGAAAACAAAAGAATGAGAAAGAGGAGGAGAGGTCAGAATAGAAGAGGTGGAAGAAGAAAAGAGGAGGGGGAGAAGAGAAGGAAGAAACTGTCTTTTATTTAATTTTATTATTTTATTTATTTACATTCCAAATATTGCTTCCCTTCCTGGTACCCCCTCCCAGACTTCTTCACTCCCTTCCCTTTGCTTCTGAGAGTGTAGGCCCCCACCCACCCAACCACCCCCACCTCAGCCCCATCTGCTTCAATCTTTCTGAGGCCATCGAGTTTTTACAGGATTAGGCTCATCCTCTCCAACTGAGGCCAGACAAGACAGTCCTCCAGTACATATGTGCTGGGGACCATGAACCAGCCCCTTTGGTTAGTGGCTTGGTCTCTGGGAGCTCTGAGGGGACCGGTTAGTTACTACTGTTGTTCTTCCTATGGGGTTGCCATCCCCTTCAGTTCCTTCAGTCCTTCACCTAACTCTTCCATAGGGGTCTCCAGTTTGAGTCCAATGGTTGGCTGTAAATAACTATATTTATCTCAGTCAGCTGCTGGTAGAGCCTCTCAGAAGACAGCCATGTTAGGCTCCTGTCTGCAAGCACAACATAGTATCAGCAATACTGTCAAAGTTTGATGCCTGTGCATGAGTTGGATCCAAGTTGGACGGGTCACTGGGTGGCCTTTCCTTCAGTCTCTGCTCTACTTTTGTCCCTGCATTTCCTTTAGACAGAATCACTTCTGGGTCAAAAATTTTGAAGAAGGGTGGGTGGCCCTATGCTTCAGCTGGGAACCATGTCTATCTACTGGAGGTTGTCTCTTCAGGTTCCATCTCCCCACTATTGGGCATTTTAGCTAAAGTCATCCCCATTGAGTTCTGAGAACCACTCACATCCCAGGACTCTGGGACTTTGTAGTGGTTCCCCCATTCTGCCCGCCCCCTGCCTATTTCTGCTCTTTCTAGCACTCATGTCTGCCCCCATACCTGATTGTGCTTCCTATTTTCCCTCCCCTTCCCTTCTCCCACCCAAATACCTCCCTCCTTCTGCCTCCCATGATTATTTAGTTTTCTTTTAAGTGCAATTGAAGCATCCTCACTTGGGCCTTCATTCTTGTGAAGCTTCACATGGTTTGTGAGTTGTATCATGAACCATCTTTTATAAACTGTACCCTAACCAAGATAACTATATCTGTGGTGGTAACTTCTGTTTTAAGGTCCAGTGATTCATTAGAATATGTTTTAAGATATTCCAAGCTCCATAAAATGCCTAGATTTTCATGGAAGCTGGGTCCAAAGGTATGAGATCCTTTTTCTTGAATCACAAGAATATGGCCTGTAGTCTTTATGATTTTTCATAACTATGTGTATGTCCTTAGGTTATGGCAAAGCACTTTATCCAACATCATGTAGAAAAGTTTATGGCAAAGGAATGGTTCATGGCCATCATCATTATGATTAGCACAGTATTAACAGTAATACCTGATATTACTTGATTACAATGTTTATATCTTGATACTATTATCTTGACACTAAGTAGGTTTTGATAACAATATTAGTAACAAATTTTACTAACCAAGTAGACCTGTGCAGTTCCCCAAATCCAATAATCTTATAATTTTACTTTGATAAAAGGAAGCATAATATATTGATTTTTCTAAATAAAATACATGTAGAATATGTTCACAGACAAGATTGTTGTAACTCATACTCACCTTTTGTTTTTACCTACCAACACCATTCTTCTCAAAGTATGACACTCACTGTGTCTTATTGACACGTATGTGTGTCTTTAAACTACTCTTGTTCTCTCCCTGAAATCTTTACTCTAACTTTAACTTGTTGATATGTTTCTACTCTATAAAAGATATAAAAGTTAAATATTTTAGCTACTAAAATAATTATAACAGTTGAAGAAATGCTCTGTGGACAAAACGCTTGCTATATAAGCATGAATACCAGCATCAAGTCCCCAGTGCCCACAAAAAGCAAGGCACGGGATGGGGAAATAGATCAACAAGACAGATACTACAAAAGGTTGGAAACCTGAATTGGATCCCTGGAACACCCATAAAAATGTCAGGAAAGCACTAATTCCACAAGTTAGTCCTCTGGACTCTAGATGCATGCCATGTCGCACACGCGCACGCGCGCACACACACACACACACACTTTCTAATGATGAGCAAATCATATTAAATCAATCAATAAATAAAAAATTTAACAAAGAGATTATGAAGATAGTATCCCATCCAATAAGCTAGAATCACCTATTCAGTTCTATGTCCCTTCTGGCCGCCAATGAGATATTTTGTTGTAATAGTCATTGTTTATGTCCATGTGTGCAATAAATCACTAGGGCCTGTGTCTTATATACCTTAGTAAGCCTACTACATATAATCTACTCACAGTCTATGCATACTACTTATTGAGAAGATGATTACTATATCTTTTAATTCTTCAACATTCTTACTCATTTCAATATGTATTTGTAATCTCCTACCTACCCCCAGAGTTATTACAACTTATATAGTTTATAGATCACAAATATGACATTAAAAAGTGTATTTTATAAAATAATACTCTTATGTGAGCATTTCTATTGTATTTTACAAGCAGGAAGGTAATATGCCCAAATATACATCATACATTATCATAAATTTACAGGCAAAAATATATAAAATGTCTCAAAGAAATGTCTCATAATCCATCTCTAACTTTCTGGCATTTGACAAAATTAAGTTACAGAGTTTAACCAAAGGGGAAAAATATTTCTAAATTGAATCTATTTGTGATATACTGGTTTAAAATTCAAAACTGCCAACATATTCTGTTTACTCTCTTGGCATCTGCTGCATCTGCCAACTGGTGGCCAAAAATTAGAGCAGACTTAACTAATTAGGAGGGTCCCCATCTGGTAGCTGAACTTCTTGTTTATGCTTGCCTTACATTCTTAGCACGGAGATTCGAACCAGAACTTCTGTGGTTTGCAGCAAAGTAAGCTCTGGCTGGCTAGATTCCTAGCTATTGTCGCATGGAGCTGAACTTGGCACAGATGGAAGTGTTTCTGTGTTTTATAGCCCCATCCCTAAAAAGTTCCCCTGGAGATGACTCATGTTTGCCACAGGAGTTTCCATTGTCTCTCAAAACACTCATTCATTCATTCATTTTTATCTCTGCAGGCCTAGATTTAGGTCTGTAAATAGTTTATTGAGAAACAAAAGCTTCCCAAAAGAATCCATGATTGGGCAAAATCAATACTATATTTCCCCTGAACAAAAGTAGAGGAAAGAATTAAAGGAAGATATCCTGGTGGACTTTGTTTCTTTGTGGTTTTTATTTAGTCATTTTACCATAAAGCTTACTCCTGGCAGAATCCTACAGTGGTTACAAACACAGACTTTGGATACAGACTTACATTAAAATTCTGGCCCTGCTCTCTATTAGTTGTATGTCCCTCAAGCAAGTTGCCTCAACCTTGCTAGCTCCCTTATATCCAAAACTAAAAGTACAATCTAAGTGTTTTTCCATGAACTATGATGATTAAGTGAGGAACTTTATGAAAAGTCCTTAGCTCAATTACCTGACAGAAAGAAAGCTAGAAAAAGGAAAGGAATACTCAATCCAGTGTTGGCAATAGATGCTTAAAATATTTGAAAGAATTAGAAATATATTTTGATTGTACAGTGCTTAGCTACCATACATGAAACTCCAAGTTTGATCCACAAAACACCAAAAAATAGGTGTAGTAGAATATATTTCTCTCTCTCTCTCTCTCTCTCTCTCTCTCTCTCTCTCTCTCTCTCTTTTTCTCTTCCTCTGTGTGTGTGTGTGTGTGTGTGTGTGTGTGTGTGTGTGTGTCTGAGTGTGTGTGTGTATGCATTTGTGTGTATAAAGGATTCTAACATATTTATTTAGGCTTTGATTAAATGTAAGTATTGAACATATAACTGAATATTTCATATATATCGTTTTCTTATTGTGCCATTTAATGCTTTTATTAACTTTCACTTAGAGAACTATTTTCCCTGTATTTACTTCAGTCAATTTGAGAGTAATATTACCAATATGAGATATAGCTGAAGAAAGAGCAGGCATGCCTTTACTACATCATTCAGAACAGTAGAAGTGCTCTACACATTTTACCTTATTTTATTTTTAATCATTATCCCACTTACCCAATCCTAATGGACTTGATAGGAAACTTGAAAGAGAATTTATTTGGGAGATGTTGTTGATTTATTTAGAATTATTGGATGCCTATGAACCAGGCCTATTTTAAGCCTCAAAGTACAAAGATAAGTAAGTCATTCAAGTTGTCTATCATGTTTCATACTTCAGGGAAGCAAGATATAAAATAAACAAATAGGTGACTACACAAAACAGAAATCTTGTGATATAGAGTCTGGGGAAACATCAGGGAGAAGAGATATCTGGGGAGCACATCAAATGGCTAGAGTAGTTAGTAGAGATCAGTGTAACAAATGAGATCAATTAGCCTAGAAAGAGGTACGCAAACTCATTTACAAGTTGTACATATGGAAGTGGTGATCTTCTGAGATAAGCAGCTTAGAATGTTAGAAGCCTAATGTGCATGGCAGGTCACAATGAAGGTCAAGAAGTAAGAGTCACACAAATTAAATTTCTAGTGTATAGATTTATGACAACATAAAGCTAGGGCGAGGTATGTCTCCACACAAGTTACATTTCAAGTGATCCAGTAGCACAAGCAATGATGAGTGTGAAGAAGTTGTCAAGAAGAATATGCTACAATGCCAGAATTATCAAAGAAAAGATAGCTTCAGACAGGACTATAACAGTCTGAAGACAAAACCCAAACCAGGTTTCCCAAAAAGGGGAATAAAATAGGGAGACATTTATTGACTTTCTAAAATATGTTAATGGTGGCCTAGCATGGTACATGCAAGAGATTAAGGAAAAAGGATAAGGATGCCTATTTTGAAGCTATCCTGAACTATAGAGGGATAGTCTATTGCATATAAGCACAAAAGAGCAATGAAAAATAAGTGTTGGTTAATATATAGTTAATTAGGAGTAACCAGGTAACCAGTGAGAATATGGATTGTTTCCAAAAAAAAACATATACTATACACATAGTTCACATAGAAGGGATTTGCATGCCGCAGACATTATTTGAGAAGGACCTATTTTTCCATCAGGAAGATAATGGAAGTCTAGGGGAGATCTTTGACTATAATCTTTAATGAAATGCCCAAGAAAGTATAAGGTAGAGTAAGACCAAAATTGTAGAATTGTCAGCAGCATCGTGGCTCTAACATTAGTATGCGTCATCTGTTCCTTGACCTGACCTAGTGATTAATAAAGAGGAAAATAGCCCCATGAGTTGTAAAGGCCAATAGAGAAGACAAATATCTGGACAGACTAGTGTGCACGATAGTAATTTTTTTTTTTTAGCTGACTTTTCTGCTATATCTAAGAGTTGACTAATACCAAATATTTTCCCTTGGCAAAGTCTCAGCCAGGCTCCATTAACATGCTGGTGTCTGGACTATAAACATTTGAATTAAATCTTAACATTGTTTTCAATATCTCAAGGCTACAAGACCCCATCCATTTTAAGATGTCTAGCTTAAAGTACTCATGATTAACAAAGGAATTCCAAGAAAGGTGCCTGACTACTTTGTGTGAGAATAAGGTTCGAACTTAACTCACCAGCTCCTGGGAAAGAGAGATGGCTGTTGGATGAACAAAACCACCTTCCTGCTTTTGTTATTTTCCATTTTCTTAATAGCATTTAATTTCCCACTAATGCTCTCTTTCGCCTCTCATTTCTAATTTGAATTGCAGCTTCTACTGTAAAAACTGAAGTAGAGTTTCATATACAGTGAACTTTCCTCCACCCCCAATTAGAAATTTGTGCATATAGTTTAATCTGTTCCTGTTAATTTACAGTGTCTGGCTTCTTGTTTTAAAACATCTGACACTGGCAGAAAAAAAAATTCTTACCATAACCAAGATTTTCTAATGTGCCAAAACATCAAAAATACAGAAAACAAATTCACTTTTACAATTCAGTCTATCAAAATCTAGGACACATGTCCGTGTATTTATGAAAAAGAAGGACGATGGCTTTATCTTAGTCAGATAACTAACAATTCTAAAGCCACATGTAAAACTAGAAGACAGGAGAAACCAGGTTAACAAGAATATAGAGAATTCAGGTGGATTTTTAAGTCTTTTATTGAACTCTTAGGTCCTTTATCAACATTTCATTAAGTTAAGATATGTCAATAAATGAGAATAACAAGAATATTTCAAGAGAAATCCAATGCACTATCATATGCAAACACCAATCCCTGGCACTATTTATGGTACTCTGTTATACTTACTGACAAGAACCTAGCATATCTGTCCTAATAGAGGTTCTACCCAGCAGCTGACTGAAACAGATGCAGATATCAACAGCAGAGGGTTGGAACCTTATGGAAGAGTTGGGAGAAGGATGGAAGGCCCTGAAAGGGATGGGAATTCCATAGGAAAATCAACAGTGTCAAGTAATCTGGACTCTTGGGAGTTCTTAGCGACTGAGCCACCAACCAACAGAAGAACATAGAGAGGTTGGACCAGGGCCTCTGTACATATGCAGCAGTGGCCTGCCTTGTCTTGCCTCAGCCAGAGAGAAGGTGCCTAATCTTGAAGAGAGTTGACCAAGGTGAGAGGATACCCAGGGGCCGACCCTCTCAGAGGCAAAAGGGAGTGGGTTTCAAAAGAACACTTCAACACATCCCTCCTCCCACTATATCCCACTTTCTAGTAGCCCATTCCACTAGGAACTCATCAGTAGATTAATCTATTCATACACTTAGTCCCCTCTTAACACAATCACTTCTCAATAGTACCACCAAAAGGAGAAACAGAGACTCATTATATAAAGCATTTTGAAGAACAGTTTTATAGCTAAAACTCAACAGGAAATTCATGGTCTACCTATATAGCCCCAGATCTATTATTTTACCAACCTAGACAATATCTTTGGCTAGGATGAAAGCTGAAGAATTGCAATCGTGTTTTGATGAAGGACTTTTATTTCACATAGTATATTTTAGACTTTTAGAAGAATTTAGCAGTGAAGTAGAAGAAATTGTTCCTTTACCTTCCCAAATCCTCTATTTTCATGTCTATAAATTTTCATACTACATATCAGAGTTGATCTCAGAAAGATGTCAAGCATAAAGAATAAGAACCAAATGGAGAGACTGTAGATAATACAGACTCAAATAAAATAGGTGTTGTATGTCAAACACAGTGTATTAGGTGCTACAAGATGCCTCTAAAAAAACTCTGTCCTAAAGAGATAAACTCTTGCATAGCAGTATATAAACCATCAAAAGTCTAAGAAGTAACATAAGCAGTAGTCTTCTGGTAATGATCCAGGGAGATTTCATTATGTTAAATATTAAGTAAAGAGTAACTTTTCAATGAGGAGATTCATTTAGTGATCTGTACATGTTTGTAAATATGGCATAATTTTCTAGGCCAAACTCTTAGTACCCACAAACATAAAACAGTGTTTGTGAGGGGTATTCAGTGCCTAGTCTGTGGTGCTTTCGTTATCTCTATTCTAGGGAAAGGAAATGATCTGTGCCAGGATCTAAGATATTCCAATAAATTGTCAGGCAACAGTATGCAAGAGAGAATCAAGTATTTTCAATATGCTACGTTTAAATTTTTCTCATAGTAAAATTCTACCTCAATTGTTGTCATTGCACTTGAAATAATCCACAGTGCTCTGTCTGTTTCACTGTCATCACCTTTAATACAGTTTGTCAAAAGAACAGCAACAAAATAGATGGGTCAAAAATGTAACTCACTATGTGATTCCTGTCATTTTTCTGACATTCCTAGGATTTTCCCCTAGTTTCTGTGGTACAAGAGCATAGCATAGTAAGTTTACAAAGACAAAGAAGCTAACAAACATCTATAAAGGTTTGTTTTGGTGAATAGCTACCACATCCCATGGCTGATGGTGAATTTTTTCCTGGTCTGTTGACACTGACTAATGTTGTCGAGGAAGATGGATACTAAGTCTGGCATTTGAAATCATGAATATGAGTTGGTATAAATGCTTATGTAAACCTAGATTAAACTAAATGTAACACAGGATCCTTATTGGGATTGCCAAATGTCTGATTCAACAACACTTTCAACATACCTCTTGTTGTACTTTTATTATTTGAATGTAATATACTATTGTAAGAATTATAAATAGGACCACTGAAGTGGCTCAGGGTTAAAGGCCCTTTAATAAGCCTGATGACCTAAGTTAGATGCCTATGGTTCTAACCTAGAAGGAAGGAGAAAAATCAACTCCTAAATTTTCTCCTCTGGCTTTTATAGGAAGGCCATTATACATAGGTCCAACGTGCACAGACACACAGACATACACGTATTGCTTATAGATTGCTTATAAATGTGTCCCAAGCCCAACAGAACATGCTCAACCAATATGAACTCAATATGTATTAGGAGATTATTTTGCTTTGGGGGGGCATATTTTAATAGTATTTATCTCATGTTTGTATATTATGGTATCCAATTTTGTGGGGTTTTGTATTTGATGTGTGTACCTGTATGTGTTGGTGCCTGTGCATGTGTTTTTCCTATTATTTTTAATGTTTGTTGTTAATGTTTCTGTTTTGTTTGTTTGTTATTTGGTTATTTATTAGAGAAAGAGAAATATAAAGCTTGAAGTTGGATGGGTGGAAAGTAGGGAAGGATCTGGAAGGTGGTGAAGGTAAAAGAAAACTGTGGTTAGATTATATTGTATACAAAAAACGGATTTTCAATTAACAAGTCAAAAATATCCTTCATATCATAGCACTGAGGTACTAAAGATCTCCTTGTATATTGGTATGTAGAACTTAATAGGACCTGGACTACAAATTTAAATACCATAAAATATAGATTTGCTTTGGAAAGAGTTTAAAGAATTTCATATACCAAAAAAGTCTTCTGTCTGATATAAGGCAAATATTCGTAACAAATTAATCAAAATCTTTCTTTATAAAAATACTTCATGACCAAATGTTTCTAT
Source organism: Mastomys coucha (assembly GCF_008632895.1). Lineage (NCBI taxonomy): Eukaryota > Metazoa > Chordata > Mammalia > Rodentia > Muridae > Mastomys > Mastomys coucha. The sequence goes on from NW_022196913.1 coordinate 88,778,402, forward strand.
TATCTTAAAATAATCTCAAGTGTGGTCTTGCTGACCTAAAATGTATACACCTGTTACATCTCTGAATGCTGTTCATCGTTGCCTAATTTATATTTTCATCAACGGTTCAAAAATCTTATGGATCCACTTCTTCACCAGGACGTCATATCCAACAGTTTGTGGTTTTCCATTCTGAAGGACAGAAAATGTCCCTTACAGCTTTAATCTCATTTTCCTCTTGACTAGTAAACTAATTTTGCATGAAGAATACATGTTGCTATTTCCAAACTATGTCATAAATTATACATTTATTCTAATTTTATGAATTATCTACACATGTTTAGATAGCTAACAGAAAGCAATTTTTTGAAATTCACTTGAATAAATGCCATGGTATTTTGTTTGGAGATAAGGAATCCCCATTACAAGAATAGTTTGAAGCCAGTTGGATAATAACTAAGAGGACAAATGACCTAGGATGGTGCTTACAATAAAAATATTCAGAGTCTACCACTGATACCCCATTAACCAGTCTCATGAACTCATGCGTGTATTTAAGATAGAGAACAAGGAGAGAAAGATCTTTAAAAGAAAAATATTTTGTCCAAATGTCAAAGACACTGAAAACCAAAAGCTGTGTTGTTTTCTTAGTTTCTATAAATTGTTATTACATTACACTGGCATTCCCGCAGTTGTGCCATCTTTCCTCCTTACCCACTCAGCAGTTGGCCAGATTCTAGAGGACTTTACCTCTGAAGCCCTGTGGGCATATAGTTTTGGAGGGCACAGGACAGTCCCTCCCTAAATCTGTAAGCAGGGCTCTTACAAATCTTATGTATTCCAGATGTCAGACCAGTTTGGCTCCTTTTTGGAGAAATACCCTCTGCTTCAACCTCCTCTATTCTATTGCTTCTAAACAGTGAAAATAAAATAAAACCTATGTCAAAGTTTTACACAATGACAAATTAATATAGACAATTTTATGTTGTTTGAGGATCATTTAAAAAGTAAAATTTACGAAGTATGAAAATATTCTTCCTTTATACAAATATGATATATAAATGGAAAAGGAGATACTTAGCCTTATTATCTTCAGGATTTAATGTTATATTTAATTTAAGTACTGAAAATAAGCAAAGGAGAAATTAGACACCCTTCATTTTGATAGTCAAATTCAAGAGATTAAAATATCAAAGAAAGTATAGAAATAGCAGAAGTTACCATTTTAGTCCAGTCTGCATTTGTCAGTCTAATTTTTTATCTAAGTCTATGTTCTCAAGTAAACTGCCATCTTTTTTAGTGTTAGTAACATACTGTGTTTCTAGAGTCCATTGTGCCTTGAGGGATGTCTACAAAGGTCTCACATAAGAATTTTTAAATGATAACATCAAGACATGTTTTATGAGACAGGATCTTATTCTCTAAATTAACCTTTATTTCTTTGATTTTACAAATGAAAATCCTACTGCTATTAAGTAAAAGAAGTGATCCAACTTATTAACTTACTTTTCTTTGGAAGAAAGGTTAGCCAACTTCAATAGAATATGAACATTAGTGTTGGCTTTTTGTAATTAAAACAAACATGAACAAATTTAAACTGTTAAGTATTTTCAAGAATTGACAGCTAGTATTTTGAAAGGAAAGTGTAAGCCATACTGATATCTCTGTTTCTATGAATAGAATGATTACTTATTGTTGCTATCAATTAATTAGACCTACACATTTTTTCTCTATATTCTGTGAGGCTGAGACTAAGATTGTAGAAAATATCTCCCTGTATAAGTATAGAGTGTTTTTTGACATCTTATCATAAGAAGAAATTATAATAAAGACACATGTGTATGTGTTCCCCTGTAACAGATACAAAAGATTACAGATTCCCCCTTTGCCACACTGAACTCTTCATAATTTCAGTTTTGATAAAATTAGTGTTTCTTCTTTTCTTTTATACCCTGCTCTAGTAGCATTTCTCAACACATACCTCGCTTTCTCTTTATTTTCCCAGTGCTTTGAGTGTTTGTCTACCAACTGTATATATTACATTTTTTGTCCAAAATACAGTGTGTTTTATGTTTTACTTACATGACCTTGATGAGATGCTTTTCTGTGAATCAGTCTTCTTACTCCTTATCATGAGTGCTGAAAGTCAGTAGCAACATCTCTTTATACAAGAAGGTAAAAAAACTACTTATGAATATATGTATATTATAATCATGCATATATAGAAATTATACCATAGAATCATTCATTATATATAAAATGGTATATATATATATGTATATATGTGTGTATATACATATATATACACACACACAGATATCCATGTATATCATCACACTAACACCTATTATCTCACAATAGAAAATAATAATAAAGACAATAATAATGTCTTTCATTTTACAGAAATGTATCACTTTAGTCATTTGATACAAACATTTCTGCTTTGAAAATAACATTCTAATATTTTTCAGTGCATGTAAATATTATAAAGTACTTCATATTAATTGTATTTATTGTACTAATCAGACATAATAGGAAATATTATCAACTGCAATCCAGACATACTTCAAAATAATATGAACTCTTTCAGTTTTATCAATTTCAAAATACTCATTAGGTTAGTATTATTTTTATTATATACATTAAATTCATTTTATTACCACATTGTCACTTCTTCCTTTGATGTTTAATGCCTAACTATGGTTATTTTAATATAAAACATTCTTTCATCTATAAATTTGATACTACTTAAAGTCAGAAGATAAATGAATAAAAGAAAAATCTGAGACAATAAAAGATGAAGGCCCAAATAAACATTTGGTAATTGCATCTCCCAGGCACCTGTTTTCACTGTAACTGAACAGCAGGATGCTACATGATTCCAAAGAATGTTTAAAAGAAATGAAGCCATTTCTATAGAACATGTGAAACTCTCAGCAGTTCCATTTTGATGGTTACTGGTACAAACCTAATGCTGTTTAAATGTATTTTTTATGGTGTGTTAATAACAGTAATAAAAATAGAGGAAAAATGACAACATGTAACCATGTTATGACAAGCAGATGGTGGCTGGAAATGGGCTGTCTTCAAATGTTCTCATTCTCTTTTAATTCATGATCAGTACCAAAAATGAACATGTGTGTTGACCCACTCAACTATAATATCCGAGCTATAAGATACAGTATCTAGTTGTCTTACCAGAGACAATTTTTACAATAATTATTTATTGTTCTAAATTCAATATTGATATTCCAATGCCATAAATGGTGATTTAGAAGGTTCAGAAACATCACTGCCTATGGCCAACATTTTGCCTTTGATTGGAATGTCTTTGTTAAAAAAAAAGTGTTTTCAACAATAATTTATAGACATATTTTGTTTAAAAAAAATGACATACCAGATTCCTCTCAGAGTTCTTGATAGTCTTTTCATTTAGTGATTATTGTGATGAGATACCCCAGGCCTGAATATATTTAATCCCATATATGGGTAGGTCGCATGAGTCAGCACTAGTTTTGTTTTGTTTAATCTATGTCTGTCAGGAAACACTGTGTATCAAACAGTCTCAGGTCACAATCCACTTCACTTATTTGTAGTCTCTGCCTACCACTTGTTTCATGCCACAACATTTAACATCTGTTCTAATTATTTCCATAACACAATTTATTACTCTTGACATCTTATTTCATTAAGTCCTTATAAGAAAAACTAACAGAAGTTTTTTTTTCCAACCCATATATCATCATGTCTGAAAACATATCTGAATTGTCTGCACCACGATTTATCACAAAGAGACTGAATTCTTATGCCCCTCTTCATTTTCGCTAAAGAAGCCTACTCTGTGAAGTCTGACACGTATTCACAATGAAGCTTAAGTGCTGTGGATATGGGTATGATAGTAGAAGTTCTGTAGTAGATAAAATCTGTAAGGTTTTGTTTTGTACTCTTCTGACTTCATTTCTTCCCATATCAGTCTTTCATTTTAATTTCTGTCCTCAACAAATTGCTACAAATTTTCATTTTCTTATGATGCAATGTATTTTATTTTGTTGTGAATAAATGTATTTTATTATAAATTTAATACAATATAAACATAATACAAATATATTTCTTATAAAATGCATGTATCTTAACAATTTATTTCTTTGTTTTGTTTTGTCTGCTGTGAAATTTTCCACTTATTTTTTAGATTTTTTTTTATTTATATGTCATACAATATCTCCTTTCCTAGGTTTCCCTCCAAAAAGAATAAAATAAAACAAAATAAAATAAAATAAAAAAACAAAAACAAAATCAAACCCCTGTTCCCTCCTTGTTTCCCCTGCTCACCACCCCACTCTTTCCTGCTTACTGGCCCTGGCATTCCCCTACACTGGGGCATAGAACCTTCATAGGGTCAAGGGCCTCTCCTCCCACTGATGACCAACTTGGCCAACCTCTGCTATACATATGCTGCTGGAGCCATTAGTCCCACCATGTGTATTCCTTGAATGTTGGTTTAGTCCCTGGGAGCCCTGAGGGTACTAGATAGGTCATATTGTTGTTCATCCTAAGGGGCTGCAAACCCTTCAGCTCCTTGGATCCTTTCTCTAGCTCCTTCATTGGGGACCCTGTACTCAGTCCAATGGATGGCTGTGAGCCTCTAGTTCTGTATTAGTCAGGCTCTGGCAGATCCTCTCAGGAGACAGCTATATCAGGCTTTTGTCATCCAGCACTTGCTGGCATCCACAATAGTGTCTGGATTTGATGATTGAATATGGGAAGGATCCCAGGTGGAGCAATCTCTGGGTTGTCCTTCCTTCAGTCTCTACTCCATAGTTAGTCTCTACAACTCCTTCCATGGGTATTTTATTCCCACTTTTAAGAAGGAACAAAGTATGCACATTTTGGTCTTCCTTTTTCTTGAGTTTCTTGTGGTTTATGGATTGTACTTTGTGTATTCCGATCTTCTGTGCTAATATCCACTTATCAGAGAATGCATACAATGTCTGTTCTTTTGTGATTGGGTTACTCACAATGATGTTTTCCAGATTCAAACATTTACCTAAAAATATCATAATTTCATGGTTTTTAATACCTGAGTAGTACACCATTGTGTAGATGAACCACATTTTCTGTATCCATTCCTCTGCTGAGGGGCAACCAGATACACTGAAACTAATAGAAAAGAAAGTGGGGAAGAGCCTTGAGTACATAGGCATAGGGGAAATTTTCCTGAACAGAACACCAATAGCTTATGCTCTAAGATCAAGAATTGACAAATGGGACCTCATAAAATTGCAAAGCTTCTGTAAGGCAAACGACACTGCCAATAGGACAAAATGGCAACCAACAAAATGGGAAAAGATCTTCACCAATCCTATATCTGATAGAGGACTAATATCCAATATATACAAAGAACTCAAGAAGTTAAGACTCCAGAGAACCAAATAACCCTATCAAAAAATGGGGTAAAAAGCTAAACGAAGAATTCTCAACTGATGAATACCGAATGGCTGAGAAGCACCTAAAGAAATGTTCAAAATCCTTAGTCATCAGGGAAATGCAAATCAAATCAACCCTGAGATTCTACCTCACAACAGTCAGAATGGTTAGGATAAAAAACTCAGGTGACAGCAGATGCTGGCGAGGTTGTGGAGAAAGAGGAACATGCCTTCATTGCTGGTGGGATTGCAAGCTGGTACAACCACTCTGCAAATCAGTTTGGTGGTTTCTCAGGGAATTGGACACAGTACTACCAGAGGACCCAGCTATACCACTCCTGGGCATATACCCAGAAGATGCTCCAACATGTAATAAGGACACACGCTCCACTATGTTCATAGCAGCCTGATTTATAATAGCCTGAGACTGGAAAATTTCCACTTTTGATTCATCTAAGAACATACTAGTCTTCAAGTCTAAGTACTTCAGAGAAAACATGCCCTCCTTTACAACCTTTGTGCAAACGTGTTTAACTATTTTTGTTGCCAGACTCTAAATTTGCTGAAATGAGGGACTATTTCTTAATGTTTGCCTGATTTATCTATGCATCCTCAACAATTGAATACTATCTTTATTTTGTCCATTTGTGCTAGGTAAAGTAACTAGAATTGTATGCTTGCAATCATCAAATTTCAACCAGTATTAAACCAGTAGATTGAGGATGAGAAACAGTCAGTCATAATCAGTGTACTACTGTTCAAAGTCTCTTACATATTCAGCCTACATTCTTGATTCTTTTAACCTTTGTTTTTTGTTTTGTTTGAGTTTTGTTGTTTGTGTCATTGTTTTGTTTTGAGGCAGGGTTCCTCTGTGTAGCTTTAGCTGTCCTGGAACTCACTCTGCAGACCAAGCTGACCTCAAACTAAGAGATACACCTACCTCTATCTCTCATGTGCTTGGATTAAAGGCATATGCCACCACCACTTGTTTATGCTGTTTTTGAAACACTATGGCAGTGACCTTAAACTCATCTACTTTTTCCCTTGGTCTCCCAAATGCTGGGATTATATAGGTATATGGCACCATACCTATCTCTACCTGTATTCTTTTCTTAGAAGTTATTTATTTTTATTTAGTTTTATGAATGAAATTTTATGAATGTAGGTGTATGACCATGGAAGCCAGAAGCAAGCATTAGATCCCCTGGAGATATTGGTGGTTATGGGCATTGGTGTGGGTGATGGGAAACAAATCCAATTGCTCTATAAAAGTAGAAATACTCTCAAGAAGCATCTCACTAACCTCGTTGCACATTATCCAGCTACTGGATTCTTTTCATCTGTAGTGTATATGGGTATCAGCCTAGCAACAGATTTTACTACTTTTCCCTGTTATAAATATTCTTAATTTCCCATCTGTGTGCTATGGGTAAAATTAATTCATTGTTTGCTTGCTTTTCTCATAAAAGATTCTAGTCCCCCAGCCATTCTATTGAGATGTGAGACAGCCATATAGCACAAACCAGACTAGTTGAAAACCAACGAGGTTCTGTATAATTTGATAGCAAAAGAGGTTGCTTATTCATAGGCATGTAAATATAAGTATATTGACAAGTATATAGACATGACCCAAGGGTAAACACTGTATGGCACTATTGAAACAACCTGCTTTAGAATAGAGCTGACCCTGGAAAATGAACAGAGAGGCTGAGATCTAGTAGTTCATAGTTCAGGCTTCTCTAATGATGCTACTTATAGTCCAAACAACTGTTTTAGTTGTTTTTAGAATATTTAAAAAAATGAAAAAGTACTAGATTGATAGAAAATACAGTGAGTTTCCCTTTATTTTCTTCCCAACACACACTTTTCTTTCCTCAGATCATGGTAATTTTTGCTTTGAAGTTTTCACTTACTCTTAAGTGTATTTGTGTGTGTGTGTGTGTGTGTGTGTGTGTGTGTCTGGGTCTGTGTGTAAATTTTAGCAAGAGTTTCATAGATAACTTTTTTTTCCAAGTGAAAGTATAGTGAGCTCAAGGACTTGATCCATCTCTTCCAGCTCCTCTTCTATATTAAATTTTGTTTTGTTTTAACTTCCTACATGTTAATACTTAGTCATGTTGTTACTTTTAGTTTCAGAAAACAAATGAAGGAAAGGTGATGCCTGGATATAGTTCTGTAAATTAGATTTACTCATGTGTTCCCTGGAGACATAGTATTAAATTCATACTTTCTGTTCAACTTTTCTCATGCCTAAGTGTTTGCTTCCTCTTCAGTTGTTTCAGTCTGTTAGAGAGATCCTCGCTGAAATAGTTGCTTTGCTTTCTCAATAATATTCTTGTATATTTTCCTACCTTTCTTTTCCAAATGCATGATTAATGTGGATAACCATGTAAAATATTTCAATGTGCATTTGAGTTATTCTTCTACTGAGGAAAGCCTTTGACAGACAAATCAACCAAATCAAAGTACAAATGTAGTTTAAGCGGGTCTTCTTGCTAAATGTATTATTAGATGTCCTAAGAATCTAAAAAGAGTTAATGTAAGTTTTGTAGAAATAGCAAAATATGAAAATGAAGTAATTATTTGGCCTCTAGGGTTAAGTAGACATCATTAAATTCCTAAAAAAAGTGGACAAGATAAAGAGAAAGTCAGACTTTTGAAGGCTATTCTTTCTCGTGTTTATTTATTTCTATTAGTAAAATTATGGTTATAAAAATATGTTAATATTTAACTCATAAATATTTACAATAATTATAAGATAAGTCAAAACTATTATTCACTGCACTGTAAAAAATGTGGACAGTGTTCACATCTAAGTAACTAATGAATGTGTTGAAATATACCAACAAATCATGACTAATGTACAGCAAAAAATATTCATCAGCAAAAAAAGATATGAAGCAGAGCTTATAGGCTAATGAAATATGGTAGGTATATACAAGCTCTACAACTAATTAGATACATATATTTTATCAGACTATAAATGGTAAATTAGACATCTTATTAAGAATAGCTTGAGGTGAATGAGATGGCACAGTGGGGAAAGGTCCTTACTAGACAAATCTGGAAAACCCAATACCAATTTTGAGGACCTATATAAAAGTTAATAGAGACAATTGGCTCTACAAAGTTCTTTGACTTCCATACACATGTCATGGAGTGCAACCTTGCATGCATGTACACAATCATAATAAAAAAATTAAAGAACAGAATTAATTTAATTTTATGTATAGTAATGTGGAAAAGGATAATCATGGAGAAAACAGAGAATATGAAAGTACTTCAAATATTAACAATAGTGAGTTTAGAGACCTGGAAGATGAGTCTACTCTTTGTGTCTATAGTACCACATAATGCCCATATTCTGTTTATCAGGAACCAACTCCTGTTTTAGCTCTATACTTTCAGTAAAAGAGGAATCCACCCAATTCTCAGAACATAGCTCTCATTAGCTAATGGCCTCCTAAAGGCCTCATTCTGGGATGCTTCCATGGTGACTTTCAATTACTACATATGCTAAACCAGGGGCACCCAATGATAGAACCAGCTAAGTGAAAGCTGTAAGCATGGATATGCAGACCACCTACAGGAACAAGCAACATGCTTCAGAGAATGAGAACACCTTTGGACTTTTCATCTTCTCTTTCAAATGTTCTTATAGTAAGAGTAAAGTAGACAAAGATTGTCACTCAGCACTCATTTACTTTCAGTAGTGTCTGCGTGTCAGGCCTGAAAACCTGATCACAGACCTGAGGCATAAGCTTCACAGAGAGCCAGTCTCCTGGGGTATTCAATCACTGATATCTTCTATCTCTGATTGATGTGTTCCAGATTGGTCTCTGCTAAAGTCTGTGGAGAGATCAGCATGCTTTCTTTATTCAGGCATAAAGGTGTCCTAAGAAATATTTTGTTATTAGCTAAAACTGAGATTTAACATTATTTCCTGGCCTCCACAGTGTTTCAATGATCCTAATTGATTTCCTAGCTATAATTTGCTTGGAATTTTTACAAAGAAGCTATCTGACCAAACAGGGTATCTCCATAGTTAGAGATAGCAGTTAGGCACTTATTATCAGAGCAGTACCACACAAGGCAGAATTGCTTTACTAACCAGAAAGAAGTTGTAGGGCTTCTGTCATCACTTATCTATGTTACAGCCAAGGAATGCTAGAATACGACCTTTAGCTGCTTGCCTCAGACAGATCCAGAGAATTTATCTTGGGGCTACCAAAATAGCCCAGGAAGAAGGACACCACTGTTCCTCTCCTTTATACCTGGCTGCTTGTTCTCACTGACCTTGATGTGGCCATCTCCTGCCTATGTGACTTCTGTTATTTGCCCTCTTTCTGTATACTATATAAGCTTGATTTTTACTTTGTAAAATCACATTCAGATTCTACACTCCCCTGTGCTGTTTCTGTTTGTCATTCCTTCGGCAATGCCTTGTTGACCTGACTAGGACCCTGTTTCCCACATGGATTAAGAGAGGCCCAGACTGGCCAGTCCGTGGCAAAAGATAATTCAGAGAGCCACTATTTCTAGGTAGGTCATGTATGTTATGTTAAAACACTAGATGGAATTGAGCAAGAACATATGGTTAGCATTTATGATGTAACAAAATAAGATCAGTAAATTCTTCATACTCAATTTTAAAATGAAAGAAGAGAGGGAGTAAGGGAGAGAGAGAGGGGGGAAGGAGTAAAGAATGCAGTGAAGGAAAGAGGAAGAAAGGACAGGAAAGAATAAGTGGAAAGAGAGAGACCAGAAAAAAAAAAAACACTTATGTGCTAACATTATTTCTTTTACAAAGGAGTCTGCTGGGAGCAGTACTTATAATTATTGTCTGTATTTTATAATAGTAAAAAAGAAATATTAGCTACTAAGGTATGAAATAGTGCAAGGTACTTTCCCACAAAGGTGGAAATTTGGAGAATGCCACTAGCAAAGAGAATATTTTTTCTGAACTAATTTTTGTACAAAAACACAAAATAATGTTTGGAGAAAAAATTTAAGTTTATTCTTCTGCCTTCAGGTAGAAGAATAATAAAGATTAAGACAGGACAAGCTTTCATTGTAAATATTATTTATATTCTATATTAGGTTCACAAACAAATTTAAATATAAAATAATTTACATAGTGTAATTTATTTTATGTTGCAAGGCTGGACTGAATCTACAAAGATGAGAAGGTGTGGGAACCATGCATGTTCATGCTCTGGTGGAAAATAAACTAGCCATAGGTCAAAAACATATGAATCCACAGTGGATTAAAATTGAATCTGATTCTATTCAGCACAAAGCACAATATTCAAAACTAAAATAAGCCAAAAATCTATAACCATCCATTCTGAAGGTCCCTAAGAATTTTGAACATTGATATTCATCTTCACTTCGTAAAACAATGTACAGCTGGGTGTTAGAGTCATGGGGAAACAACTACCTAGGAAGACTTACTTTCTTTCATGCCCTCACACAATTTTTGCCTCATGTTATACACTTAGCCATGACCCTATTAAGTCTCTTAATGTAAGGAACATGACTCTAAAAGGGCACCAAAACTCCACTCTCAGTATGCTTTAATTTTATCGTGTTCTACATTTTATGACTGTTAGAGAAGGAAATCGGTATTTTATCTTCCATTTATGCTGTTTATGTCTTCTTCATGTTTGCCTTTTAGAAGGAAAAAAAAACTAAAGTTCTCAAAAGATTAATGGATTCACATCATAAAAAAATATGGTGTATTTGAGGCCTACAAAACATTCAATAAGAATGAACAACCACTCTATGATTTAAATCTATATCTCTGGGTTTCATTATTAGCTGGCATCTCAAAAATGTCAAAAACACCAAGACTGCACTAGTCCCAAATGACTTTTTATATGACATTTTCCCTAAGTAAACATATTAAAGTTTACACATGAATGGTATTAATATCCATAAAAAGTAAATTCCAAGCCCATCTTTCGAGAATCAGAAAGCATGTTGGGGACATACTTGCCTTAACAAGAACTTAATCTTATCCAATATCACTTGAAGAACAATAGGCTAAGTCACTTAGCCTATTGAGTTGTTTCTCAATTGGGGATACTGCTTTCAGAGTTTATAGACCATATAAAAGACACATGTCTGTGAAGTTCATCTCATGAGTGGTGCTTGAGGTTTAAAAGCCCTTCCATATACCTTGATTCATCTCTGTCCTGGAACTCATCTGGTCCAAAAATATATGATCAAACAATGACACTTTCTTGCCAAGAAGTTGTTCCCACTCCCTTGCCTGGTCTGCTATGATGGACTGTGTACCCTTAAATCACAAGCCAAAATAAATCTTTCTACCCATAACTTGCTTTGTGTAAGGTATTTGATCACAGCAATGAGAAGGGTAATTAATAAAATTACTGTGTATAATTCACAATATATAAAATGTATTGGGTAAAGCAACTATGGAGAGAATTTTTCATAATAATTCTGTCTCTCTAAAGTAATTCCAAGCTAGGATCACTATAGATAAGTGTGTCCTTCATGACATGAGACTTACAGTGTCCCAAGTGGGGAAGCATGTAACTGCTGAGTCGACTTCTCATTCCAACCTTTTTCACTTCAGTATTTCTCCCTTCACTAATTTATACAAGACTTCAGATAGGGAAGAGACAGGAGAAAGGGAAAGATTCATTAAACAATTAATATTTGTAATATTAACATCTTTCTTATACCTTGACGTTGAATTCCATTGCCTTCATCTTAAAATTTTCCTTTATTACAGCTTACACCTTTTTCTTAATTTCTTTTCCTATTGTCACATCAAAATACCATGATTTAAAGAAACCTTTAAAGGAGTGGATTATAGTTCATAGGTGAGCTACAGTCCAGCATGGCAAGGCAGTCAAAGCAGCAGGACATTGAAGCGGCTACCACACACAGATCCAAGAAACAAAGGACATTTGTCAATTGGGTAGGATCTCCGAGGAGATGAATGAAGGGAAACCATGATCAGAATATATTATATGTAAAAGTTCTTTGTTTACAATAAAAAAAGCAAAAAATCAATAAATACGTTACTGCTTTGTTAACTTTCTCCAAGATCTCAACTAGAGAACAGACACCACATGCAGTAGGTGGGCTTTTCTGCCATAATTAGCCTAATAAACACAATCCCATCTCCCAGGTGGTTCTAGATTCTATCAAGCTGACAACACAAACCATCACATATTACTACAATCTACTCAAATTCTATTGCTCAGAAATGTAACAAGCCTTTACCATATAGTTTGCTATATTTTCGGAGATGGAAACCATAAAAATAGCATCCCTTCAACTTCCGTGAAATTATAACCCAATTCTAGCAGCCACTCTTTATACACTCTGTTTCACCTTGTTCACTTGCAATTTTCTATTTTATACACATTTTATGAGTATGGGAAAATGTAGTGAAGCTTAAATATTGCTTGGTAGCCTTTTATATGTTGCAATCTTTTCTCTAACCTAGCTCAAGTAGGTTTACTTCCACAATAGAACTAAACTGTGACTAATTCAATCTATTTGTTCAGCTACATATCCTTTCTGTTTCTATTTCTGGGCACAGACAGACCTTCCTCAAACCATTTGCAATGTTTACACTTAGTCCCTAAGTAACTGAGCAAACATAGTGCAGTGATAGCCTGGGGTTGTAAGGAACACAGACAACAGGCTTTTGACAATTACAATGAGAATTATACTGTTTTTTTTTTTAAGCCTCAAACATTATTTTAAATAGTGCACTTACTCTACCAAATGATGGGTTTCTTCATAACATGTTGATAAAATTATATTATGTACTATGACCATCTTCATCTCTTATTGCCTCTTCTTCTACCTCCATCTCCACCTCCTATTTTTCGGGTTCACGTCCTCTTTCCAAACAACTCCCTTTTACTTTCTTATCTTGGGTACTTTTTTCTCCATGAAATCTTGATTCCGTGCATGAGAGAAAGCATCTAATTCTAGTCTGTGTGTAGCTTATTTCCCTTAACAAAATCTTCTCACACTCTATCTGTCGAGAGAAAAATGACAAAATTTTTTTCATGCGTGTTTGAAGTCCATTAAAATGCCTAGCTTTCAGAGTAAGTTTCAAACATTTTAATTATATTTTATAAATATTGTATGTATTTCTTTTAGCATATTACTAATAAAAGGTAATGAAATGTTATGTCATCAAAAATTATTTTGTTGATCTTTGTTCCTTAGATGGTATTACACAGTGAGGGTTTACAAAAATAGATATAAAATTTTTTAAGATATCTGAACAAAATTTAATCACAAAACTTGGAAATGTACAGCCAATATAAACAGGGATATTTGAATGTGAAGAGTGTCAACAATAAGTCAAATGCAAGAGTGTAACACAATTTAGACCATGGGGAGCTCCCCAGCCAAAACGCGGTTATATGCTAATGTGCCAAAAAGAGGTTGTATCACACTTGATATAGTATTTTGAATTCCATCCATTACCTCATAGTTTCATATTTTCATCATTCTTTATAGCTAGAATCCACAAATACAAAGAGCAACTAGAGAGAATCATCAGTTTCAAATTCTTTGTACAAGCCAGTGCTGCTTTAATAACCAAACAGATAAAAACACAGACAAAAAAGGGAAAAATAGAAAAGAAAATAACAAGCCAGTATTCATGATTCCACCCTGAGGTGAAGAGCTACAGTTAATGAATGGCTGCTGGAAGAAGGCAAGTCATTATTCTTCTGGGATAATTTCCCAAATGTTTAACCTTAAACACATATTCATATGTTTGTGTGTGTGTGTGTGTGTGTGTGTGTGTGTGTGTGTGTATGTGTGTGTATTGTGTGTGTTGTGAAAATGTGTGGGATTTGGTTATCACTGTCTACCACATTGATTTTGGGAATGTAATTTAGTTCATTAAGCTAGACATCAAGTGTTTTTTTCTTGCTAAGGCATTACACAAATATTTATTTTACAGCTTCAATTTTGCATAGAGTTGGTTTAACTTCATTTTTATTTAGGCCAACTTCCAGAGAAAACATTAAAAGTCTCAGACTTAATTGGACAAGAAAGAAAACTGAGTAAAAGTGGTGGAGGCATAGTCAACAAAAATTTTTCCTTAGATGCAAAAGTATTTAAGCTGTATTTTAATGGGTACATTTGAGTTTACAAGGGAGTAAATTGACTTTGTAGTCAACATTGGACTACCATGTTTTCTACCTTCCTAATGCATATAATCTACTTCCTACCAAGTGGCACAATGCCATAAGAATACACAGTAGTATTTTTCAACTTGGAAAGCCTTCTGCTCATCCATACCCTTGTCGATTGCAAGTTTCTGGTACTTACCATTTTAGAACATTTTTCAATAGGCAGAAAACTGACCTCCCATATCCAGCACACAGTTGCAATTTCAATTCTGAGGATACACCCACACAATCCTTTTGATAGTAATCCTTGCCAGAGTTTTAATACAAAAGGTGAACTCTCCAAAGGCTAGACTCCATTTTGGCAGAGGAACATCAAGGGGCTGGAAATATGCTTTGAAAGAGACTTCAGGATTTGTGTGTGTGTGTGTGTGTGTGTGTGTGTGTGTGTGTGTGTGTGTGTATGTGTGTGTGCGTGCGTGCTTTCATTTTTTACTCATTAAAGCTTTAGCATTGCCAAGTGTGTCTACATTTGTTGGCCTTCTAACAGACCTTCTAATAGTCTAGAAGACTATTAAACTCCTCTGAGAATTTTGCTACAAAGCTTCTCATTAAAGATTACCAAATGATTTCCCTATGCTGATACCTCCCTAAGAATTCACACTCACACTCCAAACATGCTTCCACTCCTCAGTTCATTTTTCCATTTGGTCTCAGAATTTAGGTAAAAGATACAGGCTATAATATTTTCTCTCACTCTTTTATTCAAATACTACCTTTTCCATTTTTTTTTAAATTTATTTATTTATACACTACTGCTGTCTTCAGACAGACCAGAAGAGGGCATCAGATCCTATTGCAGATGGTTGTGAGCCACCATGTGGTTGCTGGGAATTGAACTCAGGACCTCTGGAAGAACAGTCAGTGCTCTTAAACTCTGAGCCATCTCTCCAAACCTACTTTTTCATTTATGATTATTTCATTTTTTTTACATAAAAATGATGATACTCCAAATTCTAGGATTTTTTTTTCATTTCCTTAAAACACACTTTAAATTTTGCAAGTACAGTATTTTGCAATGTGCATATTCTGTGTGTTCACACAGACCATCAGTTCCTTGTAGCTGTATTGTTTTAGCATATGAAAACTTTGTGAGGCTACAAGTAATTTCTCTTGGACAAGTCCAGGGCTCACTTTTCTATTCTAACTTTTATTTTCTTTGCATTATCTTTTATTTGTGACTTTTCAAAAATAATTTTACTATTTTGTTCCATACAAATGTGTATTATTTATGTATCATGAAGACTACTATCTAGGGCTAGAGAGATGGATCAGCAGTTAAGAGCACTGCGTGCTCTTCCAGAGTAACTGGATTTAATTCTCAGCACCTACGTGGTACTTCAGAAATCTGTCATTTCAGTTCCAGAGGATCTGGCACAGAAATCTGGCCTCCATGGAAAATATATACACATGGTATACAGACATACACTCATACATAATATCCATAAACTTAAAACAAAAATAACTCTAACAAAATATAATATTATTATTCATTATCATCCTCAAACTGGCAACTCACTGCTCTTTTAAAAAAAAGTTAACTTGTATAGGAATTATGCGAAAGGAAAATAATAGGTTCCTAAGGCAGCTTGGTGGGTGTTTTGAAGGTTTTGATAGGACTGGAGGTATAAGGATATTTATTTCAAGGTTCAGTGTTTCAAACTCTGTTATGTCTTTGTTTCAACCTAGTTTTTGAAACCTTCAGAAGGCTCAAAGGCCTAAGGATTGGGTCATTCCATTTAAAGTTACAGGATACCAGTTAACTCCAGAATAGCATTGCAATGGGTAGAAGTACTCAAGGATGCCTCTGCTATTACCTGAAAATTCTTTTACTTAAAATTATGGAAATTAATTACATGAAGTAAATTCCAAACATTAGTTATTGAAAATAACATTTTTAGAGAAAATAAAAAGACTAATGAATAAGCAGAGCATGTGAAGATACCTGTGGGAAGAAAGTCTGACTACTTGGCATAAGATGGGAACACTAGAGAGAACGTATTCACTTTTGAAAATGGGCCCCTTGGAAGAGTAAAGAGTGAGCACTGTTATCAACTACGTTGGGACAGCATTTAAAAACTAGGGCATTCCACAAACAGATTGAATCACATGATGAACCTGAAAAAAAATTAAAGATCAACTTCATACACTGAAATATAAACACAATCAACTTCAGAACAGTTTTAATAAAAATATGTTTACAGAGCTTCACATAATATAAATGATGGAAGAAAAAATGATAAGTTTCAAGAAGATTAATTTCAGTCAGAATCACCAAAATGCAGGCAGAAGCATTGCTGTGATAATTAAACATTTAATCAATATCCTTGAAGAGAAAAGGCAAACGGAAAACAGGAGCAAGAGATGCATTTTCACTTCCTATTCAAGGCCAGAAAACATTGCATAATGACGTGGACAGACACTTAAAATGACTCCAGTGCAGATTGATATGATTAAATAAATAAAAATGTGAGTCCATCATTTAAAATTGCAATCATCAGTGTGATACTCAGGTAAAACAATGACCAAAATACTTACACCATGAATCACGTCTGAGCAGTTAGAGTTCAGTGTTCAGTGCCCCAGGCTTAGGTACTGTTGAACACGGTCTCCAGATAAGCTTACAACCCTCCATCATTGTGCACTGACGAGGACGGCTAGGGATAAGTACCTGGTAGGCAAGTTGAACTACATCCCAGTGATGTCGCGAAAAAGATAAACATATTTAGTATCAATTTGATTAGATTTAGAATCACCTGGGAGAAATATCTGGTCATGTTCTCAAAGGCTGTGGGCATTTATATATGACATGTAACTGCAAAAACAATACCGCCCTAAATGTGACCTGGGATCCCAACTGCATGGCAAGGGAAAAGGAAGAAGCCAGCAGAGTGCCAAAATTAGCTCTCTTTGTTTCCTGCATGGTGCCCATGCATGAGTTTCAGTTGCTAGCCCCTGACTCTGTGAATTCAGTCATGTCTTCCCTGCCATAAGGAACCAAACCTGGAAGTCGATCATTCTTCCCTTAACTTACATCTTGTCAAATATCTAGCTACAGTGACAAGAAAATACTAGTATAATTCTTACCTAAGTAACATTATCTTTGAAATAAAAATCATTTGTTAAAACAGAACTCTTAAAAACCCATTACAGTTCATCAGCATGACTGCATAAAGAAGACATGAAGAAAACAATGCCAATAGACAAACTAACATGGAAGAGGAAATTTTCACTGGGACCCATCCAGAATTGAACAACGGCAGTCAACTAAGAAATGATGAGAAAAGCTAGTCTTCTACAGGGATGAAAATCTTGGCTGGCTATTTGTTATCTAATATGAAGTCATCAGCCCTGAAATCACATACATAAAAATAACACTAAAGAGACTGAGCAGCTTGTGTGCATGAGTGGGAGTGGGCATGGGTAGGTATAGGTATGGGTGTGTGGGTGTGTAAAACAGTAGTAATTAAAGAAAAAGAGATCACAAGTTCAGGATGAAGCAAGAGGAAAAAGAATATGGAAAGGGGGAAGAAGAAGAGAGAAGAGAAAAAATTATGTACTTAAATTTTATTTTAATTTTGATTTTTTTTTTAAATGTTGGTCTCTGAAATGCTCTTCAAACCCCTTTCCCCTACCCCTGGAAGGAAACTTAAAATTTCTTGGCTTGTATAACGTCATTTCTCTTTAGCAAGTTTTATTCTATAATAAACAAATTTAAATTTCATGAATCTATTTAATTTCTTTGTATCCTAAAATCTAATTGGTAAAGATCAGCAGGGTTTAAGTGCTCTTTATTTCACAGTCTGCATGCTTCCTTATAAGCACTAATTTTGGGATTTTCTAAAGAAACTACAGATTTTTCATTAATATGAAATAATGTGTTCTAGTTTACTTTGTAGATCAATAAAGGAAGATATTACTCCCTTTACCAAAAATGGAAAGAAAAATCATTATCAAACTAATTATAATAGAAAGTAGAATGGAACTAAGGACTTGGATATCCGTCTTCACCATTAATATGTCTCAGTGCAGATATTTTTATCTAAAACTCAGTGGTGTTAAAGCAAATATAAGCCATTTCTTTATGAGTTTTATTGCTAGTTCATTCATCTGGAGAGGAATTTTTGGGTTTATAAAAGCAACCGGCTTTATGGTCTTTTAAAATAAAACTTAATTTTAAAAATTTTGCTTTTCATTGTATCAGTTTTAAACTCTGTCTTTACCATGTTCTTCCACGGGTCTCAAGCTTTGCTCCCTTCCTCCAGCCCCAGTGTTGGCATGCATAAAGCTGCCCCAGCCCCTTCTACCAACAGCTTTGTGGTGAGACAAGCACAATTTGGTGGAACTATTCATTCGCATGAGGCTATAATTTTTGTTCCAGTAACTAACACTTCATTAAGTTGAAATAGTTTCATTATGAAAGGAAATATTCACAGGGAACTTAACCAATGAATGGAAAATTACTGTTTCCAACTAGTTTGATTCAGAGGAAATCAGACTAAATGTTAAAGCTTGTTAATCAATTTGGTTTATGGTTTGAATTTTCAAATTATTTTAATTGCTAGAGAATGAAGATAGATTCCTTTAAACTTTTAAGTTTACCACAGAGAAACAAGACATTACATACATAAATGTTTAATTATGCTTCAAAATGTGGCATTTCATGACATATAAAAATATTTAAATATTCTTTAAAATGTAGCACTTTTTATTTCTGAATTGAAAAACACTTTGTTTTTCTATTTAAAATGTATTTTATTTTTAGTTGTGTGTATGTTTTGCATGTCTGTGCATAAATGTGTGATATGAGCCCAGATGCTCACTGAGGCCAAAGTTATTGGATCCCCTGGGGCTTCAGTACACCACATTGTAAGCAGCATGATGTGGGTACTTGGGATATAACTCAGGTCCTCTGGAAGAGCAATATATCTCTCAAGCTTCCTGCTTTCTTTAAAGGCATCATACCTTTGACTTTCCATTCTTAGTTAAGCAGAGAAATTCAGTCTCCTCCATTTCATTCATTGATCTCTTTACTCATCCAATAACCACTTAAGACAGACACACTTGGTCACAGGAATGAACTAGAAATATCTGGAGATAAACATTCAACAGTATGCATCCTCCCTAGAGAACAAGTTTCAAGAATATCTCAGAAATTGCAGGCGCGAAGTTGTAATTATTATACTGAGACCATTACATGTGGTTGGAGGTGAAGGACAGTGTGTGAGAGATGTTTTCCTCTAGAAGTAATGTTAATGCCACCTTAGAAAACTAAGCAGAGCTGGCTTGTATAAAGGAGCAAGAATAGGAAAGAGTAAAGACAAGCCATTCAGAGATGAAGTACAGCATAATTCATATGGTAAGTTATGCTGAAAATAAAAAGCAAAAACCAACTAAAGCTCAAACAGAAAGAACTAAAGGGGAAAAGATAGCTGGTGAGAAATAAACCATGGAGATGCAATTAGGGATCATCCACAATTTCTAGGTCCTGTAAACATGAAAAACTTTAGCTCCTTGTCCATTGCTTAGGCCTAATACCACTAACTCAATGTCTGTTAAGAATTAAGGACTCTCAAGCACATGTTCTCACTGCAGAACCATTCAAGCCCCTGGGTCCTTATCTCACTGGGAAAGAACCCCAAATCATCCAAATAAGACCCTTATTTGGCAGGTCACAGAAGCTCAGCTGCAAAGCTCCAACAGGACTCTGTCCATTAACATCTCTCTCTCTCTCTCTCTCTCTCTCTCTCTCTCTCTCTCTCTCTCTCTCTCGTGTGTGTGTGTGTGTGTACTGGGTGTGCAATGTGTGTGTGCATGCATGTGTAGTATATTTAGAAATATACACATATGTATATAAAAGAAAATAATTTTTAAAAAATGAAAATAACAAGAGGTAATGGATTTAAAAGAGCATTAGGAGTAGTAGGAAGGAGGGTTTGGATGGAACGAAGGATGGGGGATATGTAAATATATAATAATTTCAAAAATAAAAGAAATCACTAAAACAAAAGAGTTTACATCCTGAAAAGTTGTTCTTTGAGAAAAATCAATGAAAAAATCAAACCCTTAGCCAAACTAACTAAAATGCAGAGAAATAATATACAAATTAGCAAAGTCAGAAAAAAATGAGGATATAACAATAGACATGGAGGAAATCTAAAGAACCATTAGGTCATATATTTTAAGAATGAGTAAAATTTTTCACAGAGAAATAGACAATTTTCTTAATAGATACCACTTACCAAAGTTAAATCAAGATTAGATAAACAATATAAATAGACCTAAAACCTCTAAAGAAATATAAAGTGTCATTAAATTCACTAAACAAAAAAAGGCCCAGGGCCAGAAAGTTTAAGTGTAGAATTCTATCAGACATTCAAAAAAAAAGAGCTAATGCCAGTACTCCTCAAATTATTACACAAAATACAAATATATGTAACACTGCCAAATTCAATTTATAAGGCCACAATTTATGAGAATTATAGACCAAGTTCCCCTATGAACATTAATACAAAAATAATGATAAAATATCTACAAACCAAGTTTAAGAACACATCAAAAACATCATCCACCATGATCAAGGAGGAATCATCCAGAGATTCAGAGTGGTTCAGTATATCAAAAATTTATCAATGTAATCCACCATGTAAACAAACTGAAAGGAAAGAAAAAAGCCAATAATCTTCTCAGAAGATGCTTTAAAAACTTTTAACAAAATCCAACACTTTTTCATAATAAAAGTCTTGGAGAAACCAAGGATACAAGTGACTTAAACATAACAGAAGCAATATTCAGCAAGTCTATGACCAATGTCAAATTAAATGGAGAGAAAGGCAAAACAATTCTACTAAAACCAGGAACATGAGAAAAAATGTCCCTTCTCTTCATATCTACTCAATATAGTACATGATATTCTAGCTAGAGCTATAAGAGAGATAAAGAAGATCAAGGAGATATGAATTGGAAAGGAAGAAGAAAAAGCATTGCTATTTACAGATGATATGTTAATATATATAAAAGACCATAAAAATTTCATCAGGAAACTCCTATAGCTGATAAACACTTTCAGCAAAGTAGAAGTATACAAATTTAACTTTAAAAAATCAGTAGCCCTCCTGTATAAAAACAACAAATGTGCTGAGAAAGAAATCAGGAAAATACCTTTCACAATAGCCTGAAATGATAAAAAATATCATGGTGTAACCCTAACCAACCAATTAAAAGACCTGTCTGACAAGAACTTTTAGTCTTTGAAGAAAGAAACCTAAATAGATATAAGAAAGTGGAAAAAAATTCCCATACTCATAAACCAGTAGCATTAATGTAGTAACAATGTTCATCCTATTAAAAACAATCTACAAATGTGATGCAATCCCCAGCAAATTTCCAACTCAACTATTTACAAACTTAAGAGAACAATTCTCATCTTCATATGGGAAGTCAAAAAACTCATGATAGCTACAATAATCATGTACAATCAAAGAACTTACAGAAGTATCACCATCCCTCATTTCAAGTTCTACTACAGAGCTACAGTGATAAAATCTTCCTAGAATTGGAACAACAAAATAACAGCTTGACCAATGAAATCAAACCAAAGTTCCAGATGTTAATTTACAGATCTATGGATGCCTGATTTGTGATAATGAAGCTAGAAAGGTACAATGAAAACAGAAAGCATCTTTAACAAATGGTGTTAACTGGATGTCCTTGTATAGTAGACTGCAACCAGATAAATATCCATCACTTTTTACAAAACTTGAGCCAAAATGGATCAAAGACCTTAACATAAAACCAGACACAGTGAACCTGATAAAAGAGTAAATGGGGAATAGAGTTGAACACATTGGCCCAGGAGACAACATCTTGAATAGAACATCAATAGCACAAACACTATAATTGAAAATTAATAAATAGGACTTCATGAAACTGAAAAAAATAAAGACAAAGGACATGGTCAACAGAAAAAAAATGTCAGTCTATTGAGTGATAAAAGATTTTCACCAACTCCACATCTGTCAGAGAGCTGATATTCAAAATATGTGAAGAATTAAAAAAAAACTAGATACCAAGAAACTAAATAATCCAATTAAAATTGTGGTATAGTTCAAAATAGAGAATTCTAAACAGAGGAATCTCAAATGGCTGAGAAACCTTTGAAGAAATGTTCAGCACCCTTTAGCCATCAAGGAAATGCAAAATGACTCTGAGATTCTACCTTAAAATTGCCAAAATGGCTAAGATCAAAACCACAAATGACAGCTCACACTGAAGAGGATGTAGAACAAATGAAACACTCTTTATTGCTTGTTGGAATGAAAACTTCTATAGCCACTATGGCATTCAATAGAGTATTTCCTCAGAAATTTAGTAATAGATCTACCTCAAGTTCCAGCTATGCAAATCCTGCTTATATATATTTGCAAAGGATGCTCCATCCTACCATAAAGACACTTGTACAACTCTATTCCTTGTGGCTTTATTCACAGTAGGCAGAAACTGGAAACAACATAGATGTCCTTTAACAGGAAAATGGAAAAGCAAAATGTGTTAATTAATACAACGGAGTATTACTCAGTTGTTAAAAACATGGTATCATGAAATTTGTAGGCAAATGGATGGAACTAAAAAAAAAAACATGCTGAATGAAGAAACTCAGATACAGAATGACAAATATGGAAAATACTCACTTAGAAGTACATATTAGCTTTTAAGTAAATGATAACCAAGCTACAACACACAGACCTAGAGGTTATGTAAAGAGGACAGGTTTAGTGGGAACACGGATCTTCCTGGGAAGGGGAAATAAAAAATATTTTGTGGGTAGACTGGAGGTGGGTGGGTTTGGGAGTGGAAGTATTCAGGTAGCAGGGAGAAGTTGTGATGAAAGGAGAGGATGGGGTGAGATGGATCGAACTTGAGGCATTTGGGGAGTGGTATAGAAACCTAGTGCAGTGAAAACTTCCTGGAATCTATGAGGGGGATCACTGCAGGACTCCTAGTAATGAGGAATAAGCAGACTCTACTATATTTCTCTAGTTGTCAGTCAAGGCCTCCAGTCGTGGGACTGCGTTTCATTTGATGTGTTTACACAAAGATAAAGAAAGAGGGGATTTATTCTATGGAGGCGTGGAGAGGTATGGGGGAAGGGGGTGTCTTGGCTGACCCATGCTGAGGCATCCCTTCCCCCAGGGACCAGCCACATGACAGTATAGTATAGAATAGAGTTTATTCCTGGCATGGGGAGGAGAGTTAAGAGAGTAATTGAGGCAGAGAAATGCAGGGAGAAGTGAGGGAAGGAGGGAGGAGGAGAGAGGGGGGAGGAAGGGGGAGGGGAGGAGGAGGAGAGAGAGAGGAAGGGGAATGGGAGAAAGAGAGCAGGTAGAGGCTGGTTGTGAGCAAGTGGAGAGAGAAGGGGGAAGGCAATAGGAAAAAGGAGAGATGGAGAGAAGGGAAAGCAAGAGAGAGCAAGAGATGAACAAGAGAGCGAGGAAGGGAGCAGCTCCTTTTATCCTGGGTCAGGCCTACTTGGCTATTGCCAGGTAACTGTGGGGCAGAGCATACCTGGGGTAGAGCTTAGACAAAATGCTAACAGTATTTGCAGAGTTGCTGTCTGACAGGGTCTGGTTGAGACATCAAACAACCCAGGCTGATGCTAGGGTTGTGCCTCACACACTGACAGAGGGATCTGATTGTTAGGGCCCCCACATGGAGAGGTGGTATGGTGTCTGCATGGAGCCTTCACCTTTATGTTCTAGTCTCTTTGGTGGAGGAAGGTACTTTTCAGGCTATCAAAAGAGAAACTTGGACAAGATTCCAGCCACAAAACCTTTTAGTAGCAGTCTGTCCTGCCTGAAAGATCTACTGAGGCAACAGGGGCACAATACTTGTGGTAGTAGCCAACTAATATCTGATTTAATTTGAGGCCCACTCCATGAGAGGGAGCCCATTCCTGACACTGCTTGGATAACCAGGAATCAAAGACTAGTTGTAGAACCAAATATTGTGCTATAGTCAGAGATTGGTAATGTCTCATTTTTAACAGAGGGGCTTCCTCTACACTAGCTAGTAGCAGAGGCAGAGACATTATGTTTTGGGAGAAAGTCAAAATTGGAAGTCTCCCTTCTGGGCTGGGGGAATCTGGAATCCCTATGAAGGGGTAAGGAAAGACTGAAGGAATCAGAGATATTTGGCACCACAAGAACATGGCTCACTGAACCATCTAAGCAGGGCATCTATGGGTTCATAGAGTTGGAAGAATAAGGAGCAGGTTCTCTGAGTATGTTATGCTGTTAACTTGTTTTTCTGGGACTCTTAACTATGGGAGTAGGTAGTGTCTCTCCAACTGTTTAGTCTGCTCTTAGAACTCTTCATTTTGGGATGCCTGGTCCAGATTCATTATGAGGGCTTTTGCCTGGTCTTATTGGTTCTGTTTGTTTTGTTTTGTTTGTTGTTGTTGTTTGATTATTGTCTCTTGGAGACCTGTCCCTTTCTGATGGGAGATGGAAAAGGAGTAGATCTGGAGAAGAAAGGGAAGGTTGAGGGTAGTTGGGAAGAGTGAAGGGTGGGAAACTGGAGTTTGAGTGTATTGTTCGAGAGAAGAATCTCTTTTTAATTTTATGTATGTATATATTCAATTATACATATGTATATATATATATATGTATATATGTGTATATATTGTAATTGAATATGTATTTGTGTATCTATACATATACATATATGTGTATATATACATAGGTATATGTGTATATATATATATATATGCTGTCATATGTTATGAACACAGTATCTATTACTTAAAATGCAAACACATTGTGCTTTTGAACCAAAACACAACTTAAAAAAATTAATGCTGATTTTCAAAGACATTTTCTTCCCTTTCTGTCCATCCCTGCTTACATTTCTATTTGATATCATCCTGTTTTTATTCATGTCTTATATTACTTACACAACCTCTAGTTTTCCTGTTTTGTTTTTGCTTGATTTTATCTTGCTATTCGTTGGTGGTTGGTTGGTTGTATTTGTTGTCCTCTTCATGGGTATTCTTGGCTTGAATGTAACTAGCCACTTTCTACATTGGCCAGTTTTTCCCTCTGTTTGTAGATGAAGCCAGTATCATCTAGGTCCTTTCAACTCTAGAAGGATTAGCAAAGCCAGTTGTTTTTATACCACATATTAAAATTAGGAGATGAGTCTAAGCCTGTTCTCTGACCTGATGTCATAAAGTTTATACATATACCTCATAAATATAAAATTTACTACAAAAGATCCATTAATAGTGATGTCTTCCATCCAAGTGGGGCAACAGATGCAGATTCTGTGTAAATCCCTTCAAGATCCTTTGGAAGGAATTCCAGCTTCATTGATGCTCACTTCAGGAGAGATACAGGATTGTGCTAAATTTATTTGAAAATGAAACTCCTCTGGGGAGTAACAGTGAACCACATATAGCCTGGCTCTGTATTAGTATCTATCCTAAAGTTTGCCTACATTTTTTAAAGATTAAAAGTATTTGCTCCTGAAGCCCAGATTTATACTTGCCTCATTTGTTTTCCAAACTCTGTGTTAAAGCTTTCAGATGTTCCTTAAAACTGTTCCAAACTCATATGGTTCAAACTTATCTTCATTTTCAAATAGGAGAATTTTTTTAAACTGTAGGAAGCTTTTGAACTACCTCTTTCTTCATTTTTTTTTTTCAGTTTTACATTTTTACATGTAACCCTCCTGGTTTGAGACCTGCCTCTGAAAGCCACACCTCTCTGCCTATCTCCTGCTATTTGCCACGCCTCCAACCTGGTTCCAATTACATTCGAAAGCTCCACCTCCACAGAGAAACAAGGAAGTCGCTGATTGGACTGACATGTTGACGTATTTGGGGGGAGTGGGTTTTGCCCCAGGTAATATACCTGTTCGGGGAACAAAGGATATTGATTAAAAAATCAAGATGGCTGAGCAGTCATATCTCCCATCTAATTTTTAGCCTTCCACGTGGATAGGTATAATTTTGGCCACTCATATATTCTCCTATCTCTTTTATTTCTTCCTATCTCTTTCTAACTCCATATTTCCAGGTAATCCACTGTTTTAACGTTGGTGCTGGTAGCCAACATTTACAGATTATAAATTAATAGCAAATCATTGTGAAAATTTTGGAAAGCAGAATATTATGTCTCTATCACCATCCATATTTGTAATGTAATTAATTGTGGATGTTTAATTGTTTTCTAGTCTATTTAAACTCCCCAAAAGTACTATTTATGTATTGTAAAGCAATCTATATTCATATATATCCTCAATTGATCCCATCAAGTTTTCTGACATCTTTGCTACATTAGTAGCAGGGAATATATATTTCACAGGTGCTACAATTTCTAAGTAAATATGGTTTTGACTTATTATAAAATATTATAATGAGAAAGTTGCACATTAAAATTATTAACACTTTTTGTACAGGAGGAAAAAGAGAAGATGTGGACTGAACAAAGAAAGAAGCCAGTGTTTTTCCTTGACATTTTGTGTTTAGTAAAAAATAAATATTAAAAGAAAGTCCTTCACTCTCACTGAGACTTCACTTAGCCAAGAATATTTACAATACTGGTTAAATTATATTTCATAATTATGGGATTTTTAAAGTAACATCACACAGTAAGTAATTGTGGTTGAATGTAGTTCCATTCAATGCAGTTGATTCAGGGGCTTTTATAAACACGTACAAATACATGAAGTAAATTAACCATGACTATGTTAGTTCAGGGAAGAAACAGCACTTCTGTATGTCACATATGGAAAAATGAAAACATCCAGATGAAGTTAATGTTGTTATCTGGTTTCTGAAAAGCAAAAATGATTACACCACAAGGAACCATGACTATAAAAAGCAAATTTAAATTAAAATGTTGAAAAAATTACTTTGTGGTCATGCAGTGAATTTTACATTCCACTTCATGAGAAGAACAAACTTTATATAAAGTCAGTGTCAAAAAATCTTGTATTTCCCTTCATATTCTTTAAAAAATTGACTGTAAGAAGAAATATTTTCATCTTCTCAGATGTACAGAAATTATGAAATAGATACAGAATGTGAATAAATGAAAGCCTTATGATTACTGCCTCACATAAATCAAACCTAATAACGTTCAATATTGGCCTATAACAGTTAGGTTTAACACCTCAATTTACATATTTGATTTCTCTGTTTAAACTATGAGACAATTAACCAAAAATATTACAGTGTCAGGATGTTTGCTAGAGGTTATTCTAAAGTGCCAAATGTCCCAACCAAACTCTCAAATTACAGAGTGCAGAGCTGAGGTGGGGTGAGAGTTTACTATTTTTCATTGGAAAGGAAATCCCATTTTAGGAGAAGAAACCCCACTTCATACTTTACATTGCTTTCCTCACACAACTGACATTCAGTTTCATGATTTGACATACCCATTACATTCTGGGATTCTTCTCTTCACTTAAAAGTATAATTTTCATTGTTTCTGGATCTAAATGAATGTTTTACCAATTATGTTGTGTGACATAAAAACACACAGGTAAAATAGTAAAACATATAGCCAATATCCAGTATATCAATTAACAGGGAGCCTAACTGGGACTAGAGAGCAGAGCAGAGCAAAACCATTTACATAATGGCCAGATATGAAAGAGCGAAAGCTCAAAGGACCATGATGTATGATCAGTCCCCAGTGATCTAAAATGTCCCCTTAAGTCTCTGTATAATGATTGCACGAGCTCCAAGCCACACTGAGCTCTAAACCAACTCTTACCATCTGGGTATTTGGAAAATAGTCTATAAATTCTACATGCAAACTATAGCAAATTGGCATTCAAATATTTTCACTATGAAGAAACAAAATCAAAAAAGTTTCTTTAATCTATCATCAAAAGGGGCCTATGTCTGGCACGTGTTTACAGGAACATACTTTGTGCTCTAGTGAGGACTTTCAAGCTATGATTGTATGAGATTATTATAATACTTTGTAACATGAACCTACCCTGGAATTCATGTATTTATGATGTCCCTTCTGCATGGGATATAGCTGACCTTTGTAGTATACAGAACAAATTACTATGGGGATGTTCAAAGTTAAACTATGGAAGACATGACTTCTACTCTGCTTGCTGGGACATGAATATAGCAAAGCAGCACTACAGTGAGGACCTCACACTTTCTAGAAGACCAGGCAAAGGATGAAGATGGTTGGCAACCTTGTGCATAAACCACCTTGGACCCAAACCCACCAGCCCCAGGCAGGTCTTCAGTTGACTGCGGACCAGCATTTTGACTGAAGCCTCAGGAAAGAACACACTGCAGCCCATCTGCTATAACAACCTTTGGGTTCCTGAGACTCTGAAATTCCATGCTAATAAAATTTTACTGTTTGTCACTGCTAAGTATTGGGGCCATTTGTTGCTGAGCAATGAAAAATTAATACTGATTCAGTCAATAAGGAGGACTATTCTAGCAGGGCACTTGAAAACATGCACAAGCTCTGGGTATGTCACATGGTAAAAATGGCAGCTATGAACTTCCTCTTCTGATAGCTGACATTGTAATGTCCTTTAAAACTTAACAAGGGAAACTGATGATCCTAAAAGAAAAATTGAATTCCTTCTCAAATCTCAAAGGAAGAAATCAAGTTATCATAGTAGGTTTAATTTGCTCACTGTCTCAAATTTTGATCATTTTCTTCTTATTCCAATGTATTAAAGACACATTTTTTTTGTTTTTGTTGTTGTCATTTGTTTATTTGATTTTTACTAACACTGAGAGTCCTACTTCCCTGAGAGACATTTACATCATTAGTTTTCTGTATGTTAATCTTTTTGAAGATTAAAGAAAACAACATTATAATTGTGTGACAGCAGCTATATCCTAATTCCAAAGTTTATACATGTTATTTACCACACACTGTTCTCATGCAATATAAGAAAATTTCTAGCTTTCCAATTTTATGTCCATATTTTGAATCAATTTTTAACATAAGAGGAATAATTTCTGATGGAAGGATGATTGGTCTCATTTTTCTCTTGCTCTGCTTAGTGATAAGACCAATGTACACATTCAATAATTTGGTTAAGTAAGAGCAAAACAACTGTAAAGTTTAGAAAGGAATTGGAGCTATATCTGATAGAGTCAAATAGCACATATTTGTACAACCACAATTACACTAGAGTAAATTATTAACAGACCAGCGTGGTCATGCATCATGGTGATGTCCACTTTGGCATTGTATTCACTTAGTACATGTGCCAATCCCCAGCAGATTTTAAATGCTACAATTGAATTTCTTAGCCATAAAAAATAGCCATGTCTATTTGCAACAGCAACTGATGCAATCTTAAAATTTGGTTCTTTTAATATAATTAAAACTTTTAAATATTTAGGTTGAGTTGTTTGTAAATGTCTTACTTATATTGAGTGAAGTTTCTGTGGCCAAAATTGTGTCAGTGTCCAATACTACCCACATAAGGCAGCCAAACTCAAGTGCACATTTGCCCTTTAAGTAATTATAGTGGAACATGTTCATTGGCCTAATTTTTCTGGCCTGAGACCAGTAATGTAGTAAGAACAGATCCATTGAGCTAATACCTTCTGGTCTCAGAACATTAAATTTTTAGAACAATAGGATTGTATATGCTAGTTAATATAGTTATCACGGGGCCATCTGTGAAACCATGAGAAGGCTAACAGGATGACTGATAGGAGATTGAGCAGTGCAGGCAACTCCTGTAGAAAAGGAGAGGATTGCAGAGCCTCTGAGGGGGCGGGGCGGGGGGGAAGATTGTCTTTCTTGGTTCTGTTTCATGTGAAATTTGCCTGTATTTTAATAACTACTCCTCTCTATGTAACATTCAATAACTCTTGGTCCTTTTTGTCCTTTACGACTCAGAGTGGGTTTTTGTTCTTCCAACAACAACAAAAGTCAATTACAAAATCCCTTTAGGTTACATGTAGAAGAGAATGGAGATCACAAATGAGTGAAGTAATATCAATAAAAATGAACACTGTGGCACTTGAGAAGAAAATAATAAAATTAACTTATCTAAAGAGGCCTTTCAATAATTATTTCACTCATTATCACTGGTCCAAAATTTTTTGGTTTAATAGATGATTTCTAAATTTAGCCTTTCATACACATCTCTTGTCTCCAGGTCCTTTCTACTTAAACATCAAATAACATTATTTTTATTTAACAAGATGAAAAGTAAAGCTTTTTATTACATCCTGCATTAATTCTGATTCAGTAGTTTCTATTTTTGGTGATACTACTCTTGTAACTATGCTGAAATATAAAATTCACTTTGGGAGAATTTTATCCTCCCAATATTCGTTAATTTATACATTTACTCTTCTAATTATACATTATAAATACATTACTTATATATTTATTACAATAGATATTTACTTATGTATTATACTTATATACACACATACATATATGTAATATATGTGTACATATATATGTATGTGTACATGTATATAAATGGATAAGTATATATGTGTTTATGTATATATGTATATAATGTGTGTATATGTGTGTGCCTATATGTATGTATGTGTGTGTGCATATGTATTTATGTGTATATGTGTGTATATTTATATATGTGTATATAAGTGCATGTGTGTATATATGTATATGTGCACATGTATATGCATGTATGTGTGTATATGATACATATAAGATATATATATACATACTTATATATAACTTTTCATTAACATATCTTCTATCAGCCATTTCATCTTGGCCTGCTTTCCAACACAGAACAACTGGTCCCTGCAGTTTTTAACCATCGACATTTCCTATTTTTTTAGCCTTACTACCCTGAATAATTTTCATGTCTCCTCTGAACACAGTCAAGGCAAGAGGTAAAGAGGCTCATTTACCTATTCTCTGATGTATGCAATATTAACAAACCAGCCACGGTTCTGGAAGCGTTCCATCCCTTATTTCCAGAGGTGAGCAGTATTGCCATGTGTTATTTTCCTCCTTGCCACCTTCAGACCATGTTTCTGCCTTTGGCCACCCCTGATGTCACCATCACAGATCTGCTATGTCCTTTACCTTCTGCCAGTCCTTCTCTATCAATTCATTCCTCTTTCTCTTTAATTCCCATTGAGTCTTAAAGTTTTGTTACTTAACTGACCATAACTTTTACATCATTCCTGGGTGGTCCCAACATTCATATTTGAGATCTTCCTGCACCCTGCTATTAAGTCCCTTTGCTACTCTCATCTTTCCCTTTGCCAAACCTCAGTCACATTGTCCAAACCAGCATGCCTTTTAGCATTCCAGGGTTTAAATTCTACTTTCTGACAATTATTTCCTTCATTATTCATCTACTTTAACATCTCAATTCTGAAGATCTTTTATCACCATTCAGCCCCCATTGGTCCTAGTTTACATTCTATTCTATTGCACATTATACATATATGTTATTATATGTTATTATCTCCTTGCAGATGATTGGCATTTGCTACCTCCTTACTCCCACCATCTCACTATCTTCACAGTATCCAGAGCCATTCAAAAATACATTTTTAAACTTTTTCAACCATTAAAAAATCCAAAGTACTTTTCTTAAAGGAAAGTACTTTATATAATAGTCTACCAGGGTAAAGTGTTCTTTACCAATTCTGCTTTAAGATTGTCAGTGTATGGGACTGAAAGCATGAGTCCATTAAGTGACAGATCTAGGGAGTCCCTATGAGCTACCTGGAAATTTGTTTTTACCTTATCATTTCAGTCTTCTACTCTCATATTAAACTATTTGATTCTTTCTTCTGTTTCCACAAACCTTAAGTATATACCTACCTCAACTCGTTGCTTCCTGCTATGAAAACAAAAACTTTCAAAGAAGCCTAATTTGCATAGCTTCTATCATATCTAGATGGAAATCCATACAATTGGTTTGTGTTCCATCTAGGACAAAGAGAAAGTCAGCACTGGACTGCTTAAGATGCATTTCTCTACACTGAAACTCACACTCAGTCCCTTCAGACCAGCCTGCTAACTACGTTCTCATCCTAGCCTCTTCTTTCAACTTCCTCTTCCTTGTTAGGGAGTCCCATCAGTCTGCTAGCATGCTTTGACATCCTCCATCCTGCAGAAGCAGTGCTTCTATGGACAAACATACCTGCATCTCTACTTCTTCCTCAGTCCCCAATTTCCCATAACCATTCTCTTCTTCTCTTACCACCTCTGCTACCAATTTGTTTTCTGTATTCTCTTCAACACATTTCAGGAAGACTTTAGCTAATATGGGTTTGTCCCTTAAAGCCACTACAGCCTGTATAAGGCAAGCTACTTATGAATTCTCAAATTTTGTCTTATTTGCCCTAAATTCATTATTTATATGCATGCTTTAAGATTTCTCTTCATTTGTCTTGAGGATCCATTCTATCTTGTTTTCTCTTTCTATCTTTTTAGACTATATTATTGACTTCCATTTATCCATTTTCACACATAACCCTTTACATTACCAATTTCCAAACATTGGGGTAACAACCAAATAATCAGTCTTTTAATGATTTCTCTATCTATAATTACGCTGTAGGTGCAATCTCAATCGCCTTTAAAACTTTGCCTTTTACATGACTCCCAAATCCTTCTATCTAGGGCTGACCTAAATCCTTTAACCATAAATTAAATATCACCAACTTACTTATATTCATTAATTTATATATTTAAAATGTCAAAATCAACATGTGAAAAATAAAAACCTTCAATCATACTAATCACTTTAAAAATATTAATTCAAACTGATTTCCCAGTTTAGTGAATAAACTTTATTTTTTTATATAAAATCTTAATAATAAATAATTCATCAATTTCTTCCACTATATATCCAAATTGACTTCAAATTCTACTAGTAGATAATAAAAATGTACAAAATATGAGCATTGCCTCATAAATGTTCTTTGCTTCTTCCTGTGCTACACAATTTTTTCTGTGGTGAGAAACTGGAAACAATTTTAAAAAGTCAACAAAGGAAGTGCAAGCCCATAATCCTGGCTACCCAGGAAACTTAAGATGAAAGAGGGAGTGGTGGAGGAAAGAGTGAAGGAATGAAGAAAGAAAGGAAGAAAGGAAGGATAAAAATGAAGGAAGAAAAATAAAGGAAAGAAAGGAAGAAAAAAGGAAAGGAGGAAAGGGAAGGAAAGGAAAGAAAGAAACACAGAAAGAAAGGAAGAAAGGAAGAAACAAGGATAGAAAGAAAAAAGAAAGAAAGAAACAAAGAAGTAGAGAAAGAGAGGGGAAAGAAGGAAGGAAGGAAGGCCGAAAGGAAAAGAAAGTGGGGGAGGAAGGAAAGAGAGGGAGAGAGGAAGAAAAGGAAGAGAGAAAGAAAAGAGAGGAAGAGAAATTAGGAGAAAGAAGGAAGCGTGGGAGAGAGACAGAGAACAAACTAAGATAAATGAGACAGCATAACCTGCCTCTTCCAAAGCCTCTAGAGGAACAGAATACTTCCCGTTTCGCTGGAAGTGAAGATGGAAAAGCATGAGTATCAGAGACTGGGAACTCCAGAGTTCCCAGGCCTGACAGGATTAACACCCTCCAAACACTGTACACTCAGTAACCCCACCGACTTCTGAATTGTGCCAAACCTACTCCCACCTCAGAGCTTTGGCACTGGTAGTTTCCTCTTCTCATAAATTTCTTTCTACAGACATCTGCCCTGGTAACTCATCCTCTCCCTTATAGAAGTTTGTGTTCACTCTGATGCTAACAAATCACCATCTTTGATTGATTTACATGAGAGGGAACACCGTATTAGACATATCTCATTCTATTCTTCCCTTGTCATTTCTCCAGACAACCGAATGTAAACTGATATGATATATGACTCTGTTGTTGCTGTGTTTTATTTATTTTTATACTGTTGACAATCTTTGTTCCTTGATCAAATTTCAACAAAATGAGAAAACTGTTCGGTAGTACCTGCATCTAATGTCTATTAAAGATCCTAGAATACCATAAGTCATGAGTGAATATTGCATTAAATATCTTGCCAGTCTAAAAGTACAAGTTCTTATTTCTGTTCTGATTTGACTTACAAGAATAACATGGCAAAGCTAAAGCTTGTCAGAAAATGACTGTGAATCTATTTCAATGAAAGGAAATTACCTTCTCCTTGAAATCCTACACCGTGACCAACATCAAATAAGATTAACCTATGCAAGTTTAAAGTAATGTCAACATTGCACATTCACAGAATGAAAATACACAAAATAGACATCCTGTTACTCTGTGATAAATGTTTGCAAATGAAAATTTCTGTTTTCCACTAACATTGTGATTGTTGCTTTTCATTGTCTATGTGAATTTAGAATCACCATGAAAATAGAGCCATAGCATGGCTAGGAGGATATTTCCAAAACAGTTTAACTAAAGAGGCAAGACATGTCTTGAATCAGGAATGTGATGAGGTAAGATCCAAGACAGTATAAAACTGAGAAAGCACGAATTCAACTCACTGCTTCCTGAAAAGACGTAGTGTGATCAGTTGCCTTAGTCTCATGATATCATACCTGTCTGGCCATCATGCCCTGCATTTCCTAGTGTCATAATTGAAGATTAAACCCTGTTATTCCTGAAGTTACCTTTTCTTGGATATTTTATCACAGTAATGAGAAGTATAGCTATATATATTAACTACATTATAATAACTAAAACAAATAATTGTGATATTAACAACATTAAGTAGTATGGTTTGGATATGGTGCATAAACTCTGGTTTTAATAGGTTTGTTTGTTGTTTTCACATATTTGATCATTTGTGTTTATGTGTGTGTGTGTGTGTGTGTGTGTGTGTG
This sequence comes from Mastomys coucha, assembly GCF_008632895.1. Taxonomy (NCBI): domain Eukaryota; kingdom Metazoa; phylum Chordata; class Mammalia; order Rodentia; family Muridae; genus Mastomys; species Mastomys coucha. Next base: position 88,813,831 of record NW_022196913.1, read on the forward strand.
TTTATGCACATGACTGCATGCCTGCTTCCATGTACCATAGCATGGATATGGAGATGAAAGGATACCTTGTGGGTTCTAGGAATTGAACTCATGCTGTCAGTTTTGGAAGTGAGCACCTTACCTGATGTTTTAATCAGTGTTCTGTTACTGTGAAGAGATGCCATGAACACAGCAACTCTTTTAAAACAAATCATGTAATTTATGCTTGCTTGCAATCTCAGAGTCCCATGGCAGGAAGCATGGTGGCATGCAGGCAGACAGAGTGCTGAAGAATTAGGGAAGAGTTCTACATCCATATCCACAGGAAGCAGGAAGAAATACACACTGGGCCTGATTTGAACTTTTGAAACCTCAAAGTCTCCCCTTGCATACTAATGACACATTTACTCCAAAAATGCCACATGTACCACAAGGCCAAACCTCAAAATCCTTCTCAAATAGTGTCACTCCCTGAAGACTAAGCATCAAATGTATGAACCTTTGGAGATCATTCTTATTTAAATCACCATTCCTTGGCCTCTGTAGACTTATAGCCATATCATAATGCAAAAACTTCATTCAGTCCAACTTCAAAAATTCCTATAGTCTATTTAGGTCTTAACATTGTTTCAAAGGCCAAAGTTCAAAGTCTTTTCTGAGCCTCAAGGCAATCTCTAAACTATAACTCTCAATTTAAAAAAAAATAGATTACATACTTCCAACATGGCATAGCACAGAATATATATTACTACTCCAACAGAGAGGAAAGGGAAACTATTGAGGAGACACTGGACCAGAAAAAGAATGAAAAACAGCAGGGCAAACTCAAATTCTGGATCCTATGTTTGATGTCAAAAAGCTCTTCAGACTCCTAATTTCTTTTATCTTTGCTTATTGCTGCACACTTATCTCTTAGGCTGGTTTGGCTCCAACCATTGTTAACAGCTCTTCTTGGTCAGTATCTCATGACTCTGTCATCTCCAATGTCTTGGGGTCTCCATGGCAATATAGGCTTCACCTTTCACAGCTTCACATAGTGGCCTCTCAAGGAATCATGCAGGAACATCTCTGACATAAGCCTGGCCTCAGTGGCTTTAATTAGACAAGCATAGGGATTCCACAACCCTTTCCATGTATCTTTGACTCTAAAGCCAGAACAACAGAGCCAATGTAGCTGAGTTCTGCTGCTTTCTGGGTCTGGAACTTGGCTTCTTTTTTCAAATACAATTTCATAACTTTCTGTTTTCAATGGTTTCCTGTTTAACTGTTGGTTAAAAATTGGAAGCTTAGATGGGTGTGATCTTGCCCTGAGGTCACCACTCCCTGTATTCCTTTAGCATCTGGCTTTTCTTTAAATTATTTTGATCTTCAGCACTAGACTTAGCTCCATTATACTTCTTGCTGCTCTTTTACTGTTAAAATTATATACTTTTTCTTGCTTAGTTTGCTCCTTTTCATTAGATATCAGCATAAGACTGACTAGTAATAACAACATGGTATAATGATACCAGGAACTCTTAAAATACCCTCAGCCAATGCCATTCACTGAAAACTCGATTTAGCCTCAGGAAGAGTTTTTTGAACAAGGGCAGAAAGCAGCCACATTTTCCACCAAAATATCATAAAATGGTCTCTAGGCCACTCACTAATATTCTCCTCTGAAAACTGAGCAAACCAATAATAATCTACATTGCTATCAGCACTACTGTTTTCAACACTTCTATTGGTATGGTCCATTAAGCCACATGTAAAGCATTCATCCCCTTTCCTAACACAAAGTTCCAAAGTCCACAATCTACCAACAGTAACACAGTCAGGGTTATCATAGCAATACCCCATTCCCTGGTACCAACTTCTATCTCAGTCAGTATTCTATAGCTGTGAAAAGACATCATTCCCAAGGCAACCATTATCAAAGAAAGCATTTAATTGGGGTTGCTTACAGTTTCAGAGGATTAGTCTTGGTGGGGAGCATGGCAGCCTGCAGGCATATATGGTATTGGAGAAGTAGTTGAGAGTTCTATATCAAAATCTACAGGCAGCATGGAAGGACACTGGCCTAGGCTTTGGAAATGTCATTCCCACCCCCATTGACTCACATAGTCCAAAAAGACCACATCTATCTTAATAAGGCCATGCCTTATAATTCTTCTCATGTAGAGCTGCTCCCTGATGACTAAGCATTTTCATGAGACCATGGGACCATTCATGTTCAAACCACCACAGCTGATCTCATAAGATCTCTCCTCTGAGAGACAGAAGAATGTGCTTTTCCATGGTTTCATTAACACATATGAAGGAGCAACACCCTCTTGATAATTTGTGTTTGTAAATTTGTAGAAAACAGGTAGTAGATGACAACACAGTATTATATCATGTGGACTTAAAGAAATAAGATAAAATCCACATTGTTTTCTACATGCATAACATTGTTCTAAGCAGATTTCTAATATGCAGATTTCTATATATTCTCCTATAATCAAAATAAGGGAATGAGATAAAGAGGTCCAGGGCCTATAAGTAAATTTCTCTGGTTTCTAGTTGATAAGTGAAGGAGGATCCCATACCAGAAATCTTAGCAGCAACCTCTAAGACTGAGGCTTCTATTCTGCTGTAGTAACCACATAGAAGTAAGCATGAATGTTCTGACAGCAATTAAATGAAAGTGTAAGAAAGTAACTCAAAAAAATACAAAGGTCCACCTAAAACTGTGATCCAAAACATAGCATTTTACAACATTCCCTGGGCTTTTTCACCTGCACCAGAGTTCCTGAAATAATCACACTGAGGCTTATTATTTATGAATAAAATGCCTAGACCAGAAGCTTTGGTTTATTCCCTTGTTAGTTCATAACTTAATTAATCCATTTATTCTATTCTATGAATGTCACATGATTTGTTACCTCTCCTCAGTTTCATGCGACTGTTTCCTCAGATTGGAGTGATTCTCTTCTCTTGCTTGACTCTATGCTAGATTTCTCCTTTCCCTATTGGAACTCTTACCTCCTATTTCCTGTGTCAGCAAATAGGCCATCAGCTTTTTATTGGCAGGTGATGCTTCCAAAGGTACACACTGGATTCTCTCTACACTATGCTTTTACATTGTTTCTCTTCCCTTTTCTACCATGTTCCCTTGGCTTTGGAGAATTAACATGAATGCTCTACTTAAGGGTGATCATTCAACAGTCATTTACCCGCAACTCTTTAACCAGTATGAGTCTCTACATTAACCACTACTCCCTGAAAAGCAAGCAAACAAATGAGCACAATAAAACAAAACAATATCCTCCTCTGTTGAAGGCTGAGAACAACCTTAGTCCAAAGAGTGGTGAAATTCTATATTATAATCTAAACAAAAGAATAAAGGATAAAGTCATTATAAAACCTCAAAGTAAAGTTTTAGGTAGCAATGAATTAATCATAGCCATAGAAAGCAATAATGATAATAATTTATTAGTTCTTACCTTGATATCTTGTCAAAAATATAGATAATAAAAGTATGCTTTTCACTAGAGAGGGAATTATATGAACTGGTGTTTAAAGATGGCAAGGCATTTTTATTATCATACCAAGAGTAGGAAATACATTACAGAGAAAGAAGAAAATCATAGAAAATGAAGGGTCTGATAAAAATAAAAAAAAAGAGTATGGTAACATCAAGGAACTTGTAGAGAAGTGGTTTTAGATTACTGTAAGAGATACCAAGAAAATCTTTAATTTAAGGTTTCATAGTTCCAGAAGGTTAGCATCCTTGATTATCATGACAAGTAGCATATACCAACAGGCAGCCAAGAATGGCACTGGAACAATAGCTAAGAGCTTACATTCTGAGCTGAAAGTTGGAGGCAGAGAAAAAGCTAGCTGGGTATGGAATAGACTTTTGAAACCCTAACACCTACCATCAGTGACACATTCCCTTCAACAAGGCCACACCTCATAATCCTTTCCAAACAGTTACATCAACTGGGGACAATATAGGGACAGCCTCATTCAAAACAACTCAACCATGCTCATCAAGAAATAAATAAACTATGGCTCTGACACTGTCAAGCTGCCAGTGAAGAGGAATTTTAATCCAGCAACAGGACTTCTCTGGCAAGGGATCACACTGAAAAATCTTCTAAGTATATGATCTGGCTGGAATGCAGACATGTCCTGGATTATAGTATGATCTGGCTGGAATACACACATGCTCTTAGTACACACCTTTAATCCCTAAAAATAAAGGTAAAGTTAGTTTGTAAAAAAAAAAAAAGCAGCTGTGTTTGAAAGTGATGTCTAATTGGGGCCAGATAAAGTGACAAATCAGAGAAAGATTTGACAGAATGAGTCTGATATAAGATATGCCCAACTCATGAAAGAACAAGAACATCACAATAATGAGAAGAGAAAGAGAGAGTGGGGGGGGGAGGGAGAGAGGGAGGGAGTGTGTGTGTGTGTGTGTGTGTGTGTGTGTGTGTGTGAGAGAGAGAGAGAGAGAGAGAGAGAGAGAGAGACAGAGACAGAGACAGAGACAGAGACAGAGACAGAGAGACAGAGAGACAGAGAGACAGAGAAACAGAGAAACAGAGAGAGAGAATGGTAGTATGGTGTCTGGTGGTATGTGTGTATGTATGGAAGTTTTACTGGAACAGTCCTTAGAGACAGGTTACAGAGAGAACAGGATAGACACACAGATAAAGACAGAATGAACCAGAAGATTAGAAAATATTGTCAAAGTTAGTATGAGGTCGGACAGAGTAATTCAGTCAGAAGCCAAGAAATGCCAGATTGAATCAGTCACCTTGAAAGATTATATTGTATGGAGGCTAGAAGGTTCCAGGCCTAGGCCCAGGGATGTTGGAAGAGAGAAAGCAACACTCGACTCAGCCCAAGCTGTGTATGTGTACAACTTGGGTATGGCTTTCATCTCAACACTTCTCTAAGGACATAAAAGTGACATTTATATACCAGGTATAACCCAAAAAATATTTATTGAAAAAAAAAGCACATTTTTAAAAATATGGCTTTTGGGGGGAATGCCTATAATAATTATGATTTTAGTGTTCCCTTGCCATGAAATGGCAGGAATTTCCTCATTGTTATAAACAGGATTATAGAGACTTGAATATTCAACATTTCATTAGCCAAATAAGAGTTTTTGTTGATAATATTTATTGTGAGATGGGGTCTCTGCTTGGGCTGGCCTCAATGTTGCTTTATAGCTAAGAATAAATTCAAACTTACCTACCTGCTTTGATTACAGGCTTGAGCCACTACACCTGGTTTGATGTACTACTGTGGGCTATACCTAGTACTTTGTGCATCTTTAGCAACAACTCCAACAGGTCTATAACACAACTCTATTTTTTTTTTATCCCAGGAGAACTAGCAACTGGTCCTATATCAGTACAACTACTTGAAGCTAGGCTGATTCTTTATATCAAAAGTCTCTGTCATATTTAGAATGACACTTTGAAATAAATGTGTTTTCAGAGGACAAAATCTGTGTATTCTTCAAAAGTAGCACTGTTAATTAGTCATTATTTTATCATTATTTAATTTCTACATCATTATTTTTTAAATTCTTCATCTAGTCTTTATAGCTAGGCATAAAGCTTTTATAGTGAAAAGGTCATGACTTACACGTCACTATATTTAAGCCACAGCAGCTAGATATCAACTGGTGCTTAAAGAAAATTAATTCCGGTGGTGGTGCACGCCTTTAATCCCAGCACTTGAGAAGCAGAGGCAGGAGGATTTCTGAGTTCGAGGCCAGCCTGGTCTACAGAGTGAGTTCCAGGACAGCCAAGGCTACACAGAGAAACCCTATCTGAGAAAAAACAAAAACAAAAACAAAAAAAAAAGGAAAGAAAATTAATTCTGTAAGTCTCCTAATGGTACAGATTGATGTGATAACAGTGGTGGCAGAAAGAAGATGGAGACATATCGTATAGCACTTTCTTCAGAGATTAAACCCTTCCATCTTGGAGAATAGCTCATTAAAACACTAAATTTGAAGACATGGGGAAAAGCCATACAGAATGTTGCAAGGCAAGTAAAACATCCCATGTATAAGGCAATCTCCACAAGCTCTGGAGGTACTCAACAAAATAGCCTCAGAAAGTCCCTGAAACTAACCACAGTAGCCCACCCTATCTCAGTTATGGTCTCATTGCTGGAAAGAGACACCATAACCAGGGCAACTTTTATAAAGGACAACATTTAATTAGGGCTGGCTTACAGTTCCAGATGTTCAGTCCATCATAATCTTAGTGGGAAGCATGGTAACATCGAGTCAGACATGGTTCTGGAGAAGGAGCTGAGAGTTTTACATCTTGATCCAAAGGCAGGCAGAAGGAAACTATCTTCCAGACTGGGTGAAACCCAAGCATAGGAGGAGATCTCAAAGACCTCCCCCACAGCCATATACCTACTAATAATGCCACTTTCTATGGGCCAAGCTTATTCAAACCACATACAACCTTTTCCTCACATATATAAGTAGTAAGGAGTGCTAAGAAACATTCTTATATAAATTAAACTCTCTGTAAGGAGCAGAGACCAGACAAGCTATGGGAAGAAACTCAGAGCAAATCTACTTAAAATGATAATCTTCAGTTTGTTGAGCTACTCATAGGCTGCACAGTGTGTTCCAGGTTCCAAGTTTTTGTGCTCTGTCTTCCATTCAGGGGTGAGCTTTGGTGATGCAATTGTCTGTGAGTCATATCTACTCATAAAATTAACTTTTTATTTATATTCCTTTAAGTAACCCAAATAAAATTAGTTGGTTAACCAAGTTGGACATAGGTGATATCAGTACCAAAGTCTGTTATTTTTTTTTCTATTTGGGTTAATATTCATTTGTTCATATTTTCCCAATACCTATGTCACACACAAGTAGAAAGAGCCAGACTTTGCCTATGAAGATAAAAATATGTTACCATCACAACCACTACTATATATTTACTTTTATGTTTAACCCCGCCACTTTTTCAATGCCTCTTGTTAAACTGGTCATTCAAACACAAAAGGTAGAGCCTTGTCACCATGGGCTCTCCCAAAAAAACAGTTCAATGTGATGGGAGAAAAGTCCAGATCCAAACTTCTTCCAAGGTTAAAAAAAACTGAGTGCTATATCTGTCCAGCCTTCTCAAGTGGAGAGAAGTTACTGCCAAGAATGGAATTATAACTTACTCATATTTTATATCTATTTGTATTACTATAGTACTGTACCTCATCAAATGACAATTTAGGGGCAGGGGTTCTTATTTGTCTCATAATTTGAAATTGCTGACCATTATTGCAAGAACTTAAAGTATCACATACACAATCAAGAGCAGAGAGAACATAACACATAGATCCTTGCTTGTATTATTACTTGCTCAAAGCTAGCTTTCTCTTCTGATACTGTTCAGAACCTATAGTGGATAGCCATTGATGGTTACTAACTTCACTGCATATGAAATCACTAAAGCCCAAGAAAATCCTTTGAAGGATTTTATTAATCAATAATACTTGAAGCTAAAAGACCCACCATAAAAGTTGGCCTCATTCTTTGATGACAACTAAGATAAAAGGACCCAGAAAAAGGAAACTGCTTTTTGCCCATGTTCCCTCAGTCTTACTAGTAAATTCATCCATCCTATTGTTGAAGCCAGTATTGGAACCAACTTCCCTAGGACTCAGGATAAACAGAAGATCAGCTGCACTACATGAATCTTTCAGCATTCCAGTGTCAGATTGGAATCGTTAAGACTTTCAGTCTCATGCCTAAGAAACTAACATATTCTCAGCCTTCCCAAATTTGAGAAAAACACTGTTGTACTATCTAGACAATCCAGTAAGCCAGCCCAATAAGTAGCCCATATATAATATATTATAATACATTATTATAATATATTCATTTATTAGATTACATAATTAATATATTATTATAATATTAATATATTATTGTCAGTTGGGAATAGAATCATAATTGAGAGCTGCCTAGACAAATTAACCATTGAGTAGGCTTATGGACAAATGTTTTGATTGTTAATTGATATTTATATATTAGATAGACAGATGGTAATATATAATATATTATATTATGTTAATGTATAATGTATAATAAATAATAATACACTGTATAATGCATGATATAATTAATTATATTATATTACATGTACATTATATGTGCATTATATGTATATTATGTATAATATATAATTTTTATATTA
>NW_022196913.1:88822147-88826791 GCF_008632895.1 Mastomys coucha
TCTTCAACTATATATTATAATATATAACATATATAATATATAATAATTTATGCAACATATATTATTTATGGAATATGTGTATTATACATAGTATATTATGCTTATATAAACATATTTTTATGTACATATGTTCATTCTTTCATTGGTGCAGTTCTGTTCCTTTAGAGAAATGTGACTAATATTGAATCTCCTTTATTTAGGGAGTGGTTGGTCCACAATGGGCTGGAGCTTCCTACATCAATTAACAATTAAAACATTCCCCCATAGCCATATAAAAAGGTTAATTTTTCTAGACAGCTCTGGATCACAATTTTATTCCCAACTGAATATCTGTTGTGTTGATGTGACAATGAAGGCTCAGAACCACACCACGACTGCTGTAAAGCAATTGTGGGAACTGGGGTGGTTCAGATGCCTTACAGGTTCTGAAAGTAAAGAAACCAGCAAATAACCTGATTGTGGATCACTCCCCAGAGGACTTCACTGAGGACACAGAGTCCAATAGAGTTTAGCAGTCTCAGAGACAGAGAGACAGATAGAGAGAGAGAGACAAAGAGACACAGAGACACAGAGACAGAGAGACAGACAGAGAGAGAGAGGGGGGAGGGGGAAGAAAGGAGAATGTTTATCAATGATGCAGCTTTGTGGAGAGGTCTGTACAAATTACTAGATTATATTTTACTCCTCTCAGAATATGAGCAGTGTTTGAATCCAGATGACTAAAACCAAATGTTTTTCCCAAACCTAATGTTTCTCAACACTGTGCTATTCCTTCATAGCATCCATGGTTTAATAGATACCACAAGGAACAGAAGGTCCTGAGCCACTCCACAAAAAAGGCAAGAAGGAGGAAGGAAGGAAGGAAGGAAAGAAGGAAGGAAGGAAGGAAGGAAGAAAGAAAGGAAGAAAGAAAGGAGAAAAGGGAGAGAGGGAGGAGGGAGAGAGGGAGAGGCAAGGGAGGGAGGGAAGGGGGAAGGGAAGGAGAGAAAAGGAAAAGGAAAGAGGGAGGGAAGAAAGGAGGGAATGAAGGAGGGGAGGAGGGGAGGAGGGAGAGACGGCTAGTTTAGCTGAAAGGGCATGCTCCAATTTCTTATCTAGAACTTGTCTTTAAAAATGAGCCTAGGAACAGTATAAGGAGCAAGCAAGCTCTTGCTTTAACATCTACTACTTGGGCAAACACACACAGTGAAATGTATAAATCATATGACAGAATTCAATAGTTTTATAAAAATATTCAATAAATTCAGGAGAATGATCAATGTGCAAGGTTTTTTTTCAGACAGATTATCAGAAAAAAATTTAGCAATAATTTCCAGAAAACTGAAATCAGAGAGGAGAATGGAGACTCCTGAACTGATAGGAGCCATAGACTCCCTGCTTCTCTCACTGCTTGCCCTGTGAGCCTCTAGCACTTGAGTTTGTGTATGTGGCTTTTCTTATGTTATTTACAATTAACATGCAAAATCAGATAAAGTGTTTCCTGAATCTTGCTTATTTATAGTTCCCGGGAATCGTGAGACATACAATTTGGGACATGCTTATTATTTAAATGTACAGTTGGCCACGTGGAGTACTGGGGTACTGAGGGTAATGCCAATGAGATGGAGCCTCAATCTGCAGGATTTTCTGCAACCGCGTAGTGTGAGAAATCAATTACATAATACTTCCAACGGGTCTCCACTGAAAAATCTGGTATCAAAAATACTGTGTTGAGTTAGATATGAGATTTAGGACTTTTCTCTAAAAATGTCCTATCGTTTTATAATTTTAGCAAATTTTGTATTCTACATTCTTAAAAGAATAACAAGGCAATTCTAAGATAACAAATTAAACAATTTAAAAATAATGATGGTAGTTTGAACTGGACCTATATGAAAGAAAGACACTTGTAAAACTATAAAACCATGAAATTAAGACCAAGAACATAGTAAACTATCTCAATGATATAATTCACCTCAATTTTTATCATAATGTTTACAATTCTGAAATGAAATATTTCAGTTTCTAATATGTATCCCAAGGAATTAAAAGAGAAAAAAATCAGAGAAAACTAATATTTTTCTAACCAGTTTTATAACATACAGTGAAGGAGCAGAGTAGGTGGGGCTCAGTTGAGAAAACAAAAACCCTGATGAATATGAGCTCAAATGACTCAATTTTTCACTGCAGTCACAATATAAACACAAACAGAAGATGGCCTGATCAGGGAAAAAACGAACAGAAAACTGTCTAGCTTTTGAAAAGTTTGTGCTCCAAGCTGTGGATGACACAGCAGGACTGGAGCTTCTGTCCTTGAAGCTGAGTCTGATTAATATTTCATGGAGACACTACTCCAAGGAAGTTGCTAAATTAATTCAGTAGCTATGCAGAGATCTGAAGGCACACAACTTTCTCACATGCACACGGTAGAGAGCTCTACCTTCACAAAAGCTGTTGGAGTTCTGTAAGCATGGAAAAGTCTCCAGTGGAAGGTTTTGTTATGTCTCACTAGTAGTAGACGAAAGCAGAGGAGATATTTTGTAGAATGACCTCAGGAAACAAATATATCACAATATCACATACACAACCCTCTAGCCCAATGTAAAAATGGCCGAAGTTTTTATTCTTCCTCCCTTGTGCTCTCTCTCTCTCTCTCTCTCTCTCTCTCTCTCTTCTCTCTCCCTCTATCTTCTCTCTCTTTTTCTCTCTCTCTTTTTCTCTCTCTCACCCTCCCTCTCTCTCTTCCTTTCTTGCTTTGTTTCTTCTTTTCTTATATATTTCACCAATCTTTTTGCTTCCTTTCTTTTGATTTTTCTATTGAAAACAGTCCCCTTTACACATTAGTTATGTTTAGAATCTAACACATAACAGGAAATACCAGTTCTAGCCTGACAGAATTGACTGTAGAGTGCATACCTGTGTTTATTTGATTCAATATCATCTGAAACCCAAAGATTTTCCAGAATACAATTTGAAAAGAAAGCTGTTAATATTTCTACTACATTATTCTAAAAGCAGTTTTAGAATAAATACAATAACTTTCATGTAAATTAAATCAAGGCAAGATATTAGATGTCATGACTTTTAGTAATTATTCCTGACTGTTTGAAGCCAAACTAGAGAAACTGGGGTATAAAAAAAATAAACAAAGTATGAAAAACAATTTGTTTAAACACAGTCAAAAAATATTTGAATGGCTCTGTGAGCTTTCCAGAATGATAAATCATGGGGAGCATATATATCAACATTTTACTACTCACCAGCTTGATTAGAAGGAATTCTTTTTCCTTTTTCAAGGAGCTCATCTCAAATATTTCTGGAAAATCCCTGGTATCCACTATATCTATCAAATATCCTCATCCCTATGTTCCATCCAGTGCATCGGGAATTCACACTTCTGAAAAAAACTTCAAATCATGGAAGTAAACACGCCTAAATCCCTAGAAATAATTGCCCTAACATACCTAGACACACACTCACACACATACTCACACACATATGCATACACACACACACACACACACACACACACACACACAAACTCACACATACTGCCTGTGACAGACACTACGAGAGAAAAGATAAAACACATCCTGGAGATGTCAGAGCATAGATAGTCTATAAGCATATATATTCTCTCATTGGCCTTATGCAATGCTGTCTAACTGCAAAAGCAATGATGTATCGGAAAAGTAAGAGGTCCAGTGCAAAACTCCTGCTTTATATTGAACCCGAGTGTTGAGCTGTATAGCCTTGCAGCTTGACTCCTCCAAGGGTCAAGTACTGTCAAGCTGAATGGTAACACCCTCTCACTCTCTCACTTTTCCCTGGCTTCACACCATCTGCATCTGTATCAAGCACGAGAAGAGTTGTTTTTTATATGAAAGGAAGGAGAAGAAAGAGCAGACAATGGAAGAGAAATAAATATGAAGTGCAAGGAAATTAAAACCACAGAAATAGAAAGAATTTCAGCTTTACAGTAATTAAACTGAGAAACATGGGAGATATAAATTAAGAAGGGGAGGGAATTGAGACTAAAGTTGGAATAAAAGCTTGAGAGGTAAAAAAAATCAACTGAAAAGAATATATAAATCAGAAAAAACCTTGTCACTGTGGATACATGTTACTGAGTCATGCTAGGTATCCAAGACATATATAAGACAAGGATTGTTTTAAGGTAATTGCTGACTAATTTTATGAATTGAAGAACTTCATTTCTGGAAAGGGATTGTGATACATTCCATGGGATTTATTAATTTTTGTGACTGTGATATTGATTGTTAAGTTCCTTGTAGTCTGGACTTTGGACCTATAGTTACTGGAAATCTTTATAAATGCTGGCTCTCAGGACCTAACTCAAATCTTTGTAATTGGGCCTTTAACCTATACTTTAAAAGCTGAGAAACATAGGACTTGGAAGGCAAGGATACTTGATAATAGATGTCCCTACAGGAATATAAAAGAGGCATTAAAGCACAAAGCTAAGGTGACTGTGTCTCGTTAAGAAACTCAATATGAAAAAATTGAAATGAGAGTTATATATATAATACATATATATAATATTTATATTATACATTATACATTATATTTTGTATACTATATATACAGTACATATGTATAACATACATGTATACAATATAATATATTATATACTATATAAATAAT
>NW_022196913.1:88826918-88854091 GCF_008632895.1 Mastomys coucha
TAGTAATATAATGAGATATGATATTTATTATGTATTATTATATGTAATGTTATAAATATTATATAATATAAATTAAATTTTATATATACATATATATATATGTATATATATATAAACTCAAAACTTAACTACACAGAATTCAGTACAAAAGTTTTAAAAGTTACATATAAAATTCGATAAGCAAACATGTCATGAGATAAGAAAAGGAAGTATATTCAGGAAAAGTACATTCAGCTTGTGGAATCATCTTAAAGAAATGTAATGACAAGCTCCTGCAGCCTCACAACAAAATGAGAGGAGAAAAAAAAACTACCAAAATATTTAACTTTGGGCTAGAGATGGAGCAGAATTTAGTAGTGCTTAATGATCTTGCAGAGTACCCTAGCTAAATGCTTCAAACCCAGGGAGTGCAGCTCACAACCACCTGTAATGCCAGCTCCAGAGAGATCTGAGGCCTCTGGCTCACCTGCAATCTGCAATGCCCATGCAAACATGTACATTTACATAATTAACAATAATGAAACTAATCTTTTTTAAATGACTGGATAACCAAAAGAGACCAAAATCTGAACACAGCCTTTGATCAGTGGCCTGTTAATTCTTCCTGAAAGCAGTCTGGTGATTCCAAACTCCCATCTGTATGAGAGATGATATAATTAGTTATAGATATATGTAAATAAACTGTTAAGTAAATACATGTATAATTCTCCTTCTAAAGTTCCTTTGAATTATATAGACTTTTTTCTTCTCAGGGGAAGATTCCAATTCACGTGTAGAATTTGGCTAAGTCTCTTATTTATTGCTCCTAAAGCAGTGTTTCTTAACCCATGGTCCCCAGACAGATCACCTGCAGAAATGTATGAGAGCTCCTTTTAACAACCAGTTTACTAGATTCAGCTCCAGATAATGATTCATAATCCTTGGGGAACAAGCCTAATAATATACTTAATAAAATGTAGGCAATCTTCATTCATGCACTCATTTTATATAAGCCCTGTGTCTGGAATTGTATAATGTTTAACATAAATGCTTAAACTTAGATGTAGGAAACAAAAGAATAGCCTTTCATACATAAAAAGTTGGAAAGGGCTCTCTGAGGAGATGACTAGAGCAGTAGGATCCCGGGCCAGATTCAGACAGAGCTCGTTTCAGTAGTAACATCTGTCCGGTCCCAAATGTACAGATGTTGCCTTTGTGAAGCCCCAGAAGCTGTGGAGACTCACTTGGTGATACAGAAGTTAGGTCTGGACATTGTCAGCATTAGGAGACATCATAGCCAACCATCTGGCCTGAGAAGAGGGAAATGATGTAGGCTAGACACCATCTGAAGTTACTAATGATGGATCTCTAACATGTACCAGATTAAAGTCCTTAAAATTGTTTCAGAGAAACAGAACTAAAGCAGAGGGGGCAAGAGAAGCAGGATTAGTAATTGTACATGATGCTGCCCTTTATACCCCTCCCCTTCCCTTCACTCAACCTCTGCTTACTCTCTTCTCCTAATACCCCCCCAAAGATAAAATTACACTAACTTGTAATAAACATGAAAATGGATCAGAGAGAGAGAGAGAGACAGAGACAGAGACAGAAACAGAGAGACAGACTGTGTGACTGTTTGGTGGTGTGGTAATGCGGTATGTGTTTGCATGAGCTTGTGGAGGTTGAACTATGGATGCCTCCTGCCATTTACATGGGTGATAAAGATCAGAACACAGTAGCTAATACTTGTACATCAGTTACCTGATCCACAGACCCACCTCCTCTTGCTTTAAAAATAGATTTTTAATGTCACATAATTTAAGGGAAGGGCACATTTTGTAGAGATTTCTATGTAAATAACTGAACATTAAGTTTGTAGACTTCTAATTGCTGTAGCTATGAATTGTTAGCAAACACAATATTTTAGCTATAGAACCTTCCCTTATAGTATGGATGAAAACCGTATGAAAATTCTATCATTAAAGATTAGAAAAAAGATTTCAATTATATGCACACCATGCATTTTTATAACTCTTTTGGAGGTGGTGTAAAATAGTCACAAAATTGTACACAATCCTAGAACCTGAAAAGTTAGGAAATATAGGAGTCACAGTCACTAGCCCTCCAAAAAGCTAGAAATTTCACAGGTGAATGAAATGTCAATGCATCTGCTTAGAGAGTAAATAACACAAAGCAATCCATTTATTCTCCATAGTGTAACTAACTGGTCCGTGTTTAGATGGGAATGGGTAGAGAATGTGGGCTTGGTTACATGGAATTTTATTTCAGAAAAGAGCGTGAGAGAAGATGAAAGAATCTAGTGATGCTAAAAAACATTTTAGAATAATTTTGAAGGAGGTTAGAGATGCCAAAAATATTGCTCTGTCTGGAAAGAACTCCTGAAAAGTTATTGTGAAATGCTTTAGAGATAAATAGCAAGTTGAGATAGTTGGGCAGTTGCACTTGAATAAAGTATCATGGGACTGAGTTCTGAGACAACTACACTCTGTATAACCTTATACTTCCCTATGATGATGTTAAGCAATCACCAAAGGACTAAGGAAGCTTATTCCTCTTAAACTGATACCCAATTAAGATTACTGTCATGCTATTCCATGGAGTAACAAAACATTTGTCAACCTGGGAAGTAAAACTGTAAAAGAACTGAATTGTTGAAAAGACCTAACGAAAACATGTTTTAAAAGTTGCACTTTAAAGAAATGCTATGAATGTGGTAGTTCAAGCAAGAACATTACATTTCAGTAAACCAATGAGTTAGTGAAATATTAGATTTTGCTGCGAAAAGTGACTGGGAAGTAGGTACCTGAACTTAATGAAGTGTGCACGCACATGCACATAACACATGTGTGTACACACAAAGAGAGAGAGACTCTCAATTTAAAATGAATTAGTTGAAATTACATTAGATTGAGAAGCTGAATACAACTGCCTTCAGGACACAATAAAACTAACTTGCCAGTATTTAGAGTGATATATCTAGATGATTCTTTCTTTTCTAGACATATATTGATGGTTTGGAGATGTAATTAATTTGTGTGTTTTAAAATATGAAGTTGAAAATTTTTACTAAATCGCTACTGAAAAGGAATAAATTAAAATATAATGAACAAGTTTTCTAGAAGCAATATTTTACTAAATCTTAGACTTGGGGCAAAGTGAAAACGCTTCTGAGAAGTTAATTTTTAAAATGCATCCTAGAATCATTTATGGCAAAGAAATAATGACTAACACAGTAGCGAGAAATCAAAGCACAGCTGTAGGGATCACTTCCACAGAGCAGAGGGCAGTGTGAGAAACAGTCGTTTAACATCTGAGAATCTGATTCTTCAATGCTGGGACAACAGACTAAGGTCGATGATCTGGAACAGAGACCTACATGGACAAACAGTGCTTCAAATGACACACTAAAGGCCATTTAAAATTTCAGACTCCAGTGTGTTTCTATGGTTATACCAGGAAGTATAAGAACTTTAACAATGGAATATAAACTCTTTGTTAAACAGAATGTGTGAAAGGGCAAGATGCTGCCACAATGCTGTCTTTTAAACATTTGCCTTCTCTCGTTAAGTTAATACATAGAAGAAGTAAAATGCAGTTGGTGTTCAATCAATATTTAAGTATATAATATTTGAACACAGAAAATAATTCAATGTTGGCAGTTCTTACTCAATTTTAAATATTAAGTGTAAGGATGGTGCTAAGTATTCTTCATGACTTTATTGATGACTTCCTCAATATTTACTTTTCCAGTCTGAGTCACATCTGACACATACATTTTCTTTAAATTACTACTTTATTTATTCTAAATATACAACTTGTAAGTAATGAACCATAATCTTCCACGAGTCTCTGTGATGAAACAAACAGCAGACAGGAGTTTGTTAGCAATCAGAATTAGCTCCCGTATTGTAAGCAACCTCTGGAGTATCCATCACTTTCTCTTCTGACTTCTTATGTAGTCACCATCCTACTCTTGTTAGGCATTAGCAACCCCCACCTTCCCTTCATGGCTGGAGTTCATTCTTTCCCAGCTGATCCTTGACCATCACACCATAAGCTAATTGAATCAGAATCTCCAGAGATTTTTCCCAAGCCTTTGGTTAAAAATACTCACCGGGGTTATGTGGTATATCCAAAGAGGAAAACTGCTTCATTTGAGCAGTGCTTGAACTTCGAACTGTGGCCTGCCTGAGTCACTAGGAATCCCACTAAACTGCAAAATATCAATTAAGTCAGGCTGAGTGACGTTTTGGAGATTCTGAATTTCAAATAAGTTTCAAGTGACAGTGATGTGGATAGTAATTAGTATGAACTACAAATAAAGGAGCAAATTATATTGTCACTTCTAAACGGGAAAGTTTTCTCTCTTTCCTTTCTTATTTTATTGTTTTTTTTTTGTTTTGTTTTGCTTTTTGTTTTGTATTTTGTTTTTGTTTGTTTGCTTGTTTTTTGTTTTTTTTGTACCAGTACTGTGATCTACAGAAGCAATTTTACCAACTCATTTTCTCTATCCCATTGACCTGTACCAAATCTCTTTGTTTTCTCTGTGTAGAGCTGCTTTTGTCTTAGTGTTTGACTTTGGGAGAAATTATTTTTCTTTGTCTGAGGAAGAGTACAAGAAAATGGCCAAATCATTTAGATTAAACACACAGAGATACACACACACACACACATACACACACACAAAACCCTAACTATAGCTGATAGAGATTAGAAAAATCAATAAATTTGAGTTTCCATGTTAAAGCAAACTGAAAGCTCCTTTCCAGAAACATGTTGCTCATTCCAACACTCCATCATACATTCTGTGAGATATGGGCAGAAAAGGAAGGTCTAGAGAAAGGAAAGAGAGTGGGTGACACCTTAGCCATTGGTGGACATTCCTATTATTTCTTTCCAACACTGGATTAAAATTCCTCACTTCACTTATATTAACTATTCCATCATTAGAGAGTTGATCTGTACATCTGCTCCTTAAACTCATCTCCACAGATGGACAGAGTATATGGCAAATCATCAGTGGAAATGAACAGGAAGTCTATGTGCTGGGCTCTGGGTTAGCTGCAGTCTGAGGCTTCCAAAAGGAATTGTCAGAGTTAAGAAGAATACTCAAATTTCAAATGATTGTGAAAATGTCATTAAAAAACTCATTATCAATTATAAATTAAAAGAAACCTTATCAGCAAAAACAGAAGGGAATTTCTATAAGACCGTTAAGTATTTTATCAAAAACATGTAAAAAAAAACATTGTATCTAAACAGGGAAATATAGATATTTGCTGTTAAATAAAGTATAATTTAAATGTTACCCAGTTGTTGTCCATATATAATGATGTGCTAAAAGGAAAGAAAAAAAGGAGTGATCCAAAATAGTTAGCAAAAATAATTCAGAATCCTTATATATGAGCAAAAGCTCTGGATGTGTACAACAAATTTTAAAACTCAGTAATATTCCTGTCTAATAACAGTAAAAAATCTAATAAAAGCGGGTATCTTTATATAAGGCAGTTTGGTAGTTTAAACAGTAAAGTATCGCTATTTGCATGAAGGTGGGTAAATGACTAAAATAGAATTTTTAAAAGTTTTAAAATAAAGTATTTTATATAAAATTTAATAACCAACTCATTTTTAGATGAGTTGGTTATCATCTAAATAATATCTAATTTGTAGATATTATTCTTATTGATCAACATAGTATATAAATGTGAGAAAACAAACTACATTAAATTCAAAGCAAGTTTAAGGTAATATTTACCTTACATGAAGAAAAGGAACAAAATAGGAGAGAGAAGAAAGAGATTTTAAGGAATTCAAGAGTTGCACTTGTTACCCTGGAAGAGGACCTATGTACAGACAGTAGTATCAGGTAGTCATGGCATCAGGTATGTGGATGAGGGATCCAATACCCTCTTCTGTCTTCCAGAGGAACCTGTGTGCATATATTCACACACACACACACACACACACACACACACACACACACACACACACAAAATCTTTAAAACAAAAAATTTTATATTTTCCATGTTTTATTTTATTATTAAAAGCAAAGCAAATAAGTGTAAATTTAATCTTTATCATAAGTGCTTAAGAGTCATAAATCTAAAAGAAAATGTAAAGCCCATGGCAATATATGGGGATATCATGACCATAGAATATCATAGAACATAAATGAGGACGTGGTTTTTAAAGGGTCTGAGGATCTAGGGTGGGCATTTGACTGTATAAATGAAAGGTCACATGTTCCTCTAATTAGTCATGTAGACCTTGTCAATTGTAACATCACTAAGCTCCCAGATACTCACCTCTGAATTCTAGTAATCATAGTCCTTACTCATGAGACTATTTTGAAGATAAAATGAAATAACAGACACACATGTGCACCACACACACAGGCACAAGCACACAGGCATGCACACACAACACACACACACACACACACACACACACGTAATACGTATTACGTGTGTGTGTGTGTGTGTGTGTGTGTGTGTGTGTGTGTGTATCTACATATACACACACAGAGTTTATTATACAAGTTAGCAGCCTACTCATCCGCTGTACCTCTCTCAGGAAAGAAAAGCTTGATTTAGTGGAGACCACATTCCAAAAACAATAAATGTGCTTCAGCTGGGTTCTTTCTGTGCTTCCAAAGAATTTACAGTATCATTAAGGAAGTAGAGTGTGGGAGAAAGACCTTGGAGTGAGATAAAGGGGGCTTCCTAGCCAGGCTCCTCCACCTACATTTTTTTTTCATCTCTCTGCCTCTTTTTCAACTCTATAATACAAAGATAAGAAAAACATTTGTTTAAAACTGTGTTCTAAATACCAAATGAGAGAAAGTATGCAAGAGAGACAGGAAAGGTCAGTTCTGTGAAAGGGTTCCTCAATAAATGTTCATTGTCTGGAGTCATGAGAGCAGAAAAAGAAAGCTTAGTCTAAAGTAAAGGAGGCTGTTAAAGGGAAGAGCTCCAGGAAGCAAGACGGTGAAGTGCGCAAGACTCTAAGACACACTACCTTTGTTTACGGTAGGAATATTCCCAAGGTATAACAAGTCTCAAGTCTAGACAAATTGCTTGTTCAAGGAAGGAACGGAGTAATATTCTTCCGGTATCTCTCAAAGAAGCTCCTGAATTTTTGGCTCATTACTCTGAAGAATCTTCTTCATCAATCTTCTGAAGCAGGATCCCTTGAGGGGCCATCCTCCTATCTTATCTAGTGAAACAAACTAGGCTGTTATCTTTCCTATTTTAATCTGGAGGTTTCCAGGCTTGTTTGCCCAAATTTCCATGCATCATTTGCAAGTCAGAAAAGTGTTAAATAAGACTAGGTTGCAGGCTTGCCTTGGTGCACAATTATCTTGGAGTCCTCAGAAAGAGCTGAGATAGCCTCCCGAGAAAGGCTTATCTAGCTTGTTTTCACAAATGGAAAACAAGTTGCTGAACAAGGGTTTATCTCAACTAGGAGAGCGGCTTTTACAACAGAGATAACTCCTGCCTGGCCAACTCACACTTGTTATCAGGAAACACTATACCAAGAAGCTGACTGTGGAAAGTACATGAAATTTTGAGCATGTAAGAATATTTTGGCTAGCAAGATGCTGCTGCATCAATAAGAGACAAGCTTTGAAATGTTATTAAAAGTGTCCAGGGAACCTGCCAGTCAAAAGCAGCCAGAGCAAGCTGTCAGAGATAGGCTCATGTGTCAACAACACTGCTACTGTGTCCATTTTATTCACAACTGGACAGATAAGGAGCCATCGACCTACCTGGATTAGGGGCAGATGCCATTTTCTTCTTTCTGTGAAAAGACTGGATTCCAATGTCCTGTAACAGACTGGTGCTCCACAATTGTCTCTCTAGAGGGTGGTCCTATATAAATCTTCTACAATTGAGAAGGTAGAAATGGATAGGAATTTCAAAAGCTTCAAAGGAAAGTGTGAACCATACTGCAGGGGTATGTTTTGGAAGTGAAACCTTTTCGAATGGAACTGGCTGGAAAAATAAAAACAGTTTATCTAACCAATGAGGAGGACTGTAAATGTCATTTTCTGTGCCACACTTCAGTAATTGGAATCTTGGCCTCAAAGGGAGATATCACATCACAAAGGAGTATTATACTTATAGAAGAAAAAAAATATATAAACAAGGCTGTGGACTGAGAAAAGGAGAATATGGATTTACTTGGGTAGACCATGGAGGTGATAGGTTTTCTCTGCTGATGAGATGAGCCAATCCAAACCAGATTAGATTCTATTAAATGCAGATTTATTAGGAAGCTGATCTCAGTGAGTTCACTGGCCCCAAGAACTAGGCCTAAAAAAGTCATCATGGGGAGGGAGAAGTGGTGGGTGGCCAGGGAAGATAAAAAGAGAAATGTCACTCTCATACACACACACACACACACACACACACACACACACACACACACACCTGTGTGTATGTGTATGTGTATGAGAACTTCTGGGGAAAAGGCAGCCCAGTTCCTAGGCTGGAAAGTTCAAGGTTGGGGCCAGGGTAAGCCAAGTAGGGACTGAGAGATGCTGGGAGAATCTGGAAGCCAGATCTGCTTTGATATGTAAAATATGCACCTCAGTCTCTTGTCCTGGGTCTGAAACCAAACAGGGGGGACTTTACTGCTGAACAGTAGGCCTAATGTTGAAGTTTATCTGCATTCCATAAGTAACAAGCATGAGAAGCCTGAAGAAATACTAAGATAGAAAGATGAATAGCAAGCTAGGTATGAAGCAAAGACACAGACACACTGTGCTTCTGTTGGCTTTTAATTGTGCAAAGGATACAACTGCAGACCAAGACAGAATCCCTACTTTAAATCAGCAGGCAATGGACCTGAAGACAAGTCCCCTTCTTGGCATGAATGCAGATATGACAAATGGAGAAAAGATAGGAAGATACCCAGTGTGTAATAGCTGGATTACTTAGCAACAGAAAGTTGTGGGAAAGTAAGAAAAGACTAAATCTATACTCTGGGCGACTCTTAAAATATCTAGGACATGTTTTGTTTTAGTTTGGTTTGGTTTAATATATGAAAAGCAATTTTACACAGGACACAAAATTTCAGCTAGAATTCCCTGTCAAATTCAGACACAGTTCTAAAGCACTATGGACCAGAAGGAAGGGTATGACC
Organism: Mastomys coucha; assembly: GCF_008632895.1. Classification (NCBI taxonomy): domain Eukaryota; kingdom Metazoa; phylum Chordata; class Mammalia; order Rodentia; family Muridae; genus Mastomys; species Mastomys coucha. The sequence continues at coordinate 88,836,066 of NW_022196913.1, forward strand.
TGTAACAGGTGGTTTCATGCTCTCACACTCAATGTCCTCCTGACTGTTAAATGGTAGTGATATGAATCCCCAGAGTGTTGTGCTGATTCACTGATGGTGTTGATAAAATCTCTTACTCTCTTGGCATAGAGTGAATAGTCAATGCCTAGAGTAGGTCAGTATTAAATGACTTTCTCTATTACCTTGACATATTTTGCCATAGGTTTGCCTAAATTCTAAGGGAAAAAACTAAAATTAGATCATAAGTCCCTCCTTATTTTGCCTAAACAAAATGCTCAGTGGCCTCTGGAGATGCCTCAGTTCATAACATCTTTGCTAAACAAACATAAAGACTGACGTTTGGGTTCTCAGGACCCACATAAAAAGTCAAGTTGTCTGTACATGCCCTTGACTCCAGCACTGTGGAGAAGAGGCAGGTGGATACCTTGTTGGCTAGTAATTTAGCTTAAACAGTGAGTTACAGGTCCAGAGAGATGCCTTTCTCAAAAGATAAGGTAGGCAGTGATAGAGGAAGATCCCCACCATCAAATTCTGGTCTACACATATATATATACACACTGTCTAAACATGGAAAGTACTGTGTATAACAAGTGTTCACATGCCAGAAAGCACAGCACCATGACTTGTTAATGATACCATGCAGGGAAAGGACATGAGCATGCCATGCTGCTGCACTACAGGGCAAGCAACCTCACCAGCATTCTAGCTCATTGTCTTAGCTGCTGAGACAGCTTCCCTTTTACATGTCTTTTGGTTATTTATTATAAGGATTTTAAAAGTTTAGTGACATAAATAATCTTCTACTATAAATAAGATATTGATGCAGTTGTTAAACAAATGGGACAAAACACATGCATGGCCAAGGATGTACATAGCTGTCAATTATTCCAGTCACAGGAATTCAAAAAGTTTAAAGGAATGACAAGGACATCTAGCATACCAGAAAATAGAATGATATAGCTATGCAAGGTTGACTGAAGCCACATTAACACCAGGAACCACAGAATAGTTTGGAGACCCTCAGTGGTTAAAAAACATTAAGGGAGAAATTAGGTTTAAGAACATTAAATATAGGTCACTGATATAAAACATAGTTGGCCTAAAAAGAATTCACTTGGACTTTTAGACAGCTTAGTATGTTATTTGTACTACTTCTTGTTGTGAGCAATAATCACTGACTTTGATTAATATAAACACTTCTATATTTTTAAATTTTGTATTATTTATTTATTTAGGATTTTTGAGCCAGCATCTCATATAAGTCAGGAAAGCCTAGAATTTATAAAATACACAGTTGCTTATCATTATTTGGTTTTGGATTTGGACATTGGTTTCTTGAGTAGCCAAGACTGTCATGGGACTCCATAGGCAAGGCTGACCTAGAACTCAGAAATTGGCCAGCCTTTCTGCCTCCCCAAGCAACAATTATCTTTTTAATCACCACTTTTCTTAGACTGTGTTTAATCTAATCAAATGGGCCAATTTTCTAAACACTTTTGTTACATCCCTCAAGATTTACCTTTCCTGTCTTTCACATAGGAGATGGTATCAGTAAGTTTCTTGTCCTCTGGCATTCTATGGCCTTATGGCATAAGACAGAAGACTAGGAGCCAGGAAAGTCAAATAGTGGGTTTACTCTGCCAGGTCTCATATACGTTGATATCCCTCCATCTACACATAAGGCAGCCCAAAGACACTTTATGTAGCTTCTGTACATGGGCTTCCTGTCACCCACTGAACTCTGGTAGAACTTGTCTATTGGGCTCTTGTTCCTCTAAACTTAACCAAATGTTTGGAAATGCTTCTTTGTTTTATAAATTTTCAGTTGACAGCTGCAGTTCCTTCTTATTTTTTAGAGGCTTAGACTGATAAATGAATGATTTATCAAGGTATCTCTATTCATTTCCTAATGCACTTTTGATTCTAACCAAATCCACCTCTTCCCAAACAAAATTTTTGCCATGCTTGTTGCTACCCAAAATATAGTAAAAGCCTAATGTATTTTCCCTAGAAAATAAAAAAGTCTTAGGAGTTTATTTATTTATTGACATTTTTATGTTTGCCTTGTCCAAGATTATAATACAAAAGTATTGAATATAAAGTTAACTCATGGAATGGTAATGAGGCTCAGGGCCTAAGAGCCCTTCTTGAAGGCCTGAGTTTGTATCTTAAACACCCCCACAAAAACACAGGCATGGCTGCACTAGTCTATAACTCCAAAATAGGACAGGTACAGAGAGAGGCAGATCCTAAGATCTCAGTTAGCACAACTGAAAGAGTGAGCTTTAGATCCAGCAAGGGCAAATATCTCAAGGCAAAGAGGAGAAAAAGGCAGACACCCAACATCCTGTTCAGGCTTCTGAACAATCACCTGCATATACCACAAACATGAACAACTCTCTCCTTTCTCTCTCTCTCTCTCTCTCTCTCTCTCTCTCTCTCTCTCTCCTTCTCTTTCTCTCTCTCTCTCAGTCACTCACACACACTCACACACATACACACAAAACACATAATACACACATACACACACACCATATGTTAAAAAATAAATAAATAAATAAATAAATAAATAAATAAGTTGAGTCTATTCAGATTTCCCTAACTATAGTGTTATCTTAAACTATATTGTTGATATAGGCTAATTGTCATGCAGTCTCAAGTGTTTTGCAAATGGGAGGCAAGGTATCATGTTTAGAGTTCTCAGAGAGTGAAATGGGTTAGGGTAGAGGCTGTCTCTATCATTTATGAGGATGTCCACATGCCTCATGCATTAATATTATAATGCATGATTTAAAATTACAAATCATGATGACCAGTTTATATATGAATGTTTTCTGTTCCCCTACTTTCCCACTCACACAATTGACTAAAGTCAAAACTATAGGATTTTGAGAAGTTCTATGTAAAAACACTAATATTCTAGTTGAAATGTATCCTATTTTTATTCCTGTTGATGTAATAAATTATCTTGACGATAAACAGCTTAGGAAAGGCAAGGGTTTATTAGGTTTGCAATTCCAGGTTAAGTTTTTCATCTCGGGCAGTCTAGGTATGTCCTTAACTCACTCCTCAAATCACAGGCACTCAGGAACAGAGACATAAAGGCACTTATACTGACATACTTGCAGCTTGAGTATGCTCAGCTAGTTTTCTCCATTCATACACATCTCAGGGGCCAGTCTTGAAATTGCTGCTGCTCATACTCAGTGTGTCAAGTTAAGAGTTAAAATTATCCACTACAGCTGAACTCTAACTCCAGCTCCCATGTATTTCTTTGGCTTAATCTGATTGATTCCCTTTCTATATCCTCTTATGAATACTCCTTCTGCCATAATCCCAACTACCTTACCTTGCTTATCATGAAATACTGAAATGCTCTAAAACTATGAACCAAAATAAATCATTCCTCTGTCAATTTGTTCCTGTCAGTAATAGAATATACGGATATAATAGGATAGGATATAAGTAATACAGGAACTTAACCAGCATGTAGTTACTGATGAAACTTCTTTATACATTTTGAAATTCATATGTGGAAACCTGTAAGTGTGACTCCATTGGGATAATGGAGTAACTAATAGTAAATAGGATAATAAATCTGGGACACTAATATTAGCACCATATTAGTTATTTTTGTTGTTGTTGTTCAACAAAATACCAGTTAAAAAAGAAAGGTTTGGTTTTGTGTTTACTTCCAGCGAAAGTCTGCCAGAGCAGAGAGGGTATAAAAGCAAAAACTTGACTTTACCTGGTCCCTCAGGAATCAAAGGGATCATATCACATCAACACACAGGAAGTAGAGGGAGGGAACAGGAAATGGGGAAAGTCCATACAACCCTCACACTTTGTCTCCAGTGGTGTGATTTATTTAGAGAGGTTCTATCTCCTGAAAGTTTCATAATCTCCTTGGACAGCAGCATGAACTAAAGAACAAGTGTTCAAACTCATGAGGCTGTGAAAGATAATGCTCACAAAACTATCACAGACCCATATAAACCAGGATAAGTATCCTGACAAGAAATGTTTCAGAGATATAATATTCTCTCTGTCTCTGATAAAATATGTATCGATTTGCTTTCTATTGCTGTGATACATACCATGACTCAAAGCAATCTGGGAAAGAAATGGTTTACTTCAGTTTAAAAAAAATTATAGTTTGTTCTAGAGAAAAGTGAGGGCAGGGACCAGAGGCAATGACTAAAGCAGAAGCCATTTGAGATCATTGCTTATATCCTGGCTTTCCATGGCTCACTCAGTTTTCTGTCTTATACAATCACAATTACTAGCCCAGGGATAGCATTCCCCACATTGGACTGTCCCTTTCCATATCATTCATCTAGAAAATGTTTCCATAAAGTTGCCTACAGACCAATCTGACGGACACATTTTCTCAACTGAGGTTCACTGTTCTCAGATAAACCTAGCTTGTGTCAAGTTCATAAAACAAACAGAAAAACTAAGAGAAAACCCTAACCATCACAATGTCTGAAAAAAAAGAAACTATGAGAACATAATGAGAAAGCCATTGTCTAAAAGCTAGGAAGAAAGCATTCACCAAAATCCTAATTCTCCAGACCTTTATCTTAGACTTCTAGCTTCCAGAACTATGAGGAAGAAAATATTGCTTAAGTAACCTCATCTAATTTGTTATGGCAGTCTATGGCAGATTATGACTGTGCACATAAGACACTAGACATCTGCTCTTGTAAACAGTGTCTTCTTTACTACTTCTTCAAACTAGATATGTTTTCAGTGGCAACATAGGAAGCCCATGTAAATGTTTAGGTCCAATTAATGTCTGGAAGATATGAGATTGGCTATAGGTATAGTTTATCAAATGGACATCAAATTCTTTTGCCAGAATTATGACTATGAGAGCTACAATAAGGCCTTGCAAAAATGTGTGTATAATTCTAAGACTTGAGGTTCAAAATGAATTAATCTGGGTTTCCCTCTATGCCCTGAGTTGATCTTGTGCTACAGCTCTCCATGCCCAAATACAGCCTGGAGAGAGATGGTCTCCCAGGAGTGCTGACACACCTTTGAACACACTTAAGACCAAGATACTCCATGACAAAACCAAAATTATGCAATATCTTTCCACCAATCCAGTCTTACAAAGGACAACCAATGGAAAACATCAACACAAGGAGGGAAACTACATCCTGGGAAAAGCAAGGAAATAATCTTCTTTCAACAAACCAAAAAGAAGACAGCCACACCAACATAATTCCACATCTAACAGCAAAAATAACAAGAAGCAACAATAGCTATTCCTTAATATCTCTTAGCATCAGTGGACTCAATTCCCATATAAAGAGACATAGACTAACATACTGGATACATAAATAGAACCCAACACTTTGCTGCATACAGGAAATGCAGCTAAGTGTCAAAGATAGACACTACCTCAGAGTAAAGGGCTAGAAAACACCATTCCAAGCAAATGGTGTCAAGAAACAAGCTGGAATAGCCATTCTAATATTGAAAAAAAAGTTGACTTTGAACCAAAAGTCATCAAAGAAGGTAAGGAAGAACACTTCGTTCTCATCAAAGAAAAAAAAATCTACCAAGATGAACTCTCAATTCTGAACATCTATGCTCCAAATGCAAGAGCACCCACATTCATAGAAGAAACTTTACTAAAGCTCAAAGCACACATTGCACCTCATATAATAATATTGGGAGACTTCAACATCCCATTCTCATCAATAGACAGACCATGGGAACATAAACTAAACAGAGACACAGAGACATTAATAGAAGTTACAGACCAAATGTATTTAACAGTTTTCTATAGAATATTTCATCCTAAAACAAAAGAATATACCTTCTTCTCAGCACCTCATGGTACCTTTTCCAAAACTGACCAAAATCAGTCACAAAACAGGCCTCAAATGATACAAGAAGATTGAAATAATCCCATGCATCCTATCAGATCACCACAGGTTAAGGCTGGTCTTCAATATCAACAAAAACAACAGAAAGCCTGCATATACAAGGAAGCTAAACAACACCCTACTCAACGAAACTTGGCCAAGGAAGAAGTAAAGAAAGCATTAAAGACTATTTAGGATTTAATGAAAATGAAGGGACAACATACCCAAACTTATAGGACACAATGAAAGCAGTACTAAAAGAAAACCACATAGCTCTGAGTGCCTCCAAAAAGAAACTGGATAGACCATACATTAGCAGCTTAACAGCATACCTGAAAGCTTTAGAACAAAAAGAAGAAAATACACCCAAGAAGAGTAGACAGCAGGAAATAATCAAACTCAGGGCTGAAATCAACCAAGTAGAAACAAAAAGAACTATACAAAATCAACAAAACCAGGAGCTGGTTCTTCCAGAAAATCAACAAGATAGATAAACCCCTAGCCAGAGTAGCCAGAGGACACAGAGACGGTAACCAAATTTAACAAAATCAGAACTGAAAAGGGAGATATAACAACAGACACTGAGGAAATTCAAAACACCATCAAATCCTACTACAAAAGCCTGTACTCAACAAAACTAGAAAACCTGGATTAAATAAATAAAGTTTTAGACAGATACCAAATACCGAAGTTAAATCAGGATCAGATAAACCATCTAAACAGTCCGATAAACCCTAAAGAAATTGAAGTAGTCATTAAAAGTATCCCAACTAAAGAAGCCCGGGGAAAGATGGGTTTAGTGCAGAATTCTATCAGACATTCAAAGAAGACCTAATACCATTACTCCTCAAACTATTCCACAATATAGAAACAGAAGGAACACTAACAAATTCATTCTGTGGAGCTGCAGTTATGCTGATACCAAAACCACAAAAAGACCCAAAAAAGAAAGAGAAATTCAGACCAATTTCCCTTATAAATATAGATGCAAAAATACTCAATAAAATTTTCTCAAACCAAATCCAAGAACACAAAAACAATCCTTCACCAAGATCACATAGGCATCATCCCAGGGAGGCAGGGATGGCTCAATATAAGGAAATCCATCAATATGATCCACTATATAAACAAACTCAAAGAAAAAAAAAACATTCTCATTTCATTAGATGCTGAGAAAAAAATTGATGAAATTCAACATCCCTTCATTTTAAAAGTCTTGGAAAGATCAAGAATTGAAGGCCCATACCTAATCATATTAAAGCAATATACAGCAACCAGGAGCCAACATCAAACTAAATGGAGAGAAACTGGAAGCAATCTCACTAAATTCAGAGACTAAACAAGGCTGCCTACTCTCTCCCGATCTATTCAATATATTACTTGAAGTTCTAGCCAGAGCAATTATATAACAAAAGGGGGTGAAAGGGTAACAAATGAGAAACAAGTCAAAATTTCACTATTTGCAGATGATATGGTAGTATACTTAGGTGACCCCCAAAATTCTGCCAGAGAACTCCTAAACCTGATAATTAACTTCAGCAAAAGTGGCTGGAATATAAGATTAACTCAAAGAAATCAGTAGCCTTCCTATACTCAAAGCATAACTGAGTAAACAACACCCTTCACTATAGTTACCAACAATATAAAATATCTTGGTGTAACTCTAACCAAATGAGAACACTATGTCAGGAACTTCAAGTCTCTGAAGAAATAAACTGAAGAAGACCTCAGAAGATAGAAAGATCTCTCATGATTTTAGACTGGCAGGATTAATATAGTAAAAATGGCCATAGTGCTGAAAGCAATCTACAGATTCAATTCAGTTCCCATCTAAACTCCAACTCAATTCTTCATAGAGTTAGAAAGAGCATTTCTTCATGCTAACCACCAGTTGAGCCAGCACCATTTGTTGAAAATGCTGTCTTTTTTCCACTGGATGGTTTTAGCTCCTTTGTCAAAGCTCAAGTGGCCATAGGTGTCTGGGTTCATTTCTGAGTCTTCAGTTCTATTCCATTGATCCAACTGCCTGTCACTGTACCAATACCATGCAGTTTTTAATCACAATTGCTCTGTAGTATAACTTAAGTTCCAGGATGGTGATTCCACCGAAGATTCCTTTATTGTTGAGAATAGGTTTGACTATCCTGGTTTTTTTGTCATTCCAGATGAATTTGCAAATTGTTCTTTCTAACACTGTGAAGAATTGAGTTGGAATTTTGATGGGGATTCCATTGAATCTGTTGATTGCTTTCGGAAAGTTGGCCATTTTTATTATAATAATCCTGCCAATCCACAAGCACGGGAGATCTTTTCATCTTCTGAGACCTTCCTCAATTTCTTTCTTCAGAGACTTGAAGTTCTTGTCAAACAGATCGTTTACTTGCTTTGTTAGTCACACCAAGTTATTTTATATTATTTGTGACTATTGTGAAGAAATTCCCTAACTTCTTTTTCAGCCAGTTTATCCTTTGTGTAGAGGAAGGCCACTGATTTGCTTGAGTTAATTTTATATCCAGCTACTTTGCTGAAGTTGTTTATTAGCTTGAGGAGCTCTCTAGTGGAATTTTTGGGGTCACTTAAGTATACTATCATATCATCTGCAAATAGTGATAATTTGACTTCTTCCTTTCCAATGTGTATCCCTTTGATCTCCATTTGTTGTCTAATTGCTCTGGCTAGGACTTCAAGTACAATATTGAATAAGTAGGGAATGAGTGGGTAGCCTTGTCTAGTCCCTGATTTTAGTGGGATTGGTTCAAGTTTCTCTCCATTGAGTTTGATGTTGGCTCCCGGTTTGCTATATATTGCTTTTGCTATGTTTAAGAATGGGCCTTGAATTCCTGATCTTTCCAATACTTTTATCATGAAGGGATGTTGGATTTTGTCAGGGGAACAAAATACCCATGAAAGGAGTTGTAGAGACTAACTATAGAACAGAGACTAAAGGAAAGACAATTCAGAGACTAATCTACCTGGGAATCCTTGCCATATTCAGTCATCAAATCTAGATACTATTGTGGATGCCAGCAAGGGCTGGATGACAGGAGCCTGATATAGCTGTCTCCTGAGAGGCTCTGACTATACCCGACTAATACAGAAGTAGAGGCTCACTGCCATCCATTGGACTGAGTACAGGTTCCCTAATGAAAGAGCTAGAGAAAGGACTCAAGGAGCTGAAGGGTTTGCAGCCCCTTAGGACAAACAACAATATGAACTAACTAGTACCCTCAGAGCTCCAAGGGACTAAAACAGCAGCCAAAGAGTATACATGATGGGACTAATGGATCCAGCAGCATGTGTACAGCAGCGGATGGCCATGTTGGTCATCAATGGGAGGAGAGGCCCTTGGCCTTGTGAAGGTCCTATGCCCCAGTGTAGGGGAATGCCAGGGTCAGGAAGCAGGAGGGGGTGGGATGGTGAGCAGGAGACGGGGGGAGTTTTAGTTTTAGTTTTAGTTTTTGTTATTTTATTTTATTTTATTTTTATTTTATTTTTGGAGGGGAACCTGAGAAAGGAGATATTGAAAATAAAGATAATATCTAATAAAAAATAAAAACAAACAAACAAAAGCAAAACTAAAAAAGAGAAAGAGCATTTCTCAAATTCATTTGGAATAACAGAAAGCATAGGTTAATAAAAACTATTCTTAATAAAAGGAATTCTGGGGGAATAATCATCTCTGACCTCAAGCTGTATTACAGAGCAGTCATGATGAAAACTGCATGGTATTAGTTCAGTGACAGTCAGGTAGATCAATGGAATAGAACTGAAAACCCAGAAATGAACTCACAACTTTAACAAGGAGTTAAAATCATCTAGTGAATAAAAAAGAGAATTCTCAATAAATGTTGCTGGTTCAACATGTAGAAGAATATAAATTGATCCATTCTTATGTCCCTGCGCAAAGCTCAAGTCCAAGTGGGTCAAGGACCTCCACATAAAACCAGATACACTGAATCCAATAGAAAAGAAACTAGGGGAAAGTCTGGGACACATGGGCACAGGGGAAAAGTTCCTGAACAGAACACCAATTGCCTTATACTCTAATATTGAGATTTGACAAATGGCATCTCATAAAATCCAAGGGTTCTTTAAGGCAAAGGACACTGTCAATAGGACAAAATGGCAACCAACAGTGTGGGAAAAGGTCTTTACCAATCTCACATCTGATAGAGACCAATATATACAATATATACAATATATACAAAGAACTCAAGAAGTTAGACTCCAGAGAACCTAATAATCCTATTAAAAAATGGGGTACAGAGCTCAACAGAGAATTCTCAACTGAGGAAACTCAAATAGCTGAGAAGCACCTAAAGAAATATTCAACATTCTTAGTCATAGTTGAAATACAAATCAAAATGACCCGGAGATTTCACCTCACTCCAGTCAGAATGGCTAAGATCAAAAATTCAGGTAACAGCAGATGCTAGAGAGGTTGTGGAGACAAAGGAGCACTCCTTCATTGCTGATGGGATTGCAAGCTGGTACAACCACTCTGGAAATCAGTTTGGCGGTTCCTCTGGAAATTGGACACAGTACTACCAGAGGACTCAGCTATACCACTCCTGGGCATATACCCGGAAGATGCTCCAACATGTAATAAGGACACATGCTCCACCATGTTCACAGCAGCCTTATTTATAATAGCCGGAAGCTGGAAACAACCCAGATGTCCCTCAACAGAGGACTAGATACAGAAAATGTGGTACATCTATATAATGGAGTACTACTCAGCTATTAAAAATAATGAATTTATAAAATTCTTAGGGAAATGGATGAATCTGGAGAATATCATCCTGAGTGAGGTAATCCTATCATAAAAGACCACACATGGTATGCACTCACTGATAAGTGGATATTAGCCCAGAAGCTCGGAATACTCAAGATGCAATCCACAAACCACACGAAACTCAAGAAGAAGAAAGACCCAAGTGTGGATACTTCGATCCTTCTTAGAAGGGGGGACAAAATACCCATGGAAGAAGTTGCAGAGACAAAGTATGGAACAGAGATTGTTCTACTTGGGAATCCTTCCCATATACAATCACCAAACCCAGACACTATGTGGATGCCAGCAAGTGCTGGCTGACAGGAGCCTGATATAGCTGTCTCCTGACAGGCTCTGCTAGCAGCAAATTATTGGACTGAATGAATAGTCCCCTATGGAGGAGTAGAAGGGACTAAAGGAGCTAAGGGGTTTTGTAGCCCCATGAGTGGAGCAACAGTGTCAGCCAGCCAGATCCCTCGGAGCTCCCAGGGACTGGCCCACCAACCAAAGAATACACATGGATGGGCCCAGGTCTCTGGCCACATATGTGGCAGAGGATGGTCTTGTTGGGAGGAGTGGCCCTTGTGCCTGAGGCAGTTTGATGTCCCAATGTAGGTGAAAGCCAGGGTGGCAAGGCGGGAATGTGTGTGTGTGTGGGCGGAGGAACACCCTCATAGAGGTGGTGGGGGATGGGATAGGGGTTTTTAGATGGAAGATCTGGAAAGGGCATAACATTTGAAATGTAATTAAAGAAAATACCCAATTTAAAAAAATGAATCTATCTATGATGCTTCATGTGATTAGATGCTTTCTGTTCAGGACCTTTGATATCCAGATAAGTGTATGTCATGGGAAATTCTGTCCAAAAACAGAAATGAGAATATCCAGCTTTTAATGCTTAAATATAGTCCAATTAAAAATATTTCTGGCCCTGGATGGTGTCTTTGATATATATGGCTAATTGATCCCTATACAAACAACCTGTTTACCTTTCTGAAGATGGCTTGAATCAAAGAACCTAATTGATAAGTTTGCTATCTGTTTATAATGAATGACACAACAGAATATTCTATATGTGCTCATACATAGTGAAAAATCATTAGTATTAGTTGGGAAACACTCAGGCTTTTGTTTATTTTGTTTTACTTCAATAATCATGGAATATTTAGGTGGAATAAAGCAATCTCTTTAGCAAATTGATATTTTTCAGCACCTAACAGAAACAATTAAAACACAATACTGTACAAAGCTTTGACCCATGAAAAATTCAAGACCTTCTATGTGTTCTTTCTTTATTCACTATCTTTCTCCTTCATTAACTTTCATAATTGAAGCTTTCATTTTGGAATTGGGTTGCAGTGGGTGAGTGGGGGAAATGTCATCTCCACAGATGGCATGTGGAATCATTCTGTTTCTGCTCTGTAAACTACCATTAGTAAAAGTACAAAGGCCAGGTACATCTTTAAACCTCTGGTCTTTTCCAGGATTACCAAATCATCCTCGGAAGGGAAGCTTCTCCATTTCAAGTGTGCTAAATCCCCAAGGATACCTGCTCCTTTCCATGGAAAAGACATGCTTATCCTTACAGACTAAGCAGTGGCTATTGAGAACACCATGCTGAAAGAGCCTGCAGGCTAATGAAATAGTATTTCAGAGCTCACATTTCCATGTGGCAGAACAGGAATAGAAAGAAATCCTACTAAAGCTGGTACTGACATTCTCAGATGTGCAGCCATTAACACATGCTAAAACAGTCTCTTTAAAAATTCTATGCATTTTTTTCCCTCCAAAGGAATATAAAGCACTGCTCTCAAAAGCAGCCTGCAAGGTTCTGTTCTCCTTAACATACAAGTCATCAAATCAGCAAGCAATGTTCTGCAGCATTTCCTCTGCCATGAACACCATGAGTAGGCCTAGAAGACAATCTAAATCAGCTGTGTGTTTTTATCTCTTGGGGTTTTTTCTTGAGTTTCTCAAGAAACACACTCTATTGATTTAAGGTGGGATTAGTCTGAAGTAGTTACTATAACATTGAGGGCTCTCCTTGAAAGCCTATTTATCCATGATTGTGTACTGCCACTCAACATGTTTTAGTGATGAGGAGAAGACTCTGCCAAAACATCTAGGTGTGAGCAAGCAGTATAAATCTGCTTTCTAGCAGTTCTTGGGAACCATTAAGTGCAACTTTTGCATGGCCACGAAGCACAGACTGTGTGTATGATGCCTCCTTTGGGGTTATTGAATAACAGGATGTCATTACGCTCAAAATGTAGTAAAACAAAGTCCAGGCAGTACCAAAACACTTTACATCATGGAGAGTCAGAAGCTACTAGTCACAACGGGGCAAAGTTAAACATATTGTCACATAAAGCCAAAAGACCCTGGCGTGTTTGCCACAGTTCTCATGACTACTGAGTGCAAAGGTACAGTTTGGTACTAATAGAACACTCTTAACAATCAGCGCAGAAATAAAATAATAGTTTTACAATATCTTGTCAAGCTTTCAGTACAGAGTACACTCTGATTTCTCAATGCAATTGCATGTGCATATGAAAATATTGAAATTTATCAGCAAATTGACAGTGATCTAACACACACATACACACATACACACTCCAGAATCATTGTACCCTTGGTGCAGTTGTTGGTGTGTAGCAGATTCTTAGTAAATATTAAGCTGAGATATGATAAGTATCTCCTAAATATAGGAGGTAGTATATTGGGCTGCATGTCTGCCTTGTCGCTGGAGTGCCTAAACACCACCAACAAGCCGCTCAAGGGGAGGCAGAACACAGTCCTTGACAGCCCATGTTGTCCAGGTTGAGAAACACCGGGGCTGGGAGACTGCTTTGGCTCTCAGTACCCAGGCATAGCTGGAGACTAAGGAAGTTGGGAACTCAGGTCTGTGTCCTCATTTCTCCTCCAGGGGACCTGAGTGAAATCTGGCTTGGTTTTGAATGAGTGCAGAGAATATGGAAGGGCTGGAAGAGAGAAGGTCTTTCTCCAGGAGAGTTAGGTATTGCTATATAGACTCTAGGCTCTTCACAATGAAGTGCCTCCCCTCAACCCTTGAAAGAGATTGTCCTTGTTAATCCAAACTGCTTTATTTGGTGGTGGATATATTCATACATGCATACTATTTAGGGCGAACCAGGGATTAAATACCTTTGAATGCCCAGGAAGGAAATCTCATTGGCTAAACACTTGGGGCCTGTCTAGATCTCTCATGGTCATGGAGAACTCCAGGTTTTGATGCTATGTGACTAATTGTCATGGTCCTCTCAGTGGAGTGTCATGGTTACTTTTTCCAGATCAGGTAGTTTGGCAGGGAGCTGGCCTCATAACTACCATTCTCTATGCTGAGATTTCCTGGGGTTTCAGTTGTCTCCACCTCACCAGTACATCTGTCTGGCGGCACTTGTCCCACAGATGAGCATTTTAGGGAAGGCTCTGGTTCTTATCACTAATCTTCATTTGGTTAAAAAAGCCTTTCTGCAGGGCATTATTACTACATTCTTAAGCAGAAAGTGACAATGAAGAGTGTAAAGGATGATTATATTGATTCCCCTTAATTGTACCCCTCTTGTGCATATTGTTTTTTTTTTTTTTTCATAAGAGTTTCTAATCTCCCTCTCTCTGAACCACAGCCTGTCTTTGACTTGGCTGGATTGATGTTTATAGCACTTGTTATTTGGGCGAGTTATCTGTAAGCATGAGCTAACACAACAGAGACAAGCTAGATTAGCCTTTCCATGCCTTGCTTATGCTGTTGCTTCTGGAAAAATCGACCTTTTAACTTTAAAATGTAAAGAATCGATATAATTCACTTTCATAATGTTTTTATTTGACTGTAAAATACTTAATGATGTTGCAAAAAATATATATGCATTTAAGCATCCTACCAGACCATGGGCATGCAGTAGAAATGGTCCTCAAAATTCATGCGTTGGCAAATGAATGCCCCGAAACAGCCATGTTGACATGAAAGGGCTAACAGAATGGTTGAAATAAGGAAGATCCAAGCCCCCCACTCCCTTATGTGTAGATCAGCATGATGAAGAGAGATTGCAACAGCAAGTTTTGTTTCTTGTGTTCTTCCGTGTGGAGTACAAAGCATGTCTCACCTTTCCACTGTCTAGAGAAATGATAAGCATGACCCTTCCTGAATGTTGACAGTCTGATCTTACTTAGATTCCCTACCTCAGTCTCCAAACCTGTGAGAATAAATTTCTTTTAAGTAAACCAGCCCCAAGCATATTTTTTTTTTGTGCTGACAGTATAAGCTAAGGCCGTCGGGTGCATGTCTGCTTTTCTTTCCACTGAAAGCAACATTTCCAAGAGAGACACTAGTCCCTTCTCACAAGGAAAGCCTGCAGAGTGAAGTGCAACATAAACAGACGATGAATCTCCCACTGTAGCTGCAATGACATGCTTTCACTGTTCTTTTCAGATCTCTCAGTGATCTTATACCTCTAAGAGACATTTTTCCCTACATTGAGCTAATTTTCCTAAAATGAGTCTAGGGTTTCAACCAAACAGTGCAGAAATGTCCTCTGCCAAGTGCCTATGTTTAGGATGGATTTGAAGGGATAACAATGGAGTAGAGTTTTATTTGATGCCGTTCTCAAACAGTGAAAGGGAACTTGCTAGTCCAGATATTTACTATTTCTCAGAAGAATGGCTAGAGGTTACGTATATATTGATCCCCAGGAGTCCTCATAAGAAATGTAAAAATAAAACAGGTAAATATTTAAAATGAGATCCTTCAGTAGGAGAGGCAATATTGTTAATATGCTTCACTTGGCCCACCAGGCTCAACAACAGAGCCATTATAACTGGCCCAGTGCAACTGCATTTAGGCATGTTATTGAACTATGTGTACTAATTTTGGCCATCTTTATAAAAATCTATGAAAGTCTAGCCTTTATAAGAAACCATAGCTATATCTGTCTGTACAAGCAGACCAGACTGTGAGTTTCTGATTCATTCCTTAATTCATCTACTAACACATTGAAAACCAGCTGCATTCTCTAAGAATGTTGAGTCACCTACAGAGTGAGATCTCTAAATCAGCCATTTTAATTATACTAGTAAATGCAAGGCCAAAGAATAGTATATATCTTCTCTAATTTCTCTTTATTTGGAGTTGATAATCTTTTAAAAGAGCAAAGGAGTTCTGTTGAGACCTCAAGAGTAATTAAGAGTTGAACCACTTTCATATTGTGTCCTATGTCTGTCTGAGCAAAAAGTCAAAATAAAAACAAAGTTGTTTTCCACATGTGACTTATATCATCTAGTGATAAAGCTAAAACCAAAACCATAATTATAGATCATTACCTAAAACAATGTTAGTCAAAAGGGCAAAAAAAATGAGCATACCTAAATAACTAGAAAAAGATGGAAAGATTAAGGGGATGTTTTTAAATATATTTGCCTGTCACAAAACTTATATTTTCTTGAAACATGGAATATATAAATTCAATGAGTACATAGTGATTGAAAATTCTTCTTTACAAAGACTCAGTGAATGGAGTAGTATGTTCTTGGCTGTGCCCATTATAAAAACCCCTACAATGTAGAAAAAGAGGATGAGGTGGAAGAGAAGGAGATGGTAAAAGACCACTTGTTTTGCATGCACGAGTCCCTAAATCCAATCCCCAAGACTAACAAAAAAAATGAAAATGAAAAGTGAAATTTCTATTTTATAGTGACTTGTCAACAATACAACTGTGAAGAGGATTTCCTTAGAGCTTGGGTATTCATAATACAGCCTACAAAGTAATCAAATGTATTGTCCCCTTATATGTATATGTCCCCTTAAATGTATATGTCCTCTCTTGGGGAGACTGAATGGAAAAGCCTGTCTGAAGTGTTGATGACTCCAATTTGAAAATAGAAGCTATTCATGGATTTAAAGGGAGAAATTTCCTTTATTATAAATGGCGGTATATATTAATATTTGAAGAGTTAAAATGCTCAGTGGGTTAAAAGGGAGCCGTCTAATTGTCAGCAAATGAAGGATGATTCCACCACTCCAAAGGAGCATAGGAACCCATCTGTACCCACCTGGTGAGAGGTAGAACTCCAATGCAATAGCTTCTCTCCTTAGAGATGCAGGGCAGTTGCTAGAGAGACAGAAAACTGCTCTGACACCGTGACACAATGTGTTTTAAACCAAGCTGTCCCTCCAGAAGGAAAAATTTAAATCCTAAAACAACAGTATTTGTCAATTGTAACAGTGTAAATACTTCCAAGTATTCAAGCCTAGAATTTAAAAAGAAAAATACTTAAATGATTACAGAATACTTTAAAGTATCTCTTCATCAACTATTCTGAATTGGCTCTAGCCTCATTTTCTTCTACTCAAGCTTTCTTCCAAGAAGCCAGAAGAAAAGTCTGAGAAGTGTGTTGCTATGTTGTATACAGGATTATAAACATGATGAAATGGACCAGGACTTAGCAGACACATCTCAGGACACAGGTTTTCTTACTACTTTCACAAATTTCTACCTGATTAACTAGCACATATGAGTGAAAAATAGAGCACCTCATCTGTCATCCTCTGTGACTAAATGTAGCATATATGAAAGTCTTTGATCTGCAAAATACAATGTTAGACACTAGAGATTAAGCAGAAAATAAAACAGACATGAGTTCTATCTTCATGGTGCCAATAATCTTGTTTCTTTGTACATGTTTAAGAATTTCTCATTGTTTGAGAAATATCACCAGAATAACTCACTGTACTCATAATATCCAGTCTGTATAGGACCAGGCTACAATTGTAACCTGAGATTTAGAAGGAGTAACAGTTTATAACTAAAGGTTATCAAGAACAAAATCAGAAAGCTCATTGACAAGCCTGACATGATCTGCTTTCTTTACCTCCTTCCATGTAAATAACTCTTCCTGCCATCATTCCTACTGAGCTTCACACCATGTGTTTGCCTTCAGACTCAGGTGTCAATAGTTACACTGTAACCCTTACATAACTCTCTGAAAAGTATCATTTGGTCCACTCTTGTCATCCAACTTGGATTCTCAGATTGGTTATTGTTAGTCTGATTTTCAGTTCTCTGTTTAAGATATTCATTGCTCCAGAATTTCCCTCAACACCCTAATTCTAACTGTAAATTCATTTTTCAGTAACAGTTTCAGGGAATCTGCTTTTCTGGTAGAACTATGATTTCCAGAAGGAGTAAGGTTGACAAAACCTCATGTAGAAAAATCCATGATATGTTTGAAGAAATTAAACAAAGACAGTGTCTTTGAGTTAGAGGCATGAGTCTGGACTAGGGATGTAACCAGTGGTGGCACACACCTTTAATCCCAGCACTTGGGAGGCAGAGACAGGTAGATTTCTGAGTTTGAGG
>NW_022196913.1:88854152-88857312 GCF_008632895.1 Mastomys coucha
AAAAAAAAAAAAAAAAAAAAAGAAAAAAAAGAAAAAAAAGAAAAAAAGAAAGAAATCAATGAGACTGTAAAAAGCTATATTGAGGGTTCTGTTTTATTCTAAGGACAGTAAGACAATCTTGAAGAATCTGAATCAGGTGAATGATACACATATTCTATGAAAAGTACTAAAAATTAATCAGGATTGAAAGAAGGGATAAAGAGAAGAAAGAAGAAACTTTGGTATCTGTGTAATATAAAGTATATTTAGTTAAAATGAAGAAGGTAAAGAAACATCAGTACATCAAGGAATAATCTACCCACTTTTTTTGAGATAGGGTATCTCTGTTCTCTGTATAGCTCTGACTGTCCTGGAACTTTCTCTGCAGGACAGGCTGGTTTTGAACCACAGAGATGAGCCTACCTCTGCCCATACGTACTGGAATTAATTGTGTTTACTTCCAGGGCTTGGCAATGAACTACATTTAATCATTTCAATATTGCAAGAGAGTACTGCCCCATCAGTTGTAAAGATTACGATGCTAAGATTAATTTCACTAAAATTATAGCCTAAATTTTTCTTTTGAAAAGGAAAATAATTGGGCTAGAGAGAAGAATTACTGAGGAAAAACATTTCCCTCTTTACCCTGATTACCTGAGCCCAGTCTTTAAAGCACACCGTGGAAAGAGAGGACAGTCTCTAAAGTTCTCTTACTTTTACACATATGCCATGGCACAGGCATAACTGCATGTATGCACTCGCACACCTCCACACACACCACATACACACATAATAAATGATAAAAATATGCAATAAATTTTAAAAAGAAATTAACATTAATTCTGTGTGCATTTAATAACATGTAGAACGAGAGTCCTAGTGGATTACTACATAATGATAATAAAGTAGGGACAAGAATACTAATCGCAATTGAAAACACTAAAACATTAGCATCGCACACACATTCTTACACACACACACGCACAGACACACACACACACACTGGCTTTTGAACTAATAGACTTATATATGCTGGCACAAGTTGTACAGCTGAGTTACACCCTTATCCCTTAGAAATTACTTTAAATATTAAAGCAGATGGTATCCAGAGATGATCATGTCAGTTACTTTCTGGTCTGTCTACATGTGAACCTACTCAAATCAAGAGATGGATCTTTTTTTATAAATCCTCTTGAACTTAATTTTTCCTAGTTTCTCCTTTGATTAGCCGACGTACCAGAAGTGAAGTCCATCAGTTCTGGCAGAACAGAACATTGCAGCTGTAATGGTGTTAAAATGCAGCTGTCATGTAAGAAGTCCAACTTTCCTGAATATGAATGCATCATAATGTGGGGAATAATGTCAGGCTAGTTATGTGAAGTCAAGCAGGAAGAGGAAAAGAGGAAGACAGAGAGGAAAGGGGAGAGCTCAACCAGCCCCTGCTAATCACTGTGCTGCAAGCACAAGAAGTGAAAAGAAATCCATCCCAGACACTCTAGGCTCAGCACAACTGCCTAGCAGAATCAAAAATATACACGGAATTATAAAACAGAGTAAACTAGTTGTCTTAAGTCCTTAATTGCAGTTATGGCTCTTTATAGAAAGCTGAGAAAACATGTACCTACATAATATAAGTCACAAAAGAACTTCATGAGCAGATCCTGTTATTATCTGCATCATAAAGGTAAGAAAATTGAGGCCCTGTAAGGTTAAAGGAACAAATACTGAGAAAAAAATTGGAACCCAGGCTCAATGGCTCTAGAGCCTATATGCTAAATACTCACATGCTGTTGATGGCAAATTCATGGGACCCAACAAATAAAATGTAAAGGAAAGCTTTACCCTGAGTCTAGAACCACATGTTATTGATTGATCTTTAAGCTGTGTCAATAGGAATCCATCAGAGTTCAGACAGTATATGAAATAGCATTTTCTTTTCATTGACCAATGGGACTGTTAAAGTGGAGTTCTATTTTTATTCCCTAAGGGGAACACTTAGATTTTTATAGCTACAGAGGCTGCTTAATGGTGTTACATATGGGCCGTCAGGATGCCCATGATTTATGCTCTGTAGGAAAGGCTTTAAAAATCTAAGCCAAACTCAAGTTATTCTTTCTACCAAAAACAACAAGAGTATAAAACCAGCCTCACACTGTCACATCCTGGCAAGGAAACGCAATGAGTGAGTAAAGACATGACTCATCTTATTTCCAGCCTTTTGAAGCTAAAAGCTGGGCTTTGATGGCTGTTTGTGATCAGCCTGCATAGTGCTGCTAGATTTTTCTTTAGACTTCTTGTCATCTACATCACGTATATTTGACCTCCCAAGATGTCACATAATACATACCAATAGGACCAGTCCTTCATCTTCATTCAAATATATTTTTTAATGTGGAATATTGTCTCAAGTTGAAGTAATAATCTGCTAATTCTGTAGAGTGGGAAACCTCTTCAAACAGCTAGTATAGAAAAACAAGTACTATTATCGATTTTGTTTTTAATACACATCATTCCCCCATTGTATCTCCTGGGGAAAGATGTGCAATGAGCTGTATGTAGTGTTCCACTTGCAGAAATTGAGCAGAGAATTGATTCAGCCCTCTTTTGTTTTAGAACTACCCAGGGAATCTCTTGAATAATATTCTGGTATGTTCAGTATTAAGACAACAGGTTAGGTTTTTGCTTTATCACAGGCATGCTATGTTTAATACATATTTATTAATATTTCCATCTTAGAGAAATCTCAGTGTGTAGAAGCAAAGAACAACTAGCTCTACAAAGGCAGCTCTGAAGTACTAGTTTGGTAAAAGTTGATTGCTATGGGATCTAAATGTCCCATGCATGACTAACAAATTCAATATTCACAACTGAAATAACAGACACTGGAAAAGCTAAGTAAAAAGAAACTTCTGGAAACATAGACTGTGCAAGCAGATCATGATTTATAATGATATTCAATATTGGGATCCAGTGCTCAGAAACAGTCAGTGATATGAGAAGATTAGCATTCACTCCATAGCCCCAAGCAAAGCATCTGAAAATCCAGTTTGTTTGTTTGTTTGTTTGTTTGTTTTTGAAAGAGGGTTTATGGATATATGGAAAAATTTCATTTGCCTTCTTAAATAGAGTTTTTCTACCTAATGAACCACTGCAATTCTTGAGTTTGGTAACAAATAACAAA
>NW_022196913.1:88857322-88871029 GCF_008632895.1 Mastomys coucha
GAGAGCACCAAAGTATTAGGCGATAGATCTAGCAGTTGGATGTTTGCTTTTTCTCTTCCAGAAAATGTTCAGTTTTAGGTATGGTGGGCTAAGATTTGCCAAGAGTCTATTGTTTATAAAAACTAAAAATAGGAACTTTAATACAGTTTTATTTTAGATGGTGAAATAGGACACTGCTGTGCAAACATGAGAACTTCCATTTTGACCCTCCATGTCCAAAAAAGAAAAGAAACAAAACACGTCCATGTATCCATCCCTAATCTAGGCTTTAGGAGAAGTTGGTCAGAGACCATAAGATGGCTGGAGTTCACTTGCTATTCAACCCAGCCTAAGAACAACAAACTCCAGGTTCATTGAGAGACTTTATCTAAAAGTTGTAAGGCAATGAGTGATATACCAGGCCAAAATTCTCCTCTCTCACCTTATGCATGCCCATGGGAATGTACATACACACACACACACACACACACACACACACACATGAGCAAATACATGGACACATGCACAAATACATACTGGCTACCTACAAAACCCATTCAAATAAATCATTTCCTACCAATTAGCAAACTAAAACCAATTTTACTTTCATGTATAATATTTATAATCACATTTTAAAATGTTTCTTTAGAATATTTAATTCTCCAGATAATGAAAGTGTAGCTTAATTAATTTGTGAAACTCAATTCATTTTTAAAATATTTTATTCCCAAAATGAAACTTGAATACTGGAAGTGATAGAAAAATCATCAAATGTAAAAAAAATACTTTGCTTCTCAGAGAAACTCATGGCAAATAAAGCAATCAAGTAAATTCCCTATGTATTAGGATATTTTATTTTTCATTTAAATTATACATTTTCTTCTTTGCCTTTATTATATTTTTGCTATTGTTTCATTTTCTCCATAAAAGAGATACATTCCTATGTACTCACAATTATCCTTGGAAGTAATTGCAACACAAATATTCTAAAAATTTAATTGTATATATGCATAAGTAATATCTCATCAACAACTTACCAAATTTAATTTTATTTTCTGCTATATGAAACCATGTAAATCTCCTTTCTTAAAGAAATTCTGTAAGCACAAAGTTAAAATTTATGTTATAGCGTATCTGCTTTTTAGTTCACAGGTTTGGTATTGCTCTTATTATACACTTCTTGGTTAAGCAAGACCCTTTGATATTCTTTATAACACATTTATATTATCTCAGGCTTTCCTTTAAAAACTGTGAGATCCCTTTTAGAGTCTATTCACGACACCGAACAGTAATTAAGCTTCACATACTTATATGAATGCATAGGTTGGGAATTATTCTCCTAGGTACACTGAGTAGTTTCCCGGCAGGGTTTCCTCTATTCTTCTGGTGTTAATAAATAAGCGGTTCAACGAGATCAAGAAAAACTTAAAATGTGTGTTGAAATAAGATGCCATAGGAAAATTAAAGTGTGTGTGTGTGTGTGTGTGTGTGTGTGTGTGTGTGTGAATCTAATTTCTAATTTGTATAGAAATCAGTGGTGTCCCGGAGGCTTTATGAAAATCTCCACAGTGCTCAATGTTTTGCTTCCTTTTTTATTTAACATCTTTTTCATAATCACCTGATGGTATGAGAACTATAGACATTTGTGCTTTTGTTACTTTATTTTGGGTACCACTAGGTATACACTTTAGACAGACAGTGTTACAGTTTGTTTTATTTCAGTGCTGGAGAGAAATAATGTTAAACATGATCTACAGTCTCTTCTGTATGAGTATCATTTAATGATGTTACTGAAGAATGATGACCAATGAAAGCAGTCAATGAGAATCCACTGCACCTAGAAAAATATCGTGCTAGCCTTCTGAATATCAATCTTGTCACAGGTTCTTAGTATTAAAGAGATTTCTAAAACCCCAAAGTATTCACTGTCTTTCTCTATGTCTTTTCATGAAGTGGATTCAAGATCAAAGTTTTAAAATCAAAAAGGTTTTCTTTTTTAAAGAAGGTATTAACAAGATAAGACAAACTTTTTCATTATGTAGGGAAGAAAGGAAAATTATTTTATAATAAATAGATCCTCAACTACTAGCATTTTTAGGGATGATCATCTACATTTTATCATTTTATGACTAAATAGTGATTTTTATTCATTGGCAATTTAGAATTATAAACTTGACTTGATACTAACAGCATTTAATAGTAAAATTTTCCACACCAATTAATTAATTAATTTCTGTTATGCCATTTCTGTAGCCTTAAAGTTGTCTATGGTATATTGACAACTCAATTTGTTCACTCAAATTTTATATCTTCTGAACAACACAGTTTTGTATATTCATTATTTAAACTCTTACTTATATATGTTATTCTCTTATGATAAATTCCTAAGATTAAAATTGTTGAATTCCAGTGCATAGTGGTATTTTCCTCATAAATAGCTTGATCACTACAAGCATTATATTCTCTGACCAATGCTCTAATTTTCAATACTAATAGCCTATATTGGTGATTTGTTAATACCTTTGTGGCTTAATTGGAAGTACATGAAAAACTTCAGTGTTTAGAAGCTCCTTAGAGTGAGCACCGTGAAACAGCCTTCCAATTTACTCAGTCTAGTCAGAGCAAGTCAGAGCTTCACAAATAGTTTCAGCAATTAAACATGGCACGCTGATATGGGAGCAGTGGTAGGTTCCCATTATGAAAAGCTTTGAAATAAATCACAATTACATGGTGCTGTAAACGTATCCGCTAAGTGTAGGAGCACAATTAGGCATCTAATTATATAGGAAAACACAATCCCATCCCAAGTAAGAGCCTAAGCCACAAAACCTGTTCTTACTTGAGCCACTTTGCTCCACAAACCCCAGGGCTTGTCAAGTGGTTTCAGCGCTTGCAGGACTTTCAACAAATTTGCCCATTCTTACTTCACACTCTCTTCCCATTGTGAGCAATCTGCCCTATCCCCTCTGACACACCATCTTCATCGGATGCCATTTATTACCTTCCATGATTTGTTTCAGACCATATGTCCATCCATGTTGCTCACCTAACTTTTAGAAGTCAACATCTCCCAAAGAATTATCCAAAGGTTTGGGACTATTCAAAGACAATCACACCAATTAAGAACTGTGAGATGATTAGCAGAATATTTGATACCAAACAGGTCGTCCCTCAAGAAGTCATTTCCTCTACTAAAATTATACTAATAATGCTTAATTGTCTTTAGAGTTTTCATGCATATAGGGAAGACCTAGAAAACACAGATGTACATCTTTACTTCTCTATTTTTAGCCAGTGTGAGAAGCTGTAGTCTGGCTTACATCAGGGTTTAATTTCAGGATGTGATGCAGAGCCATAATGCTTATGTTTGGATAATTACAAGCATTCAATGCATATTATTCCCATATTCCAGTGAGCCCATGAGATCTTTTAAAAATTGTTTGTTACACAAAGTGTGAAAGAAAGACTTGGAAGATCAAGAGAATTTAATAGTCAACTTTATCTACTAACCACATCCTGCTCCCTCCTCTTTTCATTATGATATTGCAGCAATTTAGCCAGTAGCAAAACTCAACTCTTTAGAGGCAGATCAGAGGGACCCAACTCTTCTAGTGCACTTGGGCAGGGGCTTGGCACGGCTAAGGATTATTATATACCATTAAGTACTGTTAAATGCTGTTGAGTGTATTAGTTTGAAAATGAGATTTCTTTTAAGTCTTTGTTATAAGTGTGCTATAGTGTTTTTATTCCTATATATGAGTGAAACTGCTGTTAGCAAGCCAGTCAAGCATCTTCCCTGACACCTGCCATTTAAGTGGTCTCTTTTCTAATAACTGACTGGACTTTCCCCATTGCAGTTTGATTGTTTTAGATATTATAACGTCTGAAAATATTCCCTATGGGGGTACCACTGAAGCTGAAACCATGATTTATTATTATCACCTTCACCATCTTCGTCATCATCATTGTTATCATTGTGGTTGTTGTCATCATCATAATCATCGTCATCGTCATTCTCATCGTCATAGTCATCATCAACATCAACATCAATATCAACATCATCATCGTCTTGGGGTCCTTGATCCAGCCACAACTGCTCCAGATATACAATACTGATTTTGGAAGGCAGGAATACAGGGAAAGCAAGTTTTAGAAAATGCTATAAAGCCTATATCTATCTGTATTTATCTTTCTGTCTATCTATCTTGCTATCTATCTCTATCTGTGGCCATGGCTATGGCTATAGCTACACCTACAGCCATCTATATCTACTTATGCTCAAGGTAGATGAGTTGTAGGGAATTTCTTCAAGTAACTCATGGTGATTATTCACTATACTTTGTCTCGATAAAGGTTCTGTACTTGATAAAACTAGAAGCTGTGCTACCACTGCTACAAACGCAATCTTGCACTTGCATCAGTCATACATGTCCCTGTCCCCTCCTGGATATATTGCCAAGCTATTTGGCTAACATTGAGCCAGACAAGAGGTGTGATCAATTATTTTTTTAATATTGCAGTATTAGTCCCAAGAAAATGCTTCTTCGGAATAACCTTATTTTGTCTAATTTTTTTTTTTTGATTTTTCAAGACAGGGGTTCTCTGTGTAGCCCTGGCTGTACTGGAACTCACTCTGTAGACCAAGCTAGCCTCGAACTCAGATATCTGCCTGCCTCTGCCTCCCAAGTGCTGGGATTAAAGGCATGCGCCACCACTGCCCAGCTATTTTGTATAATTTTTATTTTTATCAGAAATTGAACTGAAATAAGGTGATTAAGAGAAGAGACAGGAAAAGACAGCAGAATATCCAGCATCAGTAGCAACAGTAGACTGAGAGGTTCCAGAGAATGTCAGGGTAAAGATTGGGGTGAGCTCTGATGATGCAGAGGTAGGGAGTATGATCTTCAAAGATGGAACAGTTCCAGAGAGCTAACACCGTCTAGGTCCCAATATCAAAATCTTAGGAATTTGCAGTTGGTGCTCATGACTGACATTTACTGCTATTGTAATCAAGGCCACTGGGCTGGCACTAAGAACACATAACAACAAGCTTGTAACCTCAGCTCCCTAAGCTGTGAGCTTCTGGCTTCCAAATGCAGAATCTTGGCACTCTAGCTTTCAGAGCTGAGTTAGAAGCCTAAGAATTTGTCAGGCTATCCCATAACACTTTCATACCTTAAGACTCAGGAGGGTCAAGACTGGAATTGCTACACCTTGAAATCAATTTCCATCTGAGTAGAGCATAAAGCTCTCTAGCACCAATGCATTGTCCTCCCAGGGTCTCTCAGCATATGTACTCTCTTACCTTTTACTCTGTCAGTTTAATTGATAGGTGTTCATTTCTATGAAGATGTATATGAGTCATTACAGTCTGCTACTTTCTACATGACAATCAAGCTCATCAAGTATCTGGCTAGTATGATGTTTTAGTCCTAATCTGCTTGGTTTTTCACATAAAATTAAGGTATCTATTCTTTTAGATTAATGGTAGAATCTAACTAGGGCTACTTTTAAAAATTAAATTAGTGCTTATTGTTGAGACTTACAAAAACCCTCTAAAAGTTTATTACACTAAAGTAGTTTAATATAAAGCACTTGAAATAATAGAAAAGAAGGAGGAGGAAAAGGAGAAGAAAGGGGAGAGAGGGATAAAGAGGAAGAGAGTTGGAACAGGAGAATGGAGAAGAAAAAGAAATGAGGAAGAAGTGGGGTAGAAATGGAATGAAAGAGAAGAACTAGGGAGGACAAAGTATGGGAATTTTTTAACCCAGTACTTCGATTTAGGAATAATTATAATAACGAAGATAAGAGCACAACTTAGGGATGACTTTTTATCACATGGGAATGTAAATCTCCTTTTATTACCCATATGATGCTATATGACTGAGTCCAAGAGCAGAGTGTTTATTGGGGGAAAGGGTTCAATGAGCTGGAAACTATAAAAGAAAATTTCAGGGAAAATCACCTGAATATTTTGACAACATAGTGAGAATAGAGAATCAAATTCTACTTTTCAGTAGAATTTTAGAAGGAGTGGGGAAAATAGCACATAGATAACTCACCAATTAAAATTTGGTGAAGATCCATGGACAAGAAGAGACATAAAGACCTGTGGCCCACCTAGAGATCTCATTTTTCAAATGTCACTGAAGCCAAAAATGTAGAAGTGATATTGTTGTTGTACACCTGACCTTAACTATGGCAAGAAGACATCAAAATGTTGTCAGCCATAGATACTGAGGTAGCTAAAAGAGAGAGAAGCAAAAATCACAAAGGATAGACCCATCTTCTGGCACCCCTGAAAAGCCAAGGAGTAGGTGGGTGGACTTGAAAATGACTTGTGTATCATTTGTAACAGTAGTTTTAAAGTCTACTACATCCTTGCTCATTTATAAACTGGTATTTATAATTTCCCTCCTGCTGTTAAAGAATAATAAAATATGTTGTTTCCAATGTATTATAAATACTGGATTTTATATAAACTTGTTAAATCACTCCTTAAAATGTATTTAATGTAAATGCCATACAGATCCTAAAACACATCATCTAGAATAAAATGAACTAGCAAGCTCCTCATCAATCAGTCAGATTTCCTATAATCAAACATTCTTTTTATTTCTTTGAATTTAAACTTGCAAAGTCAGTGTAGAATTTAATCTAGTTTAATTGAATTTTATGATTGAAAGTATCGTTTAAATCAATTTATTGTAATGCTCTGTAGTGAAAATATGCAAATGAGATACAGTTCTACATTTTTTATTCTAATTGTTTGAGATCATAGAGCTCCAGGTAACAGAAAGCATAAGAGGAGGTGTTATTGTGGGGAGCCCTGTTAAATTGTTATAGAGCCACACAGTGAAACCCTATATGGTATAAAAAAATAATAATTCTACTTCCTGTTAATAGCACATATCATAGATGTGTCGCAGAGCCATTCTTCCAAGCCCTAAATGTGGATTTGATCTTTTTAAGCAAAAGAATTCTAAAAGATATCTGAAAAGCATTAACAGTCATCACTTGAGGGAGATTCAGTTGGATGCTAGACAAATAAGACACACTTGAAGAAAGAATGCTTGCCAATCTGTAATGCCTAAATCCTGAGATTTAAACCTAAACTATTGCAACATATGTGTATGTATAATTGTAACTAAAATCATGACAATAAAATATGCAATATTATAAACTTTCATGAATAAGTTATAACTGCCAAAGCATACTTCAATAAAAATATATTGCTCAATGAGATAAAAATTTCCCTCTTGTGAATACACATTGTTTATCACTAGAGTGTACTAGTATAATTACTCTTCTATTCTATTTTTCATGTTATCTGCTGAAAAATGTCCATGAAGCACATGTTTCAAAAAAGAAAGTATTATCTGGTCATTTCAATCATTCTAGCTGGTTTTATTATCTCTTCCCAATTATTTTGCCAAAAATGCTTAATCATTGTTATAATAATTGACCTTAGTTAGATAGAATGATAAATACTTTTGTATTTTACTTATAAAGCAAATAGACAGCATTTAATTTATGAAATTACATTACATATTTGGTTATTTGAGTCATTTACTTTTCAATTTTGTGGACACTTTAGAAGTGCATAAAAGCAGTTGGACTTTTCTTGGGAACAACTTACTTAAGAGAAAGAATGGAGAAATATTATTATTTTTTAATTCCAATGATTTTCCAACTACCTTTGCAATAAAATAGTCTCATCTTTTCAAAAATTTTAAACAATTTCTTTAAAATCTTGGAGTTGATTATGTTTATTTAAATGTTTACCTTATTTATGCATATGTGCATACACATAAATGCACATAACCTAAACGTATATAAACATAACCTAATTGGAAAAGTCAATCTTTACTATCATATTCACTAGTCTAGTATAACTATATGCTGACAAAATTACCTGATATTTCCAGATATGCTTCCTGACTGTGGATGCAAAAATGACCAGTGTTGTGGAATTGGTTTTTTGCTTGCACATGTTATTTGGGAATTGCAGGAGAATTTTGCAAGACCCTGGGGGGTCACAGCCCTCAGCTGATTCTGATTGGTGAATAAAGTTGCCGACAGCCAATGGCTGGGAAGATAAAGGGAGGTGAGACTTTAGGATTCAGTAGGCAAGGGTACCTAAAAAGAAGCAGAACCATCAGGCCTGAGAAGTGTAGGATGCAAAGACAGCCAACATGCAAGAGTTGGGGGGTCGTGGTCCATGAGGGCTACAGTCTGGGTTGGTCAGGATGAAATCTAAAGTTTAGTAAGTAAGCAATAATTCAGGAATATTGGAGGGGAGAGTTTGCTAGCCATGTGGAAATTTTGGGGTGGCCCCTCCATTGAGCTGCTTAGAAAATATTAAATATAAGACTGTGTGTGTCTGTCTTTCATGTGAGAATCCAGAGTATCAGGGTGGGTAGCAAGAAACTCAAGCTGTAGACACACCAGGGACTAGAGCATATTACTCAACTATAGCTATGGAGCAATTGCCTCTCAGCTCTGATGCAATGACTTCTGCATCATCATCACATAGTATACCCTCACCCCTGTCCCAAGCCACGAATCCAAAGAAAACCTTCCTTCTTTAAAAAAATTAAATTAAAATTAACATGGATGTTCACATGACTATACTCTACTTCAGACATCTCTTTCTGATACAGATCAATCAGCATACCAGGCCTGGAGATTTTTGTATAAGTTAAACAACTAAGAACTAGAGTCTTGTACAAAAGCTTTCTTCGTGTACCATGTAGTTAAGTCTCACATAGCAGCTATCAGGTTTTTGATAATAGAGAGGGTAGAAGAGGGGACAATTTGAATCAACAAAAGTTCAGCCCTGTGTTGCCTTACCCCACACTTACTAGGTCAGAGCATACTGATGCAAATGGAAGGGCAGAGATTTTCTTGTCAAACTTCAGTCTTACATCAAATACATGTGACATGAAAGCACAGAAACCTGTGGCATGTGTGTTCTTCCCTGTTAGAAGGAGGCGTCATGGACATCACATACAATGTCCCTCTGCTTAATGTCCTTAGATTGGCTACAACCAAAAGCAATGTGCTAATAATGTAATATCAAATATGAGTTTTGCTTAGAGTAGCACAATTGTGAAAGAAGCATTACAGGCAGGGACAATGGCAGGACACTCTCAGGGCAGCGTTAGAAAGGAAAATATAGAAAGAAAACTAGAAATCATTTCTGTAAAGCTTCCTTATGAAGATCTCCTCTATAAGTCTTTTAATTTATTTTTTTTTTGAATTAAAAAATATGCGCTCATGAGGCTGAACGTGGGTCTGCAGGCTTGGAAGTAAGAACAACCACATTTGCTTATCAAACTACTGTGCCAGCTCTGTCTTTAAAAGTCTCAAAGTGCCTCAAGTGGTTCCTATCTGGGAGAGCTAATCCAGATTCACTATACACTGCACTTGAGAATGGTATGAACCAGATAACCTCAGCACCAGACCCTGACTAGATGGGAGAGTCAATTTGTCTCCAAGCAAAAGTAAAGGAAAGAAGACGCTGAATATTTACACAAAATTCATGAGGCATTTCTAAAATGGTTTCACAGTTGTCAGCAGAAGTAGGTTGCAGATACATAAAAGGAAGTCAAGGCAAACTTCATTTCTCTGTATACCCATCGTATAGAACAAAAAGGTACCCACTGAAATACATGTCAAAAAATGTACAAGGGGAAGAACTTTGAGTGGTGGAACTTTGTTTCATTTTGTGTTTGAATGATGTTCTCTGTAACTTTTGTCTAATACTGGTACGAATTCAAGGCTTTGAACTTGGTACTTCTGACCTACCCAGCCACATCTAACACCCATATTTACTCAGTACAAATTTAAGAAGACAAAGGTCTCCAGGGTTCTAACCTATTATACTGAGTCATACATGGATGGAGGATCTTAATTATTATAACTGTTGCATTATACTTCCCAATGTTCCCTCAAAATAACCTACAAAGAAGAAATTCCCTTGCAGATGCCTGAGATGGAACCTATCTCCTTATCCATCTGACTTCATCCTCAACTCTCAAATATGCTCCTTGGGCCCCTTCATAGTGACTTTGAATACCATTTGTAAAATACAACACTAATTCAAATTTATGAACTATGAAGTCATACTTGCAATGGCACTTTTTAGAATAAAGTTAAAAACTTCAAAGTAATTAGTTCTTAACATAATCAATTCAGAACTAATAGGCACTATGAGTCAGATAGCCTAAGTCTGAGGCCTAGGCTAGGTCCTAATGGGTTATATTCATAATCTTTACAATATACTAAACATGCATGGCTATTGTTTAACCTACCTATGAACATCTAGGTTAAAGGATTGTTAGGAAAAATAGCAACAATACTTGTCCAGACGCTATTATCTGCTATCTCTCTAGTTCAGAGTAAGTACTTAGCAAATAATAAATGAATTTGTGGAGATTAATAGTGTGCAGTCTTTATATTATTTTTAGTAAGTTTTTTCTATACACCCACTCAATTCTTCCTCTGTTAGCAAACCAACTGGACTTTTAAAAGCTTATTTGGGTATCTTTATTTTCAAGACAAAGAAAGAAGAAATGCATGTAAATTCATATTTTGGATATTCAAATAGGGAAAACAATCCTATTATAGATGCAATTGGTTCAGAAGGAAAGAAGGGGTTATTAAATCAGCTGAATATTCTCCGAGTATATTACCTGCCATATAAGGTCACAGTCACTTTTGAAGCTCCACATGAGAAAGGGGGAATGACCACAGAGGAGTCAAACTGTACTGAAGGAAGTTCTACATGTTTAGAAAAATTCGAAAGTAGTTTAATATATAATAGAGTGTCATTATGCTTACATTATCATTAGAGATTTCTGTCTTTTAAACCTGGATTTTTTAAGATAAAAATATTGTAAATGTTCTTTCAAATTCTACAAACAGGGGTATGCACTTCTTCAAATACTTTGACACTCTAGCAATTGATTTTCCCTTTTCAAAGAATCTATCTGTGGGGACTGCACATTTACTTGAAAAAACATAGGAGGTATTATACTACAATGCTATCAGCTGCTGTCTTATAGACATTACTTCTTGGTTTCACAGGAAATCAAAGTCATTAGGATCTGGCTAGATTTAAGACCCAGTCCACAAGTTGAAATCCATACCTGGTGCTATGACTGGGGGCAAGAACCTATACACATTGGTAGGTCATAGATTTTAGGGAAGAACTTATTATAATTATTCTGCTAAATGGACATAATATTATGCTGTCTCTTATTGACTAGTCATTATACCAATAGAATACTACATTGGCTAATACTCCTTAGTGACGTTCCTTTTTTGTACTAGATGGAGATTCACAAACAATTGATTAAGGTGAAAAAGTTAGAGAGTTGAAGGTTCTGTTCTAAACACGGACATCTATATTAAAACCCTTCCTCCCAGGGATCAGGAATCATTGTAAAAGAGGAAGCAGAAAGATTTTAAGAGATGCACGTGGAAACTATGATTTTGGACAAAACAGGAAATTTGTGCATATTACTTCATAGCAGTAGAGATGCACACACAAGATTTGTACACATTCAAGATTTGTACACATTCAAGATTTTTACATATTCAAGCCAGACAAAATTCCAGCCTAGAGTGCTGAGGTGGTCAAGTCTCAACCATAGCTAAGTAGGTATTAGAAGTTGATAGCTGTAAAGATAAGGAGATTCAGTTTTCCTTAAGACTAAGGCCTCATATGGGTAGACCACCCTAAAGTGAAGTACGGAATGAACTGAATTCAATGTGCTAAAAATGAAAGTCTACCCAAAGTTTGGTAAGTATGAAGTGGAGTTGGATCTGAGAGGAATGATAAATATACCTGAAATACAGTCTAAAGGCTCAAGTACTAGTTAAAAATGAGGGGCAGGGGAGGAAGAAGGCTGAATGAGAAGACAAGATGAGTTTCAAATACTATTCAATCAAAAGTGTGTAACTCTGGCCAAGTTACCCTTGATCCATCTAAAACTGCTTTTACCAGTCCTGATTATGGAGTTTTAAATTTACAAGTTTCTTGGTCCAAAAAATTGACCTAATTCAGATAAAATCTTCAGTACAGTACAAAGTATTTCATGAAGACTCATTAACTACAGGGAATGGCTAACACTATTGCTGCTGCTTCGGTACTGTCGGCGTAGAGTAGAAATCATGCTAGCAGTGACACTGATAGTCTTATTAACAGTATTGTGTGTAAGTAATCCCAGCACTCTAGGAAGAGGCAGGCAGATCTCAGGGATTAGAAGCCATTGTGACCTACATAGTAACTTTGAGTCCAGTCGGACCTACACAGTGAGATACCACTGTTCTAAAAAATAGTTTTACATGTAAAGATTTCAATGACCAGTTCACTTTCTCTACTACATTAAGACTTCCTCATAAGTATATGATATAATTCTTAACAAAGGTGTAGATTAACAATATGTATATATTACATGTCAGATTGGTCGATATATGCATAATATAGCTGGCAAAATATAAAATATTTTCATTTTACACAAGAAGTAAAATTAAACTCACCAGGTTCTCCATTTGATATGTTCCCTCACTCAAATCTATTGCAGATGACTTATTTAGATTGTTTTAGTTTTACCAGACCACAGTATGTGTATTTTAATATAACCAACTGCCTAGTTCATCTATGTTGGTTCACCTGCCAGAAAAAATACATGCAAATCAAAGAATATTATTTGATTAAAGAAAATTAAAGTGATAGGTTTGCATAAATGTTGCTCACAAAGTCAAACTTTAGCTTAGAATGCAATAGTTTTGACATTGCTATCACTTTAACAGAGTGGTCTTCTCTTATAAATACTAAAGGTACAGGATTTGGTCCCCAGGGATACGTGCAGATAGTCACTAGTCAAGTAAACATGTCATTAGCCCTGGTAATGTGTTCAAAAGTTTTCAAAATACTATATACCAAAAACATTTCAGTACAACAACAGCAACAAAAAATGATTTCACTTCTGATATCGATATAAATACTACTTTAAAATACAAAATACTAGCAAAGAGTACAATTGGTAAAAAGTTTCAGATGTATCAATATCTTTATTGAACTATTTCTTTGTCTTCTAATCTTAATGCAAATAAAATTAAGTTGTATAAAATGTGCCCTTTTATACCAATATCATGGAATGTTATGATATATATAATCATGTTAAATAATATATTACACAAAACAATGAATGACATAAAGTTTGAAATTTAGGGGGTTATTTTACTTTTTGATTCTTTTGGGAGGCAATAAGTAACATGATATAGCCAAATCCTGTTGTGGATGGCCCTGGTGCTGTTTGTATTTTGATGTTAATTTTGATTTTCCAAGAGGGGTTGTCTGTAACAAGGAATGAGTCATGAATTCAGGTAACTTCTTGTGAACCATCTCCCCCCATCCCCCGCATGAAAAAAGGACCCAATCACTGGGCAAGTAGGTGGGACTTCTGGGCTGGATAGGGAAGAGAGTAGGCAAGAGAGAGATAGGGGCTTTTGGACCAGGATAGCAAGAGGACAAGATGTAGCTACTAGTGTCTCCCAGTTTTAATGGCGGTTCTGCCAGGAATCAACACTAGAGGATTTAGATTTAATATGGCTTAAAAGATTTGGATTCACTCCTGGGAATATACCGAAAAGATACTGAAACATGTAATAAGGACACATGCTCCACCATGTTCATAGCAGCCTTATTTATAATAG
>NW_022196913.1:88871224-88874319 GCF_008632895.1 Mastomys coucha
TTTTGTTTGTTTCTTTGTTTTTTGGAGGGGAAACTGGCAAAGGAGAAATTTACATGTAAATAAAGAAAGTATCTAATAAAAAAAAAGCTATGAAAGAAAAAAAAAGATTAGGATTCTAATTTTGCCCAGAGATTGAGTTACCATTATTTCTGTATTAAGTTTGTGTGTGTTTTTCTTTCACACAGTGGATCAACTGGGTTTC
This sequence comes from Mastomys coucha, assembly GCF_008632895.1. Lineage (NCBI taxonomy): Eukaryota > Metazoa > Chordata > Mammalia > Rodentia > Muridae > Mastomys > Mastomys coucha. The sequence continues at coordinate 88,871,427 of NW_022196913.1, forward strand.
AGGGAAAAAGGTAAAGTGGCACAGAGCTGGGTTTAGCATGGTATGGTGCCACTATTCTAATATTTCCCACAACAAAATCCATGTAAATCTGTCCTCAAAAATCTATATTTGATTGCATAGGCAGTATTGTAATATAAAATCATGCAATTTGAATTGTGATTATAAAGGGTAGATAAAATATACATCTATGTATTTAGTTTACAAATAAAATGGTAGCATTCTACATCTCTTAAAATTTATTTTGTCTTTTTTCTTTTTTCATTAATGTATTTATTTATTCATTTTACATCCCAATGGCAGCCAACTTTTCCCTCCAGTCTGCTCCTCACACAGCCCCTTCACCCACACTCCCTCCCCTTTACCTCTGAGAAGAGGAAGGTCTCCCCTGGGTACCAACCCACCTAACCACCTCAAGTCACTGCAGCACTAGGCACATCCTCTCCCACTGAGGCCAGACAAAGCAGGCAACAAGTTTAGGAGAACAGGATCCACAGACAGGCAACAGAATCAGGGTAAGCCCCCACTCCAATCGTGTGGGCAACTGCAAGAAGACCAGTCTGCACATCTGATACATATGTACAGGGGCATAGGTCTAGCCCTTATATGCTCTTGGGTTGGTGGTTCAGTCTCTGGAAACCCCGGAGTATGCAGTTTAGTTGACTATGATGGTCTCCTTTTGAAGTCACTATCCCTTCAGGGTTCCTCATTCCTTCCCTCCAACTCTTCCACAACACTTCCCAAGCTCAATCTAATGTTCAGCTATGGGTCTCCACATTTGCTTTGGGCAGCTGACAGTTATGCTAGGCTCCTGTCTGTGAATCTAATTGTATATATTTTTAAATACATACAGATAGTAAATAATCAGGAATGCTTATATGGACATTGATTTAATAGTGGGAAAATTGCCCATGTGTTTTCTATAATTGGCTAAGCAACTTAGGTTTTTGGGGGTTTTTTTGTTTTGTTTTGTTTTGTTTTTGTTTTTTAAAGAAAACACCAAAATTAAAAGAGAACTTGAAAGAGAAATAAATCAGTAAGATTGATGTGAGGATAGCTACAACCTGTGTTTAATTAGTTACTCAGTATGATGTATTGAGTGAAAGATGTTTTCACCATCTCAATGTCGAGTTTACTTTATTTGCATGATTATATTTATACCACTACCCATTAAAAATACCAGAACACTCACAAACTGATAGAGGAAGACTTCAGTGTCCCATTCTCACCAACCGACAGGTCATCCAGACAAAAACAAAACAGAAAAAGGCTGAAGTTTACTTACGTTATAAACCAAATGAACCCAATGGATATTTACAGAATATTTCACCCAAACAAAAAAGAATATACCTTCTTTTCAGCACCTCAAGGAACTTTCTCCATAATTAACTACAGTAAACTCAGGCACAAAGCAAGTCAGAATAGATCCAAGAAAATCAAAATAAATCCTTGCATTCTATCAGACCACAAGAGATAAACGTCAGATATCAAAAACAACATGAAATTTACACACCCATAGAACCTAAACAATTCTTTACTGAATTTAAAAGGAGAAATAACCAAAAAAATTAAAGACTTTCTAGAAATTAGTGAAAATGAATACAAAACAAACTTGTGAGACACAATGAAAACAATGTTAAGAGAAACATTTGTCATATTTACTGCCTACAAAACAAAACTGCAGAAGTCTCATGTTAGTAACTTAAAAGCACATACGAAAACTCTAGAACAGAAGAAGCAAGCACACTTAAGAATGGTAGATGTCAAGAAATTATCAAATTGAAGGTTGAAAATCAATAAAACAGAAATAAAAAGAACAATGAAAAGAATTGACAAAAAGAGTTGTTTCTTTGAGAAAAGCATATCCAAACTAAGTAAAAAATGGAGAAAATATCCAAATTACTAAAGTCAAAAATGAAGAGCCAAAAATTGGACACCAAGAAAACCCAGAAAATCAGAAGAGCACAATTTAAGAGTCTGTACTCTACCAAATTGGAAAATCTAAAAGAAATTGGTAATGTTATTGATTGGTAACACTTGCCAACATTAAATTAAGATCAGATTAATGATTTAAACAGACCTATAACTCCTAGTAAAATAGAAGTAGACATTAAAAATCTCCCAACAAGAAAAAGGGCCAGGCAGCTTTACTGAAGAATTCTGCCAGACTGTCAAAAAAGTGTTAATGGCAAGATTACTTAAATTATTCCACATAATAGAAACAGAAGAAATATTTCAGGATATTTTATGAGGCCAAAGTTACTTTGATACACAAACTACATAAAGCCACAACAAATAAAAAGAATTACAGACCAATTTCCCTTATGAACATAGATGCAAAAATACTCAATAAATTACATACAAACTGAATCCAAGAGCACATCAGAAAAAAAAATCATCTACCATGATCAAATAGGCTCCATCCCAGATATGCAGGGGTAGTTCAATATATAAAAGTCAGTCAGTATAATCTATCTTATAAATATACTGAAAGAAAACTACATGATCACCTCATTAGATGCAGAAAACTACTTTGACAAAATCCAACACCCCTTGAAGATAACGTTCTAGCTAGATTAGGGATAAAAGAGACATATCTAAATATAATAAAGACAATTTACATCAAGCTTGTAACCAATATCAGATTAAATAGAGGAACTCAATGCAATTCCACTAAAATCAGAAAGAAGTCAGGCTTGTCTACTTTCTTAATATCCAATTGAAGTTCTAGTTGGAATACACAGACAACTGAAAGAGATCAATGGGATACAAACTGGCAAGGAGGAAGGCAAAGGTTCATTATTTGCAGGTGATGTGATAGTATAATTAAGTGACCCTAAAAATTACACCAGAGAACTTCTACAGCTGATAAATAATTTTTTTTTAATTTGATGTT
>NW_022196913.1:88874329-88876394 GCF_008632895.1 Mastomys coucha
AAGAAAAGAAAATATAAAAAGCAAGAACTAAAGCAATCTTCTGTTTCCTCCCCGCTTCCCCTACTTAACAGCCCACCCCCTCCTGCTTACTGGGCCTGGCATTCCCCTACACTGGGACATAGAACATTCACAGGGCCAAGGGCCTCTCCTCCCACTGATGACCAACTTGGCCATCCTCTGCTACATATGCTGCTAGAGCCATTGGTCCCAACATTTGTACCCTTTGGTTGGTGGTTTAGTCCCTGGAAGCTCTGAGGGTACTAGTTAGTTCATATTGTTTTTCCTCCTAAGGGACTGCAAGCCCTTCAGCTCCTTGGGTCCTTTCTCTAGCTCCTTCACTGGGGACCCTGTACTCAGTCCAATGGATGGCTGTGAGCCTCTACTTCTGTATTAGTCGGGTACTGTCAGAGCCTCTCAGAAGACAGCTATATCAGGCTCCTCTCATCCAGCCCTTGCTGGCATGCACAATAGTATCTAGATTTGATGACTGAATATGGGAAGGATTCCCCGGTAGAACAGTCTCTGAATTGTCCTTGATTTAGTCTCTGTTCCAGAGTTAGTCTCTACAACTCCTTCCATGGGTATTTTGTTCCCCCCTTTAAAAAGGAATGAAGTATCCACACTTTGGTCTTCCTTCTTCTTGAGTTTCTTGTGGTTTGTCTTTTGTACTTTGTATATTCCAATCTGATAAATACTTTTAGCAAATTGTTGGATACAAAATTAACCCAAAGTATATAGCCCTAATGTATACAGATGACAGATTGAGAAACAAATCAGAGAAACAATAGCTTTCATAATATCCTCAAATAATATAATATATCTTGGAGCTACTCAACCAAACAACTGAATGACTAGTATGATCAATTCCAGTTTTGAAGAAAGAAATTGAAGAAGATATCAGAGGATAAAAAAGATTTTCCATAGCCATAGATCTGTAGGATTAGAATAGTAAAAATTGCCATGCTACCAGAAGCAATCAACAGACTCAATGGAAACTCCTTTTAAATTATAACACAACTCTTTACAGACCACTAAACCACAATTTTTCATAGGAGAAGTAATCAGGATCACTGAAATAATCTTGAATGATAAAAGAACTGCAAATGGTATCACCATACTAAATTTAAAATTGTCCTGTAGAGTAATAGAATCAATGGAATCTAATTGAAGACCCAGACAAAAATCCACACACCTATGGACACTTGATTTATGATCAAGAGGCCAGAAATATACAATAGGGAAAAAAAGAAAAGATATTCATGCTTGTCTAACTGAATGTCTTCTGAATGCAGATGATTGTAGCAAATAGATCCATATTTATCACTCAGCACAAAATTCAAGCCTTAGTGGAACAAAAATCTCAATGTAAACTAGACACTTTGAAATGGATAGAAAAGTAAGAGGGGGAATAGCCTTGAAACATTGGCATAGGATGTAACTCTCTGAAGAGAACAAAAATAATGCCAGCACTAAGATCAGCAATTAATGAATTGGACCTCATTAAAATGAAAGGGAAAGAACACAATCAATAAGACAAAGCAACAGCCTAAAGAATGGAGAAAAATTGCCATCTCCATATAGAAATCTAGTATGCAAGTTACATAAAGAACTCCAGAAACTAAATAAAAAAAACTGAATAAAAAAAACTAAATAATCCAATTTAAAATGGAGTATAGATCTAAACAGAGAAATTTCAATAGAGTAATCTCAAATGGATGATAAACACTTAACAAACTAACTGCTCAACATCCTCAGCCACCAGGGAAATGCAAATCAGAACAACTTTGAGATCCCATCTCATACCTAAGATCAATGGCTAAGATCAATAACACAGAATGGCTAAGATCAATAACACAAGTCATAGCTCCATAGTGCTGGAGAGAGGATATGGTGCAAGGGATCATTCCTCCATTGATGATGGGGTGCAAATTTGGACATCCACTATGGATATCAATATGGCACTTTCTCAGAAAACTAGGAATCAACCTATTTCAAGACCCTGCTCAGGCAAATACTACTACAAGAACACTTGCTCAACCAAACTGTGGTCACCAAACTATAGTTA
>NW_022196913.1:88876404-88903033 GCF_008632895.1 Mastomys coucha
GTGATTATTTGGGAATTTCATACAATGGACCCTGATCACATTCTCTTCCCATTTCTCCCAGGTCTTTGCTTCAACATTGGTACCTTTCCTAAAGAAAGAGAAACAAATATACCACGTCCAGTTGGTTGCTCATATGCTCACTGTAGTATTTCCAAGATCCCAATGGCCAGTCCCTTGAAAATAAGTGTTTCTGCCCATACTGGAGAAATGGCTCAGTGTTTAAGGTCCTGAGTTCAATTCCCAACAACTGCTTGGTGACTCACAACAACCTGTGGTGGGAATTTGATGTCCTCTTTTGCATGCAGACATATATGCAATTAGAGTACTCATGTACATTAAATAAATAAATAGTTCTTCCCCAGCACAACTCCTCCACCCACTGCCAGAAGCTGTCTGGCAACTCAACTATGAAGAGCAACACTTCAAAATACTTAACACAATTTTAAAGGAATCTCTTTAATGGCTTCCTGTCTAGACTGTTTTATGTCTTTGTAGAGATGGAGAATTTGTCACAGAAACCTTCAACATCCCTCATTCTTAATTATGTGTCTGCAGTCATTGATATTATTGCAAAAGAAGCTTTCTTGCCCATAACAGCCCCAGCCACACAGATCGTGGACTTCCACATGCCCTTCAGTAGCAGCACAGAAGTGAGACTTCTACATATTCTCCACTGTCAGAATGGACCACAGACCTCCACATGGCCTCCAGCACCAGCATGGAAAAACACATCAATGTGGTCTTCTGCTGCAACCCTGATTGTGAACATCAACATGATCTGTGGTGGCAGCAAGGACCACAAAGATCAATATGGCCCCTAATATTTGTGTGTGTACAAATGGGCATATTATTTATATTATATATATAATCTGAATAAATAAAGGTTATATGTATTATATATAAATTATTTATATGTGTTTTATATGTATGTGTCATTTTAGTAAACACAAAACAGTAATTTACCCTGTAGACTTTTCAAACTATTTTAATGTTATTTATAACTCCTACACCCTTCTTTATCTGTAACACCCTCCTTTCTCCACTTCCTAGTTAAAATCCCTCCCCACGTTTTCCCTTTCAAAGAACCTATGTTGTACTATTCTTTTCTCCAGGACTATTTCTTCCCTTCCTCATGGTCCCTTTTACTTTCCTTGTTTCTTTGATTAATTCAAGTTATATCTTCTCATCTAATGAACCACAGCTAGAATCCAAAACTAAGAGACACCATGTGGTATATGCCTTTCTGCATCTGAGTTACCTCATTTAGTATATTTTATAGTTTCATCCATTTATCATTTTCTTTACAGCTGAATATAATTCCATGATTTATATGTACCATATTTTCATATATTTATATATTTTATATACTTTTATTGACATTTCATCAGTTGAAGAACATTAAGGCTTTCTCCCTTCCAGGCTAGTATGAGAAAATAGAATAACAGTGACTGTGGCTAAGCCCTCTTTGTAGAGTAAGATATCAAATCCTTTGGACATATATCAAAGAGTGGTATTGCTGGGTCCTTTTTCAGATTAGAACTTAGCTATTTCAGTATTCTCCACACTGATTTCCATAGTGGCTGCTTTAGTTTGTCATTCCATCATCAGCAAATGAAGGCTCTGCTTTCCCCAGATTTATTTCCATCACCTTAGATACTTGGGCTAGGCTAACAATAAATCTTGAAGTTACTATTTTAATTTCTATAATTGTTATAAACATTGAGCTCTTTTTAATTATCCATTTTTAGTATTTCTTTTGAAGAAATTCATTCACACAACTGAAAACACAACTAATTATCTATGGCTTATGATGCCATGCACCATAGAAAAGAATATACAAATACTTTAAAAAAAAAAAGAATGATTTCTAACTACCTTTTAAATATCTACTTTTAAATGTGGAGATTAACATAGTTCTTACTCTTCCTCAGAGAAGGTTATTTTTACAACAGATGCAGACAATTTAAGAAATAAGTATTTGAGCAAAATAAAGAGAAAAACCAACTGTGAGGTTCACAACCCCATGAAAAACACAACACAGTCACTTAAGGCTGGAACATCATGGAATATGGGGCAGAAAGATTGTAAAGACCAGAAGAATAGGGGGTTTTATGTAATGTAGTATCTTCTATGTATGATAGCAAAGGTGATGCCATGAAATTACATTATGCTCCCAAAATAAGACTAGCCCAATGCTAGTTGACGTGCACTCATTTATGGAATGCCACACAGATTGATTATAAGTAAAAATAAAACTAAACACAAAAGAAGAGCTAAGCTGCATAGATAACTGTTAGCTGAAAATTACCAAACCTGCTGTGGCTTAAGTAGAAATTAGTTCAAAATAAAATGACTAATGAAATTGCCCAGAAACTGGAGACACAAAATTTAATTAGAAATTTCAGAAATAACGTCACAGCTCCCTTGTAGATCAGATCTACATAGCAAATGCTTCCCTTCCCCCCAAATCAGGAAACCTGTAGACTCTAAACCTCAATATTATTGCATGGTTCAAATGATGATGCCATTGCTATGTGCATTAACTTTACTGCTGACATGATCATTGGGACAATGGATGCCCCTGTGTGTTTCAGCAGGGGAAAGCATATATGGGGAAAAGGGAGCTAAATAGAATTGTGTAGCAACCCATCACATCCACTGGAACAGGTACTACTCCAAGTAAATGGAGAACATAGAACTCTAAACAAAATCACCATGTCTTAAGGTTCTGCAGTTACTCCTAAGAAGCACCTCCTTAAATCTAATGGTTTTTCCTGTATCTATAACATTTGTTATTCTTAAGCATGTTCAGAAGTAAAAGTTGCTGAGCACTTTAATCAGTTTCCATTGAAGGAATTTGTGCAGTTTATATAAGCTACTCATAGCATCACATTCCTTTAGCCTTGATTTTAGTTATAGCCATTATGAAAGGTTCTATATGACTTTCAATGCTCATGAACCTAAACATTCCCCAACTCACTGAGGTGCTGCTAGATCTTGAAAAGGCAGAGAAGCCAATATAAGCAGTCTCTTGTGCACATAGCTATTATCCCAGGAGAAGCCTTTGCCCAGCAGGGAACAGAGGCAGCAGATAATATTCAGCCAAGGGCTTCTTGAGCTTTATGATGGAGAACAAATTTCCTTCCTTCCTACATTATGTTCTTTTCTTTCTCTTAAGTTTCCATGCACAGAGACCAACACATACACTTTTTTAAGATCACAAACTTAAGTGTTGCGGCAATGTCAAATTTCCTTAAGAGACTCTAAAACCTGACTTTGACTTTCTGAACTTGACCTTGTCACAGTCGATAAAAAGCATTGTGGGGACAGACACAGTTCTGAAGCTCCCACTGTTTTGCTCTTGACCTTCAGGACAACATATTTTCAAAGCCATTTTGAATATCTTAAGGTAGTCTTGTGGAATCCAATCATGCTTCTCACAGCAGTGGTGCTGGTCTCGATTCCTACGTGGACTTTCCTTCCTTCCATGTCTTCTGCCTGCTTTCAGTACTGCTTCCTGTATTAACCCCAAGACAAATGACCTGCTAAGACCTCATCCCATGATCTAAATTCCTTGAACTCAAATAACAACTCTAGGATGAGCTCATGTCAAGACATCAAGGTGGAGAAAATATTTGGAAACACACTGTTGAGTGGTGAAAGACTACATGTTATCCATTAATTCTTTCTTATTGCTATTTCTATTTGTATAGATAGCACTTTGGTCTTTAAAATGAAGGCTGGTTAGATACAAGTTTTACTACAAAATGAAAATTTTTACTAAAATCTGAGATTTTTAAAAATAATTCCTAAATCCCCATTTTCATTTTTTTGTCTTTTAAAATGAGTTTGATGTTATGAGCATCTTAGATGAAAATATAATAAGGTACAGCATTACTTAAATTGCTAAGAATTTGATATTGTTTGATGACTATTATTTCATCTACACTTACTTTTCTTTTTATTCATTATTCGCTAGATGTACTAGCATTCCTACTTATCATTAAAGCAAAAGTTTTTCTGATTCTGTCAACCTGAGATATTCTCTACCTTCCAAAAATCCACTATCTCTATCAGTTGTATGTTAGCTTATACTTTCTTGAATAAGATCTGTGCCTTCCAAAAAAGGGGATTAGGTAGCTTAATCTAGTTTTTGCAAAATAGATGTTTATTCTTGTACATAGAATCACATCACATGTACATTTTCCCAATCACATCAGAAGTAACCCTGACATGACTGATACATGATCTCTAGAGATTGAGGCATGAGACGGTTTTTGAAGCATATCACAGAAACTGCATGGTGAAAAGCTGGAGCTAGTAATTTGCACTGTGCTGGGAAGGCATATGATGATTTCTTGGAGTTAGAACTAGGATTATAAGAAAGAATAAGAGTTAGATACAGTCAATGGAACTTATTAAAAAATGATTATGTGATCACCCTAAAAGGATAGATTCTGGATGCACAGGGCATGATGTACAATGTGAAGAGATAACCAGTTCACATTGCTAGAAGCCTGGTCATAGATTCCTTTGAAGAATCTCTACAGAAGCCATGAGTGCTTTGTGAGAGAACAGTTCAAATGAAATGTTTCCTAGTTCTGCCATCTCTATTTTTCCTTGGTCAACTGCTAATTCTGAGGACACTGAGTCAGGAGTGGGTGTGTGCAGTAAAGAGCTTTACATCAGTAAAGCTAAAATGGAAAAACTTTCTTTTTTATTTTTATTTTTTATTCACTTTATATCCCAATCACAGACCTCCTATCCTTCCTCTTTTCCTAGTCCCAGCCTGACAAATCTCTTCCCCTATTGCTCCCGTCCCTTTTCCTCCGAGAAGGGGAGCCCCACTTGGGTACTACCCCACCCTGGGAAAACTTTCTTTCAATACGTACTCTGTATACCCCAGCCTGCAGCAGAGCCTAGATGAGCAAGCTATTAGGTTTTAGACTTTCTGTGTTCGATGATACTGAAAACAGTTGTTATAAAATGAGACATGTGTTGTTGCAAATGTCAAGAGGATTTTTATTGTGTGAAAGTGATGAGGTAAATAACAAATACATCTCAAAATTTCCATCAAGGTTTGAGAAAGAATAGGGTCAACAGGACGTCTTGGAACCATCATAGTCAGAAAGATAATGTCATTGTCAATGGAGAGTCTTAGAGAAGGAGTCTTTCAGCATAATGCTTGTCTTTGAATGGAGAGATCAGGTAACATAAATAGTCCACTATTCATCCTAACCGCTTACTGGTTGAATAGCTGTTGCAGCATTTTCTCTGTCCAATCAGATTAGGGCAGTGACAGGTCTGTGATTGGACAGGAATAGAGAGGTGAAGCTAGAAGTTTAGGAGTGAGGGAGGTAGAAGAGCAGGAGAAAAAAAGCGAGAGACATCATGGAGGTGGATAACAGGAGGAAGATTCAGACTCCAGGTGGTTTTAAACAGCCACAAATAGTTAAGGTTTTCACAAGGTTAGAATAATTGGATTAAAACATTGTCTTTATCATTTGGCTCTGAAATTTTTGTATTGGCATCTTGTAAATTGTGATCTTATTGATATATAAACTGGGTTGGATAATTAAGCCTTAAGAGTCATGTTTCTACTAGGTAAATGAGCACTAGATGACTGATTGTGGGGTGTGTGGAGTGTTGCATGTAAGTGAGATGATCTTGCTAGCTGGGAGAAAATAGCAGGAGCCCACGAGGACATAGTATTTTGGCCGGCCAGTACCACCCCGCACTAGAAAAGTATGTGGTCCGGCAGGCCAGGAGAGATTGCTGGGTGTTCTTTTCTATTATTTCCAGAAACAAATAGGGGTACTACACAGAGTTTTAAACAGCAATCTCCCCATTCTTTGTGCTTTAAAATTGTTGTGTAAAAAATTAGTAGAACTGACCTTTTTGCTATTATAAAAATTATAGACTTGTATTTGTTCCATTGACAGTGAAAATCTGAAAGACATTGAATTATATGAGTCTGTAAAGAATTAATAATTTGTCTCACTTTAGTTTAGTTTCCATGGTACTTCATATAGATCTAGAAAACTGTTCCAGCTTCCATTAATGTTTTAAACAATTATGAAATAGCAATAGCACCACAGTGTATAAATATTTTATGTGGCATCTTTAATCACCTCTTGATAATTCACATTGGATTATAAAATCATTACAGAAATGCATTAATAATTAACAGGCAATATTATCTTGTTATAAATATGTTACAGATGCACTTAAATCCTTTGCCTGCGAGGTGAATAATAGATTTTATTTTATAACCAGTATCCATATTACAGTTTTATTATAAAGTAGTGTTTATGCTTATCTTTCCAAGTCAGATTATTGCTAACTCAATAATTTAAAAATGTGATAAGTACTTTTTGAATTGCATAGATATTGTGTCTGCAGTTTTTGCTAAAACTTTTCACATATATTCAAGTTTTCTTTCCAGGTGGCTAAGATTCATTTTCCTTCTAAGCAAAAATAAATTCAGGGTTTTCTGATTTGACTTTGAGGGGGAAAATGAGTTGAATAGAATTGACATGTAAAATCTAAATACTTTGAGTCCGTGACCTTGAAGGAGTGGATTAAGAACCAACCTCTTTTAACTGAGCATACTGATCTTAATCATCTTGTCTGTTCATGTGAGCCAGCACAAGGGAGAAATTATTGTTCTTATGCATTTTGAACATTGTTTGTGATTACATTGTAGTCTAAACCAGAAAATGATCCATATTTTCTTAAGAGGAATATCCGAGTGTCAGTCACACAACTCTCCTACTGTAATGTGAAAACATCCATGGGTATATGAAAAAAATAGGAGTGAGCATATTCCAATAAATTTTTATTTGTAAAGTTTGGGTTGGTGGTGAGTGATGTCCCTGCTCTGACAGGTTTCAACTGATGATCTGATAATGGAATAGGTAATATATAGAGGTAAAATCAAGTCATACATTTTTATTGATTATTGTGATGTTTTATATTTTAGAATTTAAATGAATATAGAAAAGAACTTTACTAATTGGAGGTATTTACCTTTCATGTCAGTTTGAAATAATATGTTGACAATATTTATATTAAATAAAAAAAGCTTTCTACAATTTGGTTAAATTAAAATACAAATCCTTTTTCTTGGGGTGATTATAAATGTCTTGGCAAAGTTTGGGCAATGTTGCTTTATATAGTGTATATTCAACTATAGGAAACTAAACTAAACAATATGATTCATTTTATTTATGACTGCATAGATACAAATATGTATTCTCTAGAACACAGATGAATGAAAAATATGAGTGTTGTCTCAATTCAACAGTAAGTTACTGCCTTTAATATTGAAAAGTACTATTGATAATGAGATGACCTATTGGATGTTTTTCTCATTAATGTGGCCAAAATACCTAACAAGAAGCAATATGAGGAAGAATTTATTTAGTCTTAAAGTTTCAGAGAACACCAATCATCATGACAGAAAAGCCACGGCAGCCATATTATGAGGGAGTTGGTCACATAGTTTCCAAACTCTGGACATAGAGAGATATAAATGTTAACAATCAGCGCATTTTCTCCTTTCTATTCAGTTGAGAACCCCAGCTTGTGGGATAATACATCCCATTTCAGGGTAGTTGCTTCCTCTTCTGCTATGGTTTTTACAACTGGAGAGATGTTTACTTAGATAACACTAAACCAAATCAAGTTGACAGAAAATGATCCATCACACATTGTTTGCTGTAAATGTTGCAAATATATGAGTTTCCTTTCCATATATCTTAGACAAAACAGAATTCTACAAAAGAGGGATTTCTTTTCTTTTTGAAGGTATATTTGAATTTAATTTGACAAATTAAGAGGTTGTAGATTAGTATCAGCCTTAGGAGCTCTTCAGATTTATACTATTATCTATGAATACTTTAGCACAATATAGAGAGACTCACATACACACAGGTATCTAAGGTAATATTATGTAAAAGGAAAATATTTGAAAAGCTTAATTTCTCTTCAAGAGAAATATATCCTCTAAATTAATTTTTCAGTAAATAAACTTTAAATTATTTTATTTAAGTGGCTTGTGATTTCAATATTTAGGTTCCTCTGGGATCTTAATTTAGTGAGTTGTATTAAAATTTTAAATAAATAGAGTAAAATTTTAAATACATAGAAAGCATCTGTATGTTGGTTTCATAAGTACTAATATTTCAGTGAACATGCTACTAAAGTCTCTCACTATACCTATAAAGCAGTCATTGTTCTTCAGTTGATACAATTCAACATACAATTGACAAGACAATCTGCATTACTTCCTTTGTACCATGTTATTACTATTATTTATTATTATTATTTATTACTATTATTAATTTGAAAACATTTAAGTTTTGGTGTTATCTTTTCAAGTGCTTCATAAAGGTTGATAAAATATTCATTTATTATACTTTTTCTTTTATCATTCATTTTAAAATATATATTGAATCATGAACAAATATTCCCAAAATCTTAATGTTCATCCTGGGAGATGTCAGAGCAGATGAATAACAGATGTATTGTTCTCCTGTATGCACTCATATGCATATGTGGACTGCCAATGTAAACCTGTGCATATGAACATCACACTTCTGATGGACATGATTTGCCCTGAAAGGAATAGTTGAAATGTGTAGAATTTTATATTAAACTGTTCAGTATTATGTGCTTTAATGGAAACATTGCCTAGTCTTTCATGTACAAACCTCCCCTAAATAGTTAAATATTTTCAATTTATTGATTTTTTTTACCACGTTGATACATTTATCTCATTCATTAACAGATCATCATGTAACACAAGTGAACACATGGGAAGAATGTCCCAGTCAGCAACACTAGGGCACACAACAGTCTCTCTCAAAGGCATTTATCAGGTTTCTTTGGGGCCTCTCAGCATTCTATCACCTTATATTTCTTATCAAACTCTTTGGCTTAACCATATTTTTTTTTCTATATACTAAAGTTAAAAAGTCAGCCTCTGTTTGTAAATGAGTTTTGTTTCATTCTCTTTTGACATATTCCCCTTCTTGTGCATTATTTGGACTTTTTTTAGGATTAAAAATAATTGTAGGGAAGTCTTGAGAGTAGAAAGCATATAAGACACAGAAATCAAAGTGGAGCAGGGTGAAATGGTATATTCTGCATGTGACCAGACTGAGACATTCACTAATACCAAGTTCCTGTGGTTGCCTGCACATGGCTTCACAGAAGATCAGGCCAGACTGCATTCCAGCATGAATGGAAGAGGGACTCACAGGCACTCTCAACTAGCTGAGGGGACAGTGACTAGTGGTCACTGCCAGGGAAAGGAGATTGGGCTTTCCCAAGGGATGTGGTCCCTAATGGGTAAAATATACTCCATTATACATGTTCAATAAATAAAGGGCTACACAAACTGAACTCAGTCATTAAATTTTTTAAATAAAAACAAAAACATAAAAAGAGGATATGAATTCAGTAGAGGAAATAGAGGGTGGAAGCAGATCCTAAAGAGTTAGGAGTGGGAATTGGGAGAGAGTAAAAATATGATAGAATTACATTTACATATATATATGTGTGTGTGTATATATACATATATATAAACATCTCAAAGAATTAAATAATATATTATGTTGAAATTTTCTCATTACTTTAATTTAGGTAATTATGTATATAGGAACTAGTACTTTATTTAAAGCAGATTTTCCAACATGTTTAATATTATAACATAACATTGAGATATATTGACTTTTTTTAAACATATACTCAGATCCATTAAGTAGCAAATGGCCCACTACATGAAGAAAAAAACTCAATATTTCTATAACTGCTCTGTCTCTCTCTACAAATACCAATTTTTATTAAATACATTAGAGCATGTAATCCATGTCTCTGTGGATTATTTAACTCCAGCCTTGTACCTAATGCTTCATCACAGTAGTCATGATTTTAATCCTTCCATTATGTAATGATTAAATAGATTAAATTAACTTCACTAGTTCAATTTCTATGGCTTCTCTTTTCCTGGACTCTTTTTTTCCCCTCAAAACATAAATACTCTTTATAGTCTTGGCTGTCCTGGAACTCACTCTGTAGCCAAGGTTTCCCTCAAATTCACAGAGATCTGTCTGCCTCTGTCTCCCCAAGTGCTAGGATTAAAGGCATGCACCGCCACGGCCTGACTTCTCCTGATTCTTTTTCTTCTGTTGGTTGAAAGATTTTGCTTTTCAAAATTGGGATAATTCACATATGTACACACACACACACACACACACACACACACACACACACACACACGCACACACACACACTGTGCTGAACAGATGGCCCAGGGGTTAAGAGCTCTAAATGTGCTCTTGAAGAAGACCTGGGTTTGTTTTCCTGCACCTACATATGGTTGATCATAACTCAAGTTCCAGGGGGTAGGGGGTGTCTGATGCCTGCTGACCTCAGTGAACAACTGCATATAAACTTGTACAGGCTCATACAATGCACATAAATAAAAATATTTTTTAAATAATGTTTCAAAGGGGTCAATGAGATGGCTCAGTGGGTAGAAGCACCTGCTGCACACACTAGTGAACTAGATTCAACCCACAGAACCCACATAAAAGTGGAAAAAGAAACCTGAGTCCACAAAGTTGTCCTCAGGCTTGCTGCCATGCATACCAATAAACACAGTAGTAAAAAGGGGGAGGGTAAGAACAATACTGTATATGATTTTAAATTCTGCATTTTACTTAATTTCTTACTTGGAATTCAAAATGCCATTATCAAAAAAATGCTTTCTTAATAGGATCATGTCACGTAACTACATGTTAATAAATCATTCTCATGTTATTAAAAACAACTTATTTCTTTGAGCTTTGAAGGGTGATAAAGCATTTGCTATAAAAGCATAAAGACCTCTGAATCCCCAGCAACCAGTCACCTAAATGCCAGGCAAGAATGTCAGTGTTTCTCTGGGTCTGAGAAAGAAGAATGACAGCAGGTCACCATATATGAATGCTAGCTAGGCTAGGCCAATTCAGATAGATCTGCATTGAAGTAAGAGGCCCTGCCTCAATACATGGGATGGTGAAGAATCCACACTCACAGTCATTCACACATGCACAAGAAGAGCATGCCCATGTGCACAAGCACACACATGTAAGCCTGTGCTTGAGAGCAGCCCAATACACAGAAACAAAATAAATATTACTTTGGCTTTGTACCAGAGTGTTTACTAATTCCAATGTTTGAAATGACTCCAATTTAAAAGAGAAAAAGAAATTTCTCAGTAAGTTTTTTTTTTATTCTGAAACATTTGTATGTTATTTTTGTATTTTTGTGGTATTGGTGTCAGGGTTTTGACAATATGTTCCCGTGTACTTATTTCATATGTATTTTTTTTTAATTTGGGTTCTTCTTTACTACCATGGACCCATACCTTTACTTCATAGTACCCTCTTTTCATCTGCTAGTGCTTTGATTAATAGCTCTACTGCTGCCACTGGAATAGAATTGCTTCTACCACCAGGGTATCTTCAATGTGCCTTCACTACCACGGCATCTTGCAAGCGTCTTCATTTCAGGACACCCAGTCATCTGAAAGATGCTATTTGCCTGGGGGAAAATACTAATAGAGAAAAATAATTCTTCTTTCTCTTTGCCTTTTCATTTTCTATTAGTACACATTACTGAAGGATCCTGAGAAGACACAGATGGGGAGAGACTACGAATTGAAGTCTATAATGTACTACTTCTCAGGAATCTTTATAAGCGTGTACCAAGGGATACCACAGCTGAATACAAAACTAGTAAGAGTAGTATTGTTAAATAATTCTAATGTTTTCTCCTGTATACTTATTTATATAGAAAAATAAACTAAGGATCAGTCAACTTGATTACAAAGAGCTTTAAAATTTTAAAGTGTAATTATCAAAATTGTAAGTGAATGTAAAATTTGAAATGAGAAATTTTCTGTTTTTTTATGTCCAATAGAGTTGATTTGTGCTTATTTTATTTGCTTTACAGCCTCCTGAGTGTCTCATCTTCAAACTTGAACCTTATCAGTAGTACTATATAGTACATGGGACAAAGTGAATACAAGTGTACATATAAAAATTAAACCTTCTGTTGAATATTTGAGTATCTCATTCACAGTAAGGAAGCACTTGAAACTTATCTTCACTAAGTAATGGCTTGTCCCTACTCTAGCATTTCCCCATTGCTGGATTATATAAACAAACATTTGACACTGAACATTAAACTTTTACTCTCCCAAAGATAAATATTATATAATGTATCTATAATTTTATCAAAGCATGGTAACCCATAGATCAGAATAATGTTAGAAATTATAGTCTTTAACATTTGAACTTGGTGTAATATAGAGGAGTCATCCCATTGTATATGACTTATTAAATGTAGAAGCAAAACTGAACAAAATATATATTTTATCTTAAAATATATTTGTTGTTCTCTGAGATTAATTAATATCTTTGAGCAAATGGTAAATGGTACAGGAAATAATAAGTTAAAAGTTATGTTAAATCTCCAGTGAAGAATTTTACAATTCTGTTTCTATTACTTCTTGTTTTCCTTTTGGTTTGTATTTTGATTTTATTTGTTTACATATTTAATTTAGAATCACTTAGGCTCAGTACTGTAGAGAAATTTTAATCCAGCAACATGCCTCCTTTGGTATCATATCCAAAGACTTTCTAAGTCTGTGGGATATGTCTGGAATGACATAACCTCTGGCAGGAACATAAACGTGACCTTAGCACACACCTTTAATCCCAAACAATGTTGTCTAATTGGAAAACAAACAAAGTGACAAATCAGAAAGATTTGAGAGAATGAGTCAGAATAAATAACTTATTATTTCCTGTACCATTTACCATTTGCTCAAAGATATTAATTAATCTCAGAGAACAACAGAAATAGGACATACCCATCTTCAAAGAGAACAGCACAGGAAAGAGGGGATACTTAAGAGCAGCACAGAGAGAGAGAGTTCAATTGAGGGAAATTGAGTCCAGTGTAGTTCACTTGAGTGCAATGCAGTGCAGGAGGCAGCTGAAAGCAGAAAATAAGGAGAAAGAAGATTAGAATAAATGACCAGAGTTAGTTTGACGTAAAGAAGTACAATTCAGTCAGAAGCTGAGAGACGCCAGTTTGAATCAGTCAGCTTGGAGAGTATTTTCCTCAGAACAGTTGAGTTGAACCATCCAATAAGAGTTTAGAAAGGTTAAGTTTATACAGCAGTTATCCTCTGAGACAACAATTACATCTGGCAAATGAAAGCTATACTTGCATAGTACTCATTATTGAAATTTGGCAATAGCTCTACTTCCTGTAGGAGGTGTTTCTCTAATTGTTTCCCTAATTATTGCCCTAGTTGTTGATTGGCTCATAAAGATAGCAGAAACTAATCTCTAGGCAAAATATCAAGGCAGTACTAAAAGAAAGGGGGATGAGTAGGGTCAGACCAGGTGGCAGGCAGATGAAAAATTGCAGGCATGTAGTTTTCTTAAGGCACCAATAGTGTGTGGCCTCTGCAGGCTATGAAGGCCAAGAAAGATGGAGCAGAATATTGTTCGCCCAGGCTTGGAGTTATCTGATCAATTTTAAAATATAAAAGTGTCTGGTATTTTCCACTTGAAGCATTAAAGCAGGCAGAAAGAGAAAGTGGGCAGCCTGAGGAACAAGCATGGAAGAATAGGTGGCATTCTGGGGATAGACACAAGCTGGCAGTTTGGCCTTGCTGAGCCAGACCAAGATGGACACTGGCAGACCTGGCCAGGGGTGGTAGGCTGGCAAAGGAGCAATGTTAGACCTCCGGTTTGGCAAAGCTGGCTGGGATAAAGAGATAACTGGGTAGAGCACGAGTTGGTGAGAGCATGGTCTAGAGAAGGTGAAGCTTGCTTTTTAAAATTACATGTAACACTTTCCTCTCTCCACCCTACCACAGTTCTTAAGGTTGTCATATGGCAGGAAAAGTTATTACTCATTAAATATCTACATTGCTCTGTATCCAAACCTTCTTTGAGTGTGAAATGGAAATCATGAAAATGTCACATGCTATTTCCTTTAAATGACCCATTCTGAAACAAAGAGAAAATCAGAAAAGAATTGTGTTGAGCTGTAAAGAAGCAGCAATAATTTAAAATTCATAGAGTTATGGGTTTTCTCATGTTGGTTACTAGTAAAAGTCAGTCTACTGTCTAATCTGGTTAAAGATAACAGAAAGGGCACATTGGTCTAAATTTTAGCCTCTCTTCTATCTCCACCATATTTTTCCATTCCATAGGTTTCAACTGGGTTTCACATACAAGTTACTCTCACTTATACTCACACCCCTGGTTTCATTGTTACAGTATATGCTATCTCTATCTCACATAAGTATTATATATATACATATATATTTTTCCCATATATACATATACATTTATATACATATATGTATATGTGTATATATGGGAAAAAACCTATTAACTCACAGCATCTCTTTCTGTTTGCATTCAAATCAAATGATACAAGATTATTTGACTCTACATCCATGATTTTATTCTACTATTTTACCTAATTACATAAATCATTGAATAAATTGTTTTATATTTTCTTATCTCTTTTTGATTCTGTTTGTTTTGTTTTCTGAAAAACTTATCAGAGAGTATAAAATACAATTTTTGCTTCACCAGCAATAGATATTTTTCATGAATTTATATTAAATCACTTCATGTTTCATATTGAAAATGGATCATGTCTGTTTGTTTAAGTTCATGCTTTTATCCTTCCTCAAATCTAATAATAAATAAAATGGATTTTATGAATATGGAGATGACATTTGCTTCACAACTATAATTAATTATGTATAAGAGAAATACTGGGTCAATTATTTAAGCAAATAAAGTATACAAATAATAAGTTAAAACGTATTTTTAATACTTTTATTTTCATATAGGCTTTATACCATGCAAGTACACTACATTCATAAATACTTATAATAATGAGTGTTTGTTGTCCAAGGGCTAATATGTTTTTATTTCCTTTTTTAATTTATTTTATGTAAACATCAGTTTTGGTAGCTTGTTACAAAATATTCAATAATAAGAAATTGTACTAGGTCTCAATGGTCAGTTTGACAAGACAGACCTTCTGTAAGTTGGTGAAAATTGTTAGAAAAGCAATTATCCTCAAAATAACATTAGTCTATTTTAATCTAATTATGACTAGAATCCATAATTTTTCAATAGTTCATTCCTAGTCTGACAAAGCTCAAGAGTTTAGTTGTATTATATTTCTGTATGTTTTTTCAGTCTTTTTTTTATTAGATATTGTCTTTGTTTACATGTCATAAGATTTCTCCTTTCCCAGTTTCCCCTACAAAAAAATAAAACAAAGAAAAAAACACAAAAAAACAAACAAAAACCTAAAAAACAATAAGAACAAATCCCTGTTGCCTCCCTCCTCCCCCTGCTTGCCACCCCACCCTCTCCCACTTATTGATCCTCGCATTCCCCTACACTGGGGCACAGAACCTTCACAGGGCCAAGGGCCTCTCTTCCCATTGATGATCGATTTTACAATACTCTTCTATACACATGCTGCCAGAACAATCAGTCCCACCATGTATACTTCTTGGTTGGTGGTTGAGTCCCTGGGAGCTCTGAGGGTAATCTCCCAGAAGTACTGACACAGGCTTACAGACCTACAGGAGGAACAAGCTCTAGTCAGAGACAGCAAAACATCTAACACCAGAGATCAACAGATGGCGAAAGGCAAATGCAAGAATCCTACCAACAGAAATTAAGACTACTTGGCTTCATCAGAACCTAGTACTCCCACCACAGCAAGTCCTAGATATCACAAAACACCGGAAAAGCAAGATTTGGATCTAAAATCATATCTCACTATGGAACTAGAGGAATTTAAGAATTAAAGAAATACAGGAGAACACAGGTAAAGAGGTACAAGCCCTTAAAGAGGAAACAAAAAAATTCCATAATTACAGGAGATCATGTGTTTTTTCAGTCTTTATATAGATAGGAAAATATATTGAAAGCTGATTGGAAACCTAATAAAATAACTTGTTAAAACATTGTATTTCCACCCATACAACTTTCAACCCTAAATTTATCCTGTCTACAAGAAATGTAGGCATGGAGTATGGAGCAGACACAGAGGGAATGGCCAACCAATAACCAGTCCAACTTGAGACCCATCCCATGGCTAAGCACCAATTCCTGACACTATTAATGATACTCTGTTATACTTACAGACAGGACAATGTTGTTCTCTCACAGGCTGCAACTAGCAACTGACTCAGGCAGATACAGACAACCATAGCCAAACAGTGAATGGAGCTTGGGGACTCTCATTGAAGAATAGGATTAAGAGTCACAAGCCCCAAAGGGGATAGGAACTCCATAGAAAGTTCAACAGAGTAAATTCACCTGAACCCTTGAGGATCTCAGAGTCTGAACCACCAACAGAGAGCATAGATGGGCTGAACCTAGGCCTATGCCTCCCTGCATGTGTGTGTGTGTGTGTGTGTGTGTGTGTGTGTGTGTGTGTGTGTGTGCGTGTGTGTGTGTGTATGTATGTATCATGTGTACAGCTTGATATTTATAAAGAACCAAACAACTGGAGTGGGGAGGCAGGTATCCTAAAAACTGTTGGCTGTATGTGGGATATGTTCCGGGATCCCCTGTCTGGCCTCAGTGGAAGAGGAAGCACTTAGCCTTACAGAGACTTGAAGTTCCAGGATAGGGGGATATCCGGGGCACCCACTCAGAGAAGAAGAGGAGGAGGGATGGAGGAAGGACTGTGGGAGGCTGTGATGGGGAGGGCAGTGAGTGAGATGTAAAGTGAATACGTAAAAATTTTAATCAAATAAAACAAAAAAACACTGTATTTGAAATTTTTGATTTGGTTGTCCATATCTTAATTCGTATTTTGAATGTTTCACAATAAGGATATTTCTACATTATTAAACTATCAACACCATACATCTATGTTACTTGATTTGCACCTAAAATTATTCCTAACCGTACTGCCACCAGCAACTACGATGAGACAATGTGGATGCCACCGTAAAGATTGAGACTGTGGATGCAGTGTCACATTTTAGTAAGGAAATCAGACTTATTAATAAAAGAATTTAAGAATGGACCCGTGAGCAAGCTCAGACATCTTTTTAGTAGAGTTTAAAAGAAAAACTCTAGAGTTGCAAGCTATAAATCTTGACAACTGTGAACAAGAGAAGAAAGGAAAGGGGAGAAAGTCATGCCATCTTAGTTAAGCTGGCATGTAGGGCTACCATATGGCAAACACACAGATGCATGACAGAACGTAGTGCATTAAAAAAAGATTTAAAAATCCCAGGTACCAGGAGGAAGTTACACTCTGACTTGCATCTGGAAGAAAAGGATAAGTGAAGCTATTCTAAGTCATGATCCAGGCTATCGTAACAGTGAGGTTATCATTCAACGTGTTTGTTTCCTTATTACCCAAGTTTGCTTGTCATTTGGAGCTCTAGTTACTGAAAGTTTCACTCAGGCACTTTAGAAAATTCCCCCAGACCCCTCCCTTCCTGGAAATGAAAGTTCATAAAGAACATAGACACCCCTCCCCTCCAGAAGGTAGAGGCTAATTATATTCCTCAGACCACAAGGAGGAGGGACTGACCACTGGAGCTCATAGACACATTTAAGATGGTTGGCCACCTACCTCATTCCCTATCGACCAATCAGTTGAAAAGTTATACTGCTCTGCTAATCACATTGTGCCTAATGGCTGCTGCCTGGAGAACTGTATAAAGATTCGCTGGACCAGGTACTCAGGGTTGTTCTCTCTCTCCATGTTCAGGGTGACCCCAACATGTTGGAACAATAAATTCTCTTGTTCTTTTGCATTGAATACCAGCTCTGTATCATTCACTCAGCGAGTCCCCAGTAAGCTAAGGCTTTCCAGAGTCTTACACTACTTCTGCCATGATATCACTATTGTTCCTTGTGCAGTTGCTGCTGTTTCAAATGCCTTCATGAGGTTAGGAAGGTCATTGTGGTAAAGTGATGGAGGTGGATTAAATTCAAATTGGATCAAAGTGAGTGGGAAAATTGGAAAAATGGTAACCACTCATATAAGCTGTCTTTTCTTTAGATGTATGGGATGTGTGTGGTTTGCCCATATTTGTGGATGTATATGAATGTACTTGCATGTATATGGATGTCCAACATTTATGTTGCAAGTCTTCTTTGACTGTTCTCCACCTTATTTATTGATTAATAATATTTCAGTTGATCCTTGAGCTCTTAGATAGGGCAGCTTACTCTGAGAATTCTTTCTCTCCAACTTACCAACACCAGAATTATGTGTGAACACCATGGCTGTCTGATGTTTATATGGCTATAGGGATCTGAACTCTTGTCCTGAGGCCTGCACTTTATCCACTGAGATAACTTCCAGTCTGAACCAATCATCAGCAAGACCACACCTCTTCCATCTCTCTTTGTTGCCTTTTGGCATTTATGGCTATGTTTGAACTTCACTGAGAAAGCTTGCTTTTTAACGGGACAATCTCAGAAAATCAACTTTTGGCCAGGTGAGGAAGGACATGCATTTACATATAGAAAACTTGTAATGGTCCATAGAAATTACAATACCCAAATCTTGCCAGGGCTTAACTCTTTGCCACAGCAATTAACAATTGAAAATACAGGGACACACCATCACCTGTGAAGGGAGGTCACCCCAACAAAGATTACCTGTCTCTTGACCTTCTTCAGTGTCTTTAAGGTGTTCTCTGTGGTACTGATATGAAACACTATGAACTGCATTAGTTCTTACCTTTCAAGACAGAGGCTTTGATTCACACCATCCTTTTTTGACAAAAAGACTTCCAACATAAGATGTTGGAGTTTGAAGTTGAGAGCTCCAGGTCCCAGAAACAGATCAAGTTGTCCTCTTTTTCAGGTCCCATAGAAGAGATAAGGAAGACAGAAGCTGACCCACAAAGAAGCAGTCTTAATTAGTATGGGCCAGAAGTTGGTTTTTCTGTACATAGATGAAGAGGGATTGGTTTGTGTGAGAAGCTTAGGAAGTGACAGTAGTCAGGCTGTCTGGGACTTCTGGGGAAGATGTATCAACCCAGCTCACAACCTTCTTTTCTTAGTCTCTGAAGGCTTTGAAGCTCTAATGGGAGGGTTGTATTTATGTAATTGCAAACTAGCTCTTGAAATGTCAACATCTATAATCTCTGCAAGGTGAAGAAATTAGAAAAATAACTGGGAAAACTGGAGAGATTAACATGTTGGCATCTTTAAAAAGATTAGTTTGATGGAAGTTGCAGAATATTTCACTCTTAATTAAATAGAAATCTGGATTGTGTATAAAGCATCAGATTGGACATTTTTCCAAGGTACAGGCTAGTCCTTTCATTTTATGAAATGTTTATTTTGGAATCAAATTCAAAACTTCATACTGGAAGCTTCAATTGCTTTCACAAGGAGGGTGCATTAAGCACTTATCACTTTTGAAACTATTGATATACCCTTTGTAGATTTCCATTATTTTGTCATTGTGGCATACCCTCCACCAATCTCATTGCCTTAGACAACACCTACACAACTCATTTAAGATGGAGAAGTCAAGCTGATGCCTACCTAAAGCCTTCACTCTACTGACCAGTATTCATGGTACTAGAAGTTGCTCTGCAGCTATCAAAGGAAAACAGTAAACACTAACCTAGTTATAAAGCTTTTAATTTTCAATGGTGAACGACCTGTAAGAAACACTAGGACAAAGTGGCTCAAAATTTGTGGGATGAATTGACCAATGTCTGACTAGTTTTAGGCTCACTGCCTGAGATAGATCCCATTCCTGATGCAGCTTGGTTGTCCAAAATTTGAGACTAGATAGGTCATGGATCTAGGGGGAAACAAATATTACTGCTCTGCTAAATGAACATAAATAGACACCATGGATGTCTGATGTTTACATGGCTATAGGGATCTGAACTCTTGTCCTGAGGCCTGCATAGCACGCACTTTAACCACTGAGATAACTTCCAGTCTGAACCAATCATCAGCAAGACCATATCTCTTCCATCTCTCTTTGTTGCCCTTTGACATTATGGCTATGTTTGAACTTCACTGTGAAAGCTTGCTTTTTAATGGGACAATCTCAGAAAATCAAATTTTGGCCAGGTGAGGAAGGACATGCATTTACATATAGAAAACTGGTAATGGTCCATAGAAATGACAATACCCAAATCTGACTCCTAATGACTCAATACTCAAAAGACTCCTAATGACACTCTGCTCTACTCAGAGACTGGTATCTTGTTCAGCCATTATCAGAGAAGCTTCCTCCTACAGCATATAGGAGTAAATACAGAGCCTCACATGCATACAATGCACAGAGAGTTAGACACCTTGGAACACTCAGCCCTAAACGGGATGTCCCCTCATCAAACCTGTCCCCTCAGGGCTGAGAGATCCCTGCAGGAGTAGTGAAAGGGTTTAAGAGCCAGAGGGGATGGAGGACATAAAGGAAAGGACACATTTGTAAACAGGTGAGCGCTGATAACACTTTTGATCGCACAGGGACTGTGACAGACTGTGGGTCCCAGCCATAAGAAGGGGTGGGGATATAAGTCCGTATTTAATTGATAACTAATTACAAGTTAAAAAATTAGTTTTCTTCAATGAAGAATCACTGGGTATACAAACCACTCTTAATGTCAGATCCCATACCCAGTAGTACAGGAACAGTACAAGACCAGCTCAATGACATTTTTTGTAGGTTTTTTTTTTCTCATACTGCTTTGTCAATGCATTTTCTTTTTCTTCAAACTTATAACTTCTTTGTGGATATATGTTTATAGTTTTGTTCTTATTGGATTCTTAGGTATTTGAATGTATGTATCTTTTTGTCTATAAGTGTTTCTGAGCTTTTTTCTTTGACTCTTCTGTGTGTTTGTTTTGTTTGCCCAATTTTGGTTGATTTTTTTATTTTAAATTATATTATTTTTATTAATGCTTGATTGTATTCTAATGAGATAGGGAAATGAATAGTGTGGATTTGGGGGGATTTCTAAGTAGAAGGACCAGGGAGGAATTGAAACAAGGGAAGCTATAATCTGAAAATATTATATAAAAATATTTTTAATAGAAAACTTAGAAACAACAAAAAAGGAACTATCATTTTATCATTTTTAAAGATTTCAAAATGCATATTCTCAAGTGCATTTTTCTTAAACAAAAACATATAGCTACTTGCAGAAGTAATTACTAGTTCAAGTTGGGTGGTCTTAATGTTTTCATATAAAAGTTACAACCAGTTCTGACTTTGAACATCAAATAACATTTGGTGTAAGTATATACACATATATGGATAACTAATTAACATTATATATTAAGCCACAATAGTGTGCATTCCTTTATAATGAAAGGCACAACTCACTGTTTTAGAAAGGAACAAAAATAAACAAACACAATAAAGGAACTCATCCCCAATATAACTTCTTTGTATAATTTGACTGAAGTTCAAGATTACTTTTCTTTTGTTCTTAAATGCCCTTGGGCTTCTTGAATAAAATTAATAATAGGTTTGGGGGAAAAGATTCAGTTCCTTGATAGCAATATATAGAAGTTGTGCTATTATATTCATGAACAGATAAAATATTTCAAACTGTTTGATGGTTTAACAAACACTTTAAAATGGCAAAGATTCATTTTAAGCTAAAAATTCTGAGAGGGGCTGATAAATCATCTCTGCATATATGACAAGAATATTTTACTTTGTTTTCTTGTCAATTATGTATTCCTGTCTGTGGGGAGGTGAGAAGCACATGGCAGTAAGAACAGTGGAGCAGCTGGGACAGGATCCTTCTGGTCGCCATCTGCACCCTGAGCTTGGGCTCTTCCAGAGCCCTCTGTACACGTTTGTCCGAGGAGTGCTAACACAAGCTCACAGACCCTCAGGAGGAACAAGCTCCAGCCAGAGACAGCAAGACCATCTAAGACCAGAGATAACCAGATGTTGAAAGGCAAACACAATAATCATACCAATAGAAACCAAAACTGCTTGGCATCATCAGAACCCAGTTCTTCCACCAGAGCAAGTTCTGGATACCCCAACACACCAGAAAAGCAAGATTTAAAATCATATCTCATGATGCTGATAGGGGATTTTAAGAAGGATATAAACAACTCCCTTAAAGAAATACAGAACACGGGTAAACAGGTAGAAGCCCTTAAAGAGGAAACATAAAAATTTCTTAAAGAATTACAGGAAAACACAATCAAACAGGTGAAGGAATGGAACAGAATTATCCAGGATCTAAAAATGGAATTAGAAACAATAAAGAAATCACAAAGTGAGAGAACTCTGGAGATAGAAAACCAAGGAAAGAGATTAGGAGCCATAGATACAAGCATTACCAACAGAATACTAGAAATAGAAGAGAGAATCTCAGGCACAGATGATACCACCGAAAACATTAACACAACAATTATGCAAAATGCAAAAAGATCCTAACCCAAAACATCCAGGAAACCCAGGATACAATGAGAAGACCAAACCTAAGTTTGTAATGAGTTGTTTTTCTACAACTTACTAACATCTGAAAGTACTCAGAAAATATTGTCTCTGTTCAAAAATCTAGTCTCCATTTAATTATGTGTTTAGTTAATAGAAGCTTATTGTTCTATCTGGCAAATCTAATACACCAAAATAATATTTGTTGCGTCTAGAAAATCTTTGACCCTCTCTGGACATTAGCCACTTAGTAATAACGCATGTAACAAGAAAATGGAGAAAATCACATACTCAACTCATTAATATTGGAAGGAAGAGTAGAAACATGGAGTTCAGTTCTTTCATGTCAGAAGAAGCTTGTCAAAGGTTATACAAGTAGCTGTAAGTTGGACAAGTACTAAATGTCTGTGTTTAATTTTATATCTAATAATCTTTCCTCCAAATAATGAATATGTCACAAGAGGGATACTGTCTTTGGAACTTATTAGTTTTAGAAAGTCTCAAAAAGATAAGTATAGTGTTTCTTTAGGAATTTGGGAAAAATTGCATAGAAGAAGCATTATAAATAATAATTCTTGGAAGATTTCTTGGAAGATTTAATATACATTAGAATAAATAATCAGTGAAGTCTAATCGCTAACTAAAATATTCTCCTAAAAAGCCATTAATTTTGGGAGTGGGTTTGTGCATGGGATAGGTTTGAGGAAAGAAAGGGAAGTGAGAAATAATGTAATTCTATTTTATCTTAAAATAAATAAAATACTGCATAAGATAAATAAATAAATATAAGTTTAAGAAAGATTTTAAAAGAAATAAATGTCACTTGGAAAACAGAGGGACATACCATCTTAATACTCTTTTCAATGTGTATAACTGTATATGTGTGATAGTGTTCATAGGTAATGTGCAGGTGCATGTGGAAAGCAGAGGGTAACACTGAATGCTTTCATTAAGAACACTACCTCTTTGGAGACAGTCTCTTATTGGTCTTGAGTCTATCAATTAGGCTGGCCAGGATCCCAGAGATCTCCTTCACTCCACTTCACCGACAAGAGATGGCAAGCAAGTGCTACCAACCCTAGCATCTTCACATCAGTTCCAGTTATGAAATCAAGTTACTATGCTTGCAAGGAAAGTACTTTATCATCATGGAATCACTCAGGCTACATGCCATATATTTTGGCAGTAGATTATCAATGTACAGTCTTTTAGGATTTAGGCAGTGGAGCTGATAGGCCACAAACTGAACATTACTTGAATGGTTCTACTAATTTATAGGCATAACGTGATGATGGAGGAGCCTCATAGACTCTTGGCACAGATCTTTTTCTAGTGGCCATGTTTTGATGGGTCTGTAGGACCAATAGGAGAATGCTCTGTATGCGTTAAGTATGATGTTACTTCATACGTGAGTTTCTTATATGTGGGAATATTTGTGCTTCATTGGTGATATGTTCTATGAAAATTTGGGCTCTTCTAGGAGTTAGAACCCCACTGAAGACATGTCTCACTATAGATGAGCCTAGAGGCTTGTGGTCACCTCCTACTTCTGGACTCCCTTCTGATTACTGAGTTGTGAGGCTAAAACTCCTGTTATCATGACTTAATCATAATTTTCCTGACACAATGAACTATATTCCCTCACAGTGGGAGATATAGGTCCTCCCGACCTAAAGTAACTACCACAAGCTCCTTCTTTATTTCAAGTTCTGTTCACAAGGTCAACAAAGCAGGGATAGACAGTGTTTTAATTTCAAGTTTATGACATTGCTGGAGTAAGAAATATAGGAAAGAAGAATGACAGTTCCAAACAGGCCTGGGCTGGGTACAGAACAGGTAATTTGTTTACTATTTCTGTAGCATAAAAGTGGGACAGGAATAACCTGTGAAACTTGAAAAGAAAAACGTGAACCATGGTTTTACAGTTTTCCATGCTTTAGGTTTACCCTGTAGAACAGTCATTCATAAATGGACAAAGACTTGGGGATAGAATAGAAGAGTCACATGGCAACCTATTCCAAATACACATGGTTACCATTTGTGTTTGGAAAAACGGCACAGATGATTGATGCAGCATCTCTTTTCCAAAGGACTTGAAAAATCTCTGCTGTGGATTATGGATAGCCACTGAAACTCCTGAACAAAAAAGTGAATAAAGAGATTTGTCTGCAATCCAGAGGTAGAGGACCTTAATGGACTTCTAACCAATATCCAAATTGTAACCAAATTTACAACTTTGAGCACAAGCCCAGATCCCGATTTTACAACATGCTAAGCTAAAAGCAACTCCTTTGCCGAAATTTTTGTTAGGAAGTAAAGAAAACAATTTCCTGTCACAACAGAGCTTGACAAAATTTTCACATTAGATATCTATAGTATCTTGAATGACCAGGTTCTCACTCTTGCTTTCTTTTCCAATAGTTTTTAATCTCCCCTTAACATTCTAAGTACTTAATTTTGTTACACTCAGCTTGCAAACTTTATTCCAAAATCAAAAATCCCATATTCAGTTTGTTTTTTTTCCTTCACTCTCTTCCTATATTGCATCTTGAATTGGTGCTCCAAATCATTTACTAAATTACTAAATACTCCTAAATATGATGTTCATTTTAAATGGTAGAATTTTGTTACATTTTCATTGAAAATGATAGAGATGCTCAACTATTCATTTCAGGAATGTCTTGAGTGCCTACTGTAGACTAACCTGTTCTATTTCATAGCTGCTTATTAATTATACATAGTCATCCCTACTTTCAAATCCTAAAAAATTCTCAAAAGATGATGATAAACACATATTAATATATTCTCAGCTACAAATTCACTATAATGCAACCATTGAGCTTTGCATTTTTTTCTTTTAAATTTAAATGTTGGGACATTGTTTTCTGACACCTGCCTACCTGTCATCTAGAGTGGAGAAGCGGGATAAGTAACATCTTACCCTTGTTCCATGTCAACAACAGGTTTCCCTGTTAATTAGATACAGGCTAATTGTTGTTTATGAACATTTTGACTGCTTTCTATATGTAAGATGACTTATAAAATAAAAAAGGAGATTTTTTTAACTTGATTTCACATCCAAAAATACGACAAGCCCATAAGCAGAAGAAAGTGTAAGAATGCATCTGGATGAACTTTCTTTTCTATGAAGTAAAGGCGGTTGAAATTCTACTTGCATTGTCTTTCAGACTGTGTCACTGCCATTTTAAAAAGTAATTTGGTGAACCAAAATGTAAGACATGGAGAGAAATTGCATTTAGTCTGAACTGTTTCCTGGTGAAATTGGTTAGCCTTCAAACAATAGAAAATTACTGGAGGACATTGAATTACCTACTACTCCAATCTCTAGTTGAAAGGTGACATTTTCTTAAGAAATGTATCAGTCTGAAGAATTCCACATTAGTATTTTTATTTATCTTAGTTATATCTTAAAATAATTAATCCAAATTATCCTTAAGAAAAAACATTATTTTAAGAAATTCTCTGAGGACTACATAGTTTAAAGCTGTTTTCTATTGTTTCATGTTCTTCAACTCTATTTGAAGATAGCAGCTTTGAGTAATAGGTAATTCAAAGGTCCCAATTATTAAAAATTAAGTTTGAATGTCCCATCTCTTACATGATTCTTATTGACAATATGTTACATAGAATAAAGACTTTTTAAAAAATTAATTAATTTAGTATCATTCAACAAAACCAAAGCCTTAATGGAGAAAAGCTGATCAACTTTTCTGAGCCTCTTCATGGTTATTGTGGACTTTTCTAATCTTGATCAAAATTTGTGAAAGTGAGGAGAAGAGAGTATTCAAAGAATCATTTTAAAAACCAAAATCTAGCCAGGCATATAACTGCCTTATCTTGTGCTATGAAATCTTTATCATTGTTTATGAATTATGCACATAGTGTATGTGAGGTCTCTATACTTATAACATAAAAGAACACAATGTCCATCTGAATTCAAGTTTCAGATAAGTAACAGGTATTACAGTAAGTATATATTACAAAATATTTGGAACACATATTTTTAAAAATTAGGCGGTTCGTCCGGAAATTGGACATAGTTCTACTGGAGGACCCAGCTATACCACTCCTGGGCATATACCCAAAAGAT